>NW_028098010.1:1400978-1966962 GCF_014824575.4 Sturnira hondurensis
CCCCAATGTTCATAGCAGCACAATTTACAATAGCCAAGAGTTGGAAGCAACCTAGGTGCCCGTCAGTAAATGAATGGATCAAAAAACTATGGTACATATACACAATGGAATTTTATGCTGCAGAAAGAAAGAAGGAGCTCCTACCTTTTGCAACATCATGGATGGAACTGGAAAGCATTATGCTGAGTGAAATAAGCCAGGTGTTGAAGGACAAATACCATATGATCTCACCTTTAACAGGAAGCTAAACAACAAAACAAACAAGCAAGCAAAATATAACCAAAGACACTGAAATTGAGAACAGGCTGACAGTGACCAGAGGGGAGAGGGGAGGGAATTTCAGGGGAAATAGGGGAGGGATTTAGAGGAACATATATAATGGATACATGGACAACAACTGAGAAGGGTGGAAATGGGAGGGAGGGGGGAACACGGGGGTGGAATGGGATGGGAGTAATAGACAGAAAACTGTACTTGAAAAATAATTAAATAAAAAATGGAAAAAAAATAAAAATAAACTGGAACAAAATTATAACAGAGAATGTCAATTTTGTTCTATATCTGTGAAATATGTTATTGGTACTTTAATAGGTATTGCACTGAATATATGAATTTCTTTGGGTAGTATAGACATTTTAATGATGTTAATTCTTCCAATCCATGAACATGGAACATACTTCCATTTATTTGTGTCATTCTTAATTTCTTTACTGTGTCCTATAATTCTCTTAGTATAGTTCTTTTACCTTCTTGGATAAGTTTATTTCTAGGTATTTTATTTTTCTTGTTGCTAGAGTAAGTGAGATAATTTTCCCACTTTTCTTGATCCTATAGAATGTCAATTTCAATGTGATCCTACAGGTTCTGCTGGTTCTTCCATCAAGCGGCAGGGCTCGAATCATCATTAGGAGAGAATTTTGTTTTAAAAATGTCATTTTAAAATGTTAAGATGTTCCCTGGATGGTGTAGCTCAGTGGATTGAGTGCAGGCCTGCAAACCAGAGTATCACAGTTCAATTCCCAGCCAGGGCACATGCCTGGGTTGCAGGCCAGTTACCAGTAGGGGATGCATGAGAGGCAACCATACATTGATATTTCTCTCCCTCTCTCTTACAGTGTATAACTCCTTCTCCTCTAAATAGTCTATAACTCCTTCCCCTCTAAAAGATAAATAAATAAAATCTTTAAAATGTTAAGATGTTCATTAAACATTACAATTAAACCTGCCAAAGGAGAGGACATGTTGTCAAAATGCCCGCCTAAGCCATGCAAACATCTCAAACCTACCCTTTGCTGATCTTCTATTACCCAATTATTTATTTATTTATTTGTTCATTTATTTATTTATTAAACAAGAAAGGTAGACGGATACATGTTGGTAAATGGTAACTGCCATATTCACATAGAGACAGAGTGTGATCTCTAAGCCCATAACACAGAGAGGAAAAAATAGAACTCTATGCATTACTATACCCCCTATTTTCCAGCAGAACTAAGGAAACACAAGGGTTTTCTTTTCTCCTACAGAGCACAGTAGTGTTTATTTCACAAATACTGTATTGACACTGGAAGAGGAAAAAAATGAATTTGGAAGAGAATGGGGCAGAGGTTCTTTTCCCACTGTATTTTTCCCAAAATAAGATGAGAACCATGATATAAAGGAGAGAAGAGACCTCAAATATGGGGCAACTGAGTACAAGAGGAAGAAACAAAAGACTTCAACTTGCTCCCAGAGACTGGAGAAAATTATAAAAGGAAATTGGATTCCATTAGTTAGTGTTCCATGAGTCTTTGTCTTCATCTTCCTCTCCTTCCCCTCCTCATCATCAGGCTTTAATTTGTAATAACATTTAGTTGACTTGTTTTTTAAAAGTTAATGAAAAAGAATATATTGGGTTAATCAAAAAGTTCATTTGGTATTTTTCTGTATGATGGCTCTAGTAGCGCTTGATAGTCTATAACTCCCCTCAAAACAATTTTGTTAGATTGCATTGTGACAGATATCATATCAGTGTGTATTAAAAAAGTATCAAAACTGTTCAATTTTTGTGTAGCCATTTTAATATTGAAGATGGAAGAAAACAAATGAGAGTTTCAGCCTATTATGCTTTATTATTTCAAGAAAAGTAAAAATGCAACTGATGCAAAGAAAGGTTATGCAGTGTATGGAGAAAGTGCTGTGACTCACTGAATGCATCAAAAATGGTTTACAAAAAAGTTTCATCCTGGAGAGATTTCTCACTGGATGGTGCTTCAAGGCCAGGTAGACCAGCTGAAGTTGACAATGATCAAATTGAGACATTTATTGAGAAGAATCAGTATTCTACCATGCAGGAAATAGCCAACATACTTAAAATACACAAATTGATAAAGTTATTGGTGAAAATGTAAAATACGTCTTTTATTTTATGGAAAAAAACATTAAATTGACTTTTTGGCCAACCCCATATAATTAAGTTCAACTCACTTACTGTTCCTTAAAGATTTAGAAAATTAAGTTCACATGTTCACATGTACAAAAATGACAGAAAAAATTGCACTGCCTGGAATAAATCAAAGCATTACTGCTTTGCTATCTGTCTTCCAGCTGACCCACACAGAGGAATTCTCGTCCATTGTCTTCATGAAGTAAACTGCTCTCATAATATTGTAACAATAATAGCATTTTTTTAGCATTTACCAAAGATGTTTAAAATAATCTTGAGCTACCTCAGCAATGATTTATCGATGCATTTTATGCCTTTTGTTAGCTACAATCTTAGTCATTTTAGTACATCAATCCCTAATCTTTAAGTCTGTCAGTCCAATTTTGCATTACAAATCATTTTTAGTTTTATACCTGTCAGTTCCAAGGACATCTAAAAAAGATGGATTTATGAAAGGTTACCATGCATTCTAAGAAGGCCAAGAATTAGCATGACTTTGGAAAGGTTTTTATGAATTGAGCAACAGCCATTATTGGCAATAAAGTGTTTTCTGCTTGTATAATATATCTTCATTTAAATATTAAGGGTGAAATATGACCTTTAGCCTTGAAGATCCCTGTGACATGGCAATGGCCCAGTGTATTAGCTGTCAATGGAGTACTATGGCCTGACTCTCTCAAGGCCCCTATTTGTGGACAGTGTTATAATAACCCCTCCATGAGGCATCCCCAAGGCAAATAACCTCAGCTTTAACAGAGTCACTTTACAATTCCTTAGAGTAACATTAAGAGACTGCCTGGTTTATGTCAGTTTAAGATCAACTATTCACTATGTAGGTTCAATTCTGTAAATTTTAAGTAGCCATAGTTATTTTAGAATTATTTCATATATGCCTGCAAGTAAATAGTAGACACATAGAATATAGAAATAACCCCATTTAATTTTTTAGCCATCCTTTTTAGAGATGAACTAAATCTAAATAGGTTTGAGAATCTATATTTCAAATGATGTTTTTAATCTGTGTACATATTATTTTTTATGGAAATTTCACAAAGGTGCTGCTTATGGTATAGATAGGATTTGAAGACATAAAAGCACAAGTGAAAGATACAATAGAATGTTTACAAGGAAGCAAGCACAGCTCCTTATATTTGTCCTAGGGGTAAGTAATTGTTAGAATACCAAAAGTATTGGGGTTTTTTTTCTGCCTTTTTATTCTGGTTTTGTCTATCTCATACTATTTTACCCAAGGAAGTAAGTCTGATTATGCTCAAATGAAATGCTTGCCTTTACACAAGAAATTATTACTTTTCTTATCTCTACTCTGGATTATTACTAGTCTCAGACTTTGTGGAAAAACTGATGTCTAAAGTCATGTTTATTCTGTAAAAAATCAAGGTCAAGCTGCCCTATCAAATGCTTTGATAAAGAACAGTTGTTATCCTGAGTCTTAAAATAAGTCTCTAAATATGATTTGAATGATTCAAAATGAAGTGAATTTATTCTGTCCTCTGAATCCATCTTTTGTTTTTGGATGTCTGTGCCTTCACTTGTTAAAAGGAATTAAGCAAATTAAAAATATAAACAAATCCATTGGTAACTGTAGATTACAAGTCAAGAGTAACGTTCATTCTTTTATCTTCTTTGTTAAATAAAACAATAAATTAGCTTGGTTTGAAAATTTTATTTTTAAAACTAATAGAAAATTCAACAACTGTTTACATAGTGCCTACAATGCATACAATGTATACATAGCTTCAGATAAGTATATACATTTTCAATGTTATTTCAATTCTTACAGTAAAAATCCAGGCAATTTTTAAAATAAAAGACTAGGCAAATAAATTATATGTTTAGTGCCTCCCTTTGCTTTTTGATGCTAAAAACATTAAAGTATAAATAAAATTTGGTTGAATTTAGTTTTGCCCCACATCAGGTTAGCTGTTTTAAGAAAAACAAAACTGAAATAATATAATGTGCTAAAACCCCAGTGCTCATAAACAACACTTAGCTGTTTTGATTCACAGTGAAATCACAGTTCTCCATTTCTTATTCCCTCTGTCTTTGACATTGCATGAAAGACCATAGGACAATACATACCCTACAACATAATATAAGATGTAATTCAAAGGATTCTATTGATGCTATAAATCACAAGCAGTTCTGCTAAAGCAGTTTATGAATAGCAGTAAAATACTAAGTCTGGATCATATCATTAGAATTATGTACCATATGCAGATATTATTATCTGTAATTGGGAATAAAGTATTACAAAACACATATATGGAAATGGTGTTTTTCTTGGTATTTTCAGACTCCTGAAAGTTTTGGCTAAAATAAGAAATCCAGGGTTGTAGAATGTCTGTCATTCTTGAGAAAGCATCAGTGTGCTCTGAGAGTAGACTATAATAGTTAAAATATTCTGACAGGCCATATATCATATATAACACAATTACTAGAAGCACAAAAGACTATCTTCATATGGGCTACCAGAGAACTTGATAAGGTTAATTAGTACATAATCAAGGAGATATAGCAGCACCACAATGACTATGACAGTATGATAGTATGAGTTTAAGAGAGTAAAAGATCAGTCAACCTGGTAGTAATCCACAAAGAAATTATAACTATAATGAACTTATTTTTCTGATGAATTGACTGTTTTGTTTTGTTCTGTTTTGTTTTTTTAGACATACAGGCATTCTGAAGCTCTGAAATAATCTTAAATTACAAGTGTCCTTCCTGGGAAACTAAAATGACAATGGCAGTACTTCAAAAATTCTGGTCACATTTTTATGATGAAGAGGAAATCTAGCATTCTAACATGTTTAACTGTACCCTTCTCTTATTATGAACAAATTGTTCTGGTGGATGTTTCTGCATGACTAAACCAGGTGGCCTGGATTGATGCCAAACAGTTCTTTCATCTGATGTTTTTTTTTTTCCCTCAAAGAAACTAAAATATCATCTATTGGGCTATTACAAGTAATATTGTAGGTAAGTCTTTGTTTTTTTTTAATTTATTTCCACAAATGAAGTCATTCCCAAGCAATATTATAAAATAGGTTGAGGTCTGAGCATCACCTATCTTTCTCTCTCAGGCATTTACTAGAAATGGCCACCAATCCCCAATTTACCCCTTCTTTCCCAAGAGCCAAACAAGGCACTCCAGAATTATTCATCAAATTATTACCTCTCAGAACCATGTCCCATCATTTTAGGCTTGTTGCTGCCATATTTCCCTTTAGGCAGAAAGAAATTTGTTTTAATCTTATTTCTTCAGAACAATAATAATAATTAATTGACTAATAAACTATTTGTATTTATTTGCAAAGGCAGTATTTACTATGAGTAGATTTATTTTCAAGTGACTTCCTGGGAATAAGTTTAGATTCAATTAATCCAAAAGTTTGGACATGAAGGCAAGTAAAATGGGCAGTTGATACTGTAGCAAACTATCGTTAGCATTTAATTTGAATTGTGGGTCATTGAAGTCCATTACTCTAAATAAATATACACACACACATGCACATGTATATATGCATATACATGTGCATATATGGTGAGTATGTTTATATATATATATATATATATATATGTATATATATATAATGTGTATATTATACGAACAAATATTACCTATATATAATACAAATGTAAATGTACATATGTATGTAATTTATCCTCAAATCTTAATATCTTAATACCACTCAGAAGAAAGAGTTTTATAGTATTAATTTCTAGAGTCATACCACATTTCAGATAAGAAAAGGAAAATTTATACAGTGACACTGTAATGTCACTAAGAACAAGATTTCATAAATCAGGTTACCTAGGTTCCAACTCCTGTGAACTGTGTGACTTTTGTCGTTTCTTAACTTCTTCATATCTAAGTTTCCTCATAAAATCATTGAGAAGGTTTAGTAATTAATTTATATAAAGTGCTCACAGAAATGCCTGAGAAGGGAATAGTATCATATGCTTGCCTTTAAGATAGTAATGTTCTTTAAGACAGAGTTTTATTAGCCAGAGTTTTATTTGTGCACTTTAAATAAGTGCACAAATTTTTACAAAGCAAATTCTAGTTTACTACATTATTCATTTTAAATGTTATCCATTTTTCATAAATGTTTCATTCAACTGATTTTTAAACACCCATATGCTATGTGCAATGCTAGATGATATGAAATACAAGGGGGGCCCCCAAAAGGGGAATTGTATTTTGGGAGGTGGAACCCTTGTAGTACAGGCTTCTGCCACTAGGTGAGTTTTCGAGGAACCCATCTGTATCAGTGTACCAGCTGGCATTGCTGTAATAGGCTGCGTTTGGTTTTAGTGAACCTTTTGAAAATTCAATGTGTATCCCCATTTTGTTATGGGGGACAGATGAGTGAGCACACTAGCCCATACCATGCTGAGTGTTCAGCAGTTTTTGACCAAAAATGAGATGACCACCACTCCCTACCCTCTCTATTCACTAGATCTCACCCTGAATGACTTATTTCCCCAGATGAAAAATGATCTCAAAAGGACATGTTTTGCCAATGTGGGAAAGGTGAAACAAAAAAGGGCAGAAACAGTAAAAGACACCAAAACTGATGAGTACAAAAACTGATTTGAGCAGTGGAAAAATGTCTTGATAGGTGTATTGCATGAAATGGAAATCTATTGAAGGTGACTGAAGTTTAAACATGTAAGAATAAATACACAATTTTTAACAAATAAATTCCAGGTTATTTGGGCACTCCCTCATACACACAAAAGCATTTTAAAACCTTTTTTTCTCAACAAACTTAAAATCTACTATTTATTAAATAATAAAGTAGATGAGGTCTGTCAAGAAAATGTCCAACCATTGTTAATATAACAAGAATGGTTTGCATGACATTACTGTAACCTGGCAGCCAGAGAAAGTGGGCTGGAATGTGCATTTGGACAATGATGATGACTTCACTAGTAATTAGTGGTGGCAGTAGATGCTGTTGAGTGAACATGTGTACTCTGTGGCCATCTCATTTAAAACAACTGAGCAAGTAGAGCAAAGAATCCCCATCCAATTTTGCATTAAGCTTGAACATTCCTCAGAAGAAACCATTCAAATGATTCAGAAGACTACAGCTGTGGGCAGCTGGTGTTTAGCAGCTTCATCACAAAAACACACCCACTCATGCATCATATCTCATGCAGAATTTTTTTTTGCAAAACATCAAATCACCCAGGTGAATCGGTACCCCCCACAGCCCAGAATTCTGACTTTCCTCAAAATAAAAATCACCATTGAAAAGGAAAAGATTTCAGATCATAGATGAGGTTCAGGAAAATATGATTGGGCAGCTGGTGGCAACTGGGAGAACTTCTTTGAAGGGGACTGAGGCATCATTGCCCTGTATACAATGTTTCTTGCATCTTGTATCTTGTGTCTTGTGTGCTTTTCAATAAACGTCTCTACTTTTCATGTTACATGACTGGATACTCTCTGGAATATATATTTTATACATACATATATATTATGTGTGTATATATATTTACTTATAATACAAGATGGAAAGTGATAAGGCCATAAAAAAGTAGTGATAAGGTTTATGACAGTTTATATAGTAAAAATAACTTCCAGCTACAAGTTCCATAGAAAGCTTCTTGGAGGTGATGAAATTTGAACTCATCCATGAAGATTAATCAGCTTACAGAAATAAGAAAGGTGATCATTGTGGAGGAGCTTAATTAAGGCATATATGTGGAAAAGTGAGAAATTCTCTGTGTGTGAAAAGAGGACTATAAAACACTCTAGTATTGTGGACATGTTTAGAAATCCAAAAACATGTATACAAGAAAATAATTATTCTGAATTATAGTCTTCAAACTAAAAATAATCAGTATTTGTGTGTTTCTAGTTTTTTCCATGTAATTTTATTTTAATATTTGAGAAAGTACTGTATATGATATATATTATCACATACATGTGTGCATATAGTAAATTATACACATATGCAATTATATGCATGTTTGCATGTGTATGAATTATATATATAATTGTATGTATTTTATTTTAAATAATTAAATATTTATTTATTTAATTAAGTTTATTTATTTATTTATTTAGATGGGGAAGGGAGGGAGAAACAGAGGGAGTTAAACACCAATGTACGGTTGCCTCTAGCACACCCCATACTGGGGATATGGCCTGCAACCCAGGAAGGTGCCCTGACTGGGAATCAAACCAAGGATGCTTGGTTTTCAGGCCTATGCTCAATCCCTGAGCTACACCAGCCAGGGCCTAAATAATTAAATATTTAAGTGGCTATATAATTTTTATGATTATAATGACTAATAAATATTTGATCTTCATATAAATTGCATGTTTTCCATACAGTTTGCTCCTACTAAGAAGTTTAGAATAAACATACTTACATATAAAGCTTTGCTGAAATTGAACATGGTTTTTTAAGCTATAGTTCTTTAAATGAAATCAGTGTCAACTATGTTAAGGATTTTAAATATTTCTGATAAAATGCTATGTTGCTTGAGTATAAGAATGTGAACACTCAACTAATACTGAGGGTCATCTTAATACCTATTTTCTTCTTTCTTAATTTAACAGGCATAAAATTGTATTTCATTTATTTTTAAAATTGAAATTTGAACAAGGATAACACATTATTTAACAGTACTTTGATGTTTCTCCTTTTTATTTTCTGATTCTCACTCTGCCCTTATAAGTTTATGTATTTACCTATGAGAGTGTAGAATTGTTAGCACAGGAAAAAAAAAACAAAGTTGTTTTTAACTACCTTCTAAATTCAAAATGTATGTATTTTTGCAGAAATAAAAATATTTGGAACATTATTTTTGGAGTCATTTTCTGCTAAACCAAACTCTGGACTATCCTTGGATTGGCTCATATTGACTTTTCAAAAATCTCCTGTTTATCAGTAAATTTTTCCTGCTTCCTCACATGTATAACAATAATGATTTATATTCTAAACATTTTAAATATATACTAGAAAAAACCTCTGGATTATGTTATTTTCCTCTGGAAAGTAAAAATAATTTGGTAAAATATTAAATTATCAGAAGGTAAATTGCAGCTGTCAAGACTTGGTTTTAGGCTTTATTAAAATGAGTATGATTCAACTTTGCTACTGTACCAAAGGCATATTTATGACTTTTAGAACATAGTCCTTACTCACAGGAAATAAACATTCTCAGTGTAAAACATAAGATGTTGCCAAGAACTGTCCACTTTAACTGAGTCCAAACTTTAATTTCTGTTGATACTCTGCTTTCTGAAACAGATTGGAAAAAATATTCATCATAGGATTGTGTAATGTACTTAGGAAGATCTTGCCTCTATCTGAGAAATATTTACCCTGGGTGACCATAATTCCATCTTTCCAAAAACTATAAGTAAGACTTAAAAGAATCAAACTATTTCCAAGTAATTCAACTAAATGTCAGAAGAGACATGCAGATGAGTGAGCTGGAAAGTTGCTCTTTCCAGTTGACTCATAAAATGACTACAGCCTCAGAGTCCAAAGATACTGCTAGTGTCTGGATTCTTGACCCACAGATACTGTAGGATAATAAATGTTGTTGTTTAAACCATTAACTTCTGGTATTTTTTTCATGTAGTAATAGATAACTAATACAGAAGGAAACTTCTATAACCTAAAAAAGGGCATAATTGAAACATATCTGTCAAACTTATTTAATGGTAAAATACTAAATCATTTCTCCCTGAAAGATCAGGAACATATAACTTTCACTACTTTGTTCAAGTTCCACTGTGAGCTCTAGCCAGTGAATCAGTCAGGCAAAAATAAATAAGTAAGTAAATAAATAAATAAATAAATCCACATTGAAAAAGATAAGTCAACCTGTCTTTATTCACAAAAAACATAATCAAATGTGTAGAAAATCTGATGGATTCTACAAAATAAGCTACTAGGACTAATGGTGAGATTAGAAAATTTATATAAAACAAATTTACAAAAATTATATTTTTATGTATTAGAAAGAAAACATATCATTCATAATAACATTAAAATAAAAAATAATTAGGGATATATATGACAAAATATGTGTAAGATTTATACATTGTGAACTGCAAAACTGAGAAATTACAGAGGACTTAAATAAGTGGAAACGATAGCATATTTATGGGTCTGAAGGCTTAATATCATTAAGATTCCATTTCTCCAATAATTGATTTATACATTCAGAGCAACCCCAATTAAACTCAGCTTATTATTTGTAAAAACTGACAAGCTAATCCTGAAATTCATATAAAAATGTAAGAGAAAAAATTCTCAAACATACACTGTGCTTTCACAAAATGTTATAAAGGTATGGTAAACCAGTTAGTGTGGTATTGATGTAAGTTAGTCAAAGAGGTCGATAGTACATAATAGAGGTCTATAAACACACCTAAAAATATATGGACAGTTGATTTTCAACAAAGTGCAAAGACAAATCAGTGCAGTAAATTACTGAAAAAAGACCACCAAACAAAATTTCTTTGTAATCCTATGGGATCATTTGCTTTTCTGTAATGCATGAATAATTTTCATTGCAATTAATTTTCTTCCAGTTCACTTCAACCACTTAAGAATTTTATAATCAGACTTCTGCCAAGATGGAGGCATAGGTGGAAACACTGTGCCTCCTCCCACAACCAAGTTTAAAGTCAATAAATTTTCATTAACAAAAACGCAGCCAAAACACAGAAAATTGAACTATACGGAAGTCCGACAGTAATGAACCTTTCAAATGGGTGGGTAAGAGGGGCAGAGCCAGCAGCAGAGCAGGATCAGGCAGGAAAGATCTCCTGATCCTCTGTGCCTGGTCAGGCACAGAGGCTGTGGTGGGTGGATCCCAGATGTGGGGCAGCAACAGGCAGACCCAGTGAGGGTGCAAGATGGCAGGCCGACCAAGGTCACACATTCTCATGCAGATAAACCAGCAAAGAGCGAGCAGTTAGACAGATTATGAGACAGACTGTGGAGGCCCCAGTGGCGGGAAGCAGCAGAGGGGACTGCCATTGCCCCTCTCTGAGCCACCCCCCCCACCCCACCCCCACCCATACAGCATCACAACCCAGTGACTGAGTTGCCCTGCCCTGGTGAACACCTAGGGCTCCGATCCTGCTATGTAACAGGTGTGAACAGACCAAAATATGGCTCAAGAAGAACTCAAAGCCCCAGAGCCAATAACTCTAAGTGACCAAGAAATAGCCAACCAAACAGATGCACAGTTCAAAACACTGGTGATCAGGATGCTCACAGAACTTGTTGATTTTAGTCACAAATTAGAGGAACAAATGAAGGCTAGACTAATTGAAATGAAAGGAAATGCACAGGAAATCAATAGTGATGGAAACTGGGACTCAAATCAAGGGAGTGGACCAGAAGGAAGAAAAAAATGACCAAACAGAAAAATATGAAGAAACAAGAATTCAAAAAAATGAGGAGAGGCTTAGGAACCTCCAGGACATCTTTAAATGCTCCAACATCCAAATTATAGGGGAACCAGAAGGGGAAGTGAAACAGCAAGTGGAAAACTTATTTGAACAAATAATAAAGGAGAACTTCCCCAGTCTGGCAAAGGAAATAGACTTCCAGGAAATCCAGGAAGCTCAGAGAGTCCCCCAAAAGTTGGACCCAAGAAGGAACACACAAAGGCACATCATAATTACATTAGCCAAGATAAAAATGAAGGAGAGAATCCTAGAAGCAACAAGAGATAAGGGGACAGTCACCTACAAAGGAGTACCCATCAGACTCTCAGTGTATTTCTCAAAAGAGACCTTACAGGCAAGAAGGGGCTGGAAAGAAGTATTCCAAGTCATGAAATCCAAAGACCTACAACCAATATTGCTCTATCCAGCAAAGCTTTCATTTAGAATGGAAGGACGGATAAAGTGCTTCTCAAGTAGGATCAAATTCAAGGAGTTCATCATCACCAAGCCCTTATTATATGAAATGTTAAAAGGACTTATCTAAGAAAAAGAAGATAAAAAATATGAACAGTGAAAGGACAGCAAACTCAGTTATTAACACAGTTATTAACAAACACAGTTATTAACAACCACACCTAAAACAAAAGCAAACCAAGAGGACAGCTAGATCAGGAGGAAACCATAGAAATGAAGAACACATGGAAGGTTAGCAACAGGGAAATGGGAGGAGGAGGAGGGGTGGGAGAAGGTACAGAAAATAAGTAGCATAGACCGTAGGTATAAAATAGACACGGGCGGAGGGCAAGAATAGTAGGGGAAATATAGAATCTAAAGGACTTGAGACACATGGACATAAACTAAAGGGGGGGAATGGTGGGGAGGGGTGTGCAGGGTGGAGGGAAATGAAGGGGGGAATTAGAACAACTGTAATGGCATAATCAATAAAATATATTAAAAAAGAATTTTATAATCATTTAGTTGATACAAAGTCAATCAAAGTTACAAGCAATAGAAAAGCACCAAGTTTTTCCTTTTACATTTTTCCAATTTTGAATACTTTTTTCCTGAGTGGTTAATTTTAATGACTACCAAAATCGAAATGCCCCCATCATTGCTACTTTAACATTGTACTAGCTAGTAAATTTATATTTGTAAAGTGAACTAAAATACATTAGCATTACAAAGGAAGAAAAATATTTTCAGAGGTTGTCTATACAGAAAATCCAAAAAATCTACAAAGGTATTATTATTATAACTAAAAAAAATACAGCAAGATTTCTGGTATAAATGTCAATATACAAAAATCAATTAATTAGGCTGGCCAAAAAAATAAAGAGAAAATACTTATATTACTGAAATCAGGAGCAATGGAGAGAAATTATCAAAAATATTAGAAAACTAAAATAAATTTTAAAAGAATACTTTGAACAACTGTGGACTAACTAGTTAGGAAACTTAGATTAAATGGACAAATTCCAAGAATTGCAGAAATCAATAATGTAAAAATTGCATCTGTAACTGAGGAGAAAATTTTAAAACAAAGGTATAAACCTAATACAGATGTACAAGATCTAGAAAAATATTACAAAACATTTTAAGGCACAAAATCTTTCATAGAGGGCATGATTTCACATATTAAAGATATAAATTTTTCCAAATTACTCTTTATTTTTTTAATTCAAAACTCTGGACAACTGATTCTTAAAGAAGTCACATGAAATTTCTCTTTTGATGAGCTAATCAAGTACAAAGTAGGAGTGGGTGTCATTGTAAGCTTATTTTTATATTTTTAATTATATTTTATTGATGAGGGCACTATAGTTGAGCCAATTTCTTTCCCTTTGACCCTCTTCACTGAGCACCTCCTACTCCCTTAGGCAATCCCTGCAGCATTGTTCATGTCCAAGTGTCTTGCATACAGGTTCTTTGGCTACTCCATGTCCTATACTGTACTTTACATCCTTATGGCTATTCTATAACTACCTATTTGTACTTCTTCAACCCCTCACTCTTCACCCATTTCCCCTTATCCCCCTCTCATCTGGCAAACATCAAAATCCTCTTTGTATCTATGATTCTGTCTCTCTTCTTGTTTGCTTAGTCTGTTTTTAGATTCAATTGTTCATAGATATGTATTTATTGCCATTTTACTGTTCATATATGATCTTTATCTTAAATAAGTCCCTTTAACTTATGATAATGGTTTGATGATGATGAGCCCCTTTAGTTTTTTTTTTCTTGTCTGGGAAGCTCTTTATCTGCCCTCAATTATAAGTGATAATTTTGCCGTGTAGAGCAATCTTGGCTGTAGGTCCCTGATTTTTAAGACTTTGAGTATTTCTTGCCAATCCCTTCTAGCCTGCAAAGTTTCTTTTAAGAAATCAAATGACAGCTTTATGGGATTAACCCTGTAGTTAACTACCTGTTTTTTTTCTTGCTGTTTTTAAGATTCTTTCTTTATCTTTAATCACTGGCAATTTAATTATGATGTGTCTTTGAGTGGGCTTCTTGGCATCCATCTTGTTTAGGACTCTCTGTGATTCCTAAACTTGCATGTCTATTTACTTCCCCAAATTAGGGAAGTTTTCTTTCATTATTTTTTCAAATAGATTCCTAATGTCTTTCCATTTTTCTTCTCTTTCTGGCATTCCTATGATGTGAATGTCAGAAAACTTGAAGTTGTCCCAGAGGTTGCTTATATTATCCTTGTTTGGGGAGATACTTTTTTCATCTTGTGGTCCTGCTTGGTTGTTTTCTGCTTTCTTGTGTTCTATATAATTGATTTGATTCTTGGCTTCATCCAGTCTCCTGATGTTTTTTTATAAATTATTCTTTATTTAAGTTAATGTATCCTTCATTTCTGACTGGATCTTTTTTATGCTATGAGGGTCTCACTGAGTTCCTTGAGTATCCTTAGAACCAGTGTTTTGAACTCTGAATCTGATAGATTGCCTATCTCCATTTTATTTCATTTTTTTCTAGAGTTCTGATATTTTATTTTATGTGGGCCATGTTTCTTTGTCTCTTAATTTTGGCAACTTTCCTGTGTTTGTTTCTATGTATTAGGTAGAGCTACTATGACTCCCTTTATTAGTAACATGGTCTAATAAACAAGGCTTGGAAACATGAGCCATGGTGGCTATTGGCAGATCAATGGGAGGGATTTACCCAGACCAGTCAGCTGCAAGTGTCAACCACTTACCACCAATCTCTGCCCTCTGTGGAGGATCAGCTGTGCAAAGGCAGGGTGGTGGTTCTCCAACATGGTCAGTAATCTGTCCACTGGTTGCACAGCCCCTAGGCTCTCCCCCATGGCACAGGCAAGGTCAGCCCTCAAGATGTATTTTGCCCAGAATCACCCTGTCTGAGCTTTCAAGAAATCTGAGATGGCTGCTACTTATGCTGGGCTTAGAGATTTCTAGCCCAAATTAATCTTCAAATTAAATGCAATTTTATGAGTTTTTTAAGAAAGCAGCAGAGTAGGTTAATCTTACTCCCACCTCCTTCCAAAACCAAATTGTAAATACAACTAAATTGTGGAACACTGGCCTTGAATTACCAACTAAATACTTCAGAAGAGGAGACTTATAACCAAATAAAAGCAGAAGAAGTCACCTCAAGACTGGTAGGAAGAGTGGAGACATGAAAAGGAATCGCTCAGCTCCCATGGGAAGGCAGCTGAGATAAAGGAAGAATATCTTAGTTGCAGCAGGTTCCCCATGAAAGGTGTGATGCTTAAACACCAGGCCAGTCTCCCCAGGTCATTCTGCCTTGCCCAAAGTAACAGTGTCTGGAAAAAGTACCCACCTAATGTATGGCCATAAAAAGTGGTGGGGTTTCTGTCCACCAAGAAGAGGCATAGCCTGATGGAAACAAAGGCACTTTCTTAAAGGGCCAATGTACAAAATTTTATTTGCAGACTCTCTCCTGTGCTTTGTTAGGGGGAAGGCAGTGGAGATTGGACTTGCATGAGGGGAGTCTGGGGTTTGTGGCTTTGGGGAGAGATGTAGGAGAACAGCCATCAGAGTTCCAGTATTGAGTCATCCTTTAATACCACAGCAGCCATCTTTCTAGGGCCAAGCAATTTCTTCCACGCAGCATCAATCTGGGAAAAAGCAATTATCCCATTCTCTGAAATTTCCCTTGTGTGGTTAGAAAACCCTACTGAGGAATCAGCAGCATAGGCTGGGGTGTAGAAGTCTAGGAAGACTCAGGAGGTGTCAGTGACAAGCTTTGGGTTGGGCCATTCCCTCCACTTTCCCATGAACCTGACAGGTACTTTCCCCATATGGAAAATAAGATAGAAACAACCTCCCAGCTTCTAGCAGAACCAAATTCTGTGCTCTGGAGGCCCCATCTGCTTGATTAGTAGGGGTTCCTCCCTTCCAAGGTCATGGAAAAAATCGAGAAACACTCAGACTATGGTTCTGGGGCAAAGAATCACACACACCATATTCCTGGAAATCTGAATGGTACCTCCACTTCAGAGGATATTGAAAAACCTCATTCTCCTCATCCTATGAGAGGTTCTTTCAGTGAATGAGCTTTTTCATTGACTAATCCTAAGAGCCAGCTGGCAGGTGCAGGCAGGAGGCAGATCCCTGGGTGTATTGTGATATTTGCTCACCAGCCACTGGGATCTGGTGCTGATAAAAGCCAGCTTTGAAGTGCGGCTTGAACCTCCCCAGATGCAGCTAAGCCCAGCAGAAGCAGCCAAAAACTGTAAATTGCTTGTAGCTTCAAACAAGTTGCTGAAGGTGAAGCATAGACAGTATCTGTCACTGGCTTACATCAGAGTCCCTCCCAAGAGACCCACAACCAACATACCAAGTAGCCAATTTCAAACAACATCAGAGAAGAATACAACAAGCTTCACAAACAGCATATGGAAAAGAAGATTGCAGCAGGTACTAACGTTTGCTGAGGTAAATTCCACACTTGTTTTTTATTCTTTTACTTGCTTTTTTCTTTTCTACTTTTATCTTTTTTCTTATTTTATTTTTCTATCTTTTCTTCTTATTTTTTCATCTTTCTATTCTTATTATATTTTATTTTCTTTATTTCTTTTTATATTTTTCTTTCATGTTTTTCTTCTCTTATTCTATTTGTCTTATTCATTTTTCTTCTTATTCATTTTTTCTTTTTTATTCTTTTTTTTGCTGTTGTTCTTTGGTTTTGTGTTTTGTTCTGTTTTGTTACATATTGCTTTGTTGTGTTGGCCTTTGTATAGCAGTTTACATGCCATGGTTGGGTTTGAGCCTTAAGTCAGCCAGCCTGAAAATAGAATCCTACCATGAATAGATCAACAGCAATCAACACCCAATTATAAAAGGAAGACCTATATGACCCATACAAAGTACAATTCTAGAATACATTATTCAGGAGATCAGGGTGACTACACCGCTGGATACCCCAGAATGGGGGATGACCACATATGTCACCCAACTAAGACTGGGAGTCATAGCAGTTATTTCTAATACATAGAAATAAATACAAAGAGACAGCCAAAATGGGGATACAAATTAAAAAGTCCCAAATAAAAGAATAGGAAAAACTCCAGGAAGAGGGCTAAATAAAATGGAGACAAGCAATTTATCAGATACAACATCCAAAGTTATGGTTATAATGTCATAGCTGGTTTGGATCAGTTGATTGAGCATCACCCATAAACCAATAAGTATAGAATTATATTCCCAGTCAGGGCACATGCCTAGGTTGCAGGTTCAGTTTCCAGTTGGGATGCATATGAGAAAGGCAGCTGATCTCACATCGATGTTTATCTCCCTTCCTTTTGCCTTCCCTTTCCTTCTCTTTAAAATCCAGGGGTAAAGATTAAACAAGTTATGGTTATAAGCATGTTCAACAGCATCAAAGAGGACATAGAAATCATGAAAAAAGGACAAGTTGGAAATGAAAAATCACATATCTGCCATCACAAATACATTGGAAGGAATAAAATGTAGGTTGGATGAAACAGAGGATCAAATCAGCAATTAGGAAGGCAAAATAGAAAAAAAACCCAGCCAGTCAGTACAGCAAAAAAAAAAAATAATCATCATAATAATAAAAAGTAATGGGGATAGTTTAGGGAAACATTTGGACAACATGAAATGTAATAACATCCTCACCATCAGCATAACAAGGAGGAGAGAAAGAAAGAGAAAGAAATAGAGAACATGTTTGAAGAAATAATAACTGACATAGTCCCTATCCTGGTAAAGAAAAAAAAAAAGTCCAGGAAGTGCAGAGAGTCTCAGACAAGAAAAACCCAAAGAGTACTGGACCATGAGACACCATAGTTAAAATGACAAAGGTTAAAGACACAGGGAGTCTTTAAAGCAGCAAGAGAAAATCAGTTAATTACCTACAAAAGAGTTAAGACTGTATTTTGCAAAATCAACAATAAAAATAAGTTACTTAAGAATAAATTTAACTACTAAGGTAAAAAAACCTATACTTGGAAAACTATAGAACATTAAAGAAAGAAATTGAGGAAGATAGGGAGTAAGGGATGGGATGGGCAGAGGAGGGCAAAGGGGGAAAAATTGGGACAACATAACAATAAAAAATGATTTGATAAAAATAACAAATAAGTTGAAGCATATGCTGTGTTCATGGATTGGAAGAATTAACATCATTAAAATGTCCATACTACCCAAAGCAACCTACATATTCAATGCAATTCATATTAAAATACCAATGGCATATTTCACATACCTAAGACAAATATTTCAAAACTTTTATTGGAGCCAAAAAGACCCTAAATACACTCACCAACCTTGAGAAATAAGAATAAAGTTGAAAGTATCACAATACCTGACACATCAGTCCACTGTAATCAAAACAGCCTGGTACTGGCATTACAACAGGCACATACATCAGTGGAAAAGAACACAGAGTCCAGAAATCAAGCACCAATATGGTCAATTAATATTTGACAAAGGAGGCAAGAACTAAAAATGGGATAAAAACAATTTCTTCAATACAAGGTGATGGAAAAATTTGATAGATATATGCAAAAAAATATAAAACTACACTGGCAACCTATGCCATACACAAGAAAAAACTTGAGATAGATAAAAGACAAATCTAAGTCATGAAACTATAAAAATTCTAGAAAAAAAGATAGGCAGTAAAATCTCAGACATTTCTCTGGGCATTATATATTCTATTTTATATCCTTGGGCAAGTGAAATAGAATAAAAATTGACAAATGTGACTACATCAAACTATAAAACTTCAGCATAGCAAAAGAAACTGTCAACAAAATAAAAAGGGAATCCAATGTATGGGAGAACAATTTTTTCTAATAATATATCTGATAAGGGATTAATCTCCAAAATATACAAAGAATTTATACAACTTAACACCAAAACCAAAGAATCCAATTGAAAAATGAGCAAAGCACCTGAAGAAGCACTTCTCCAAAGAGGGCATGCAGATGGCCAAGAGACATATAAAAATGCTCAAAATCACTAATCATACGAAAAATGCTATTTAAAACCACAGTGAAACCTGGGTGGTATGGCCCAGTTGTCTGGAGCATTGTCTTGTAGTGAGAGGGCTGCAGGTCCAACTCCAAGTCAGGGCACGTGCCTGGATGGTAGGTTCAGTCCACCAACCAGGTGTGTACAAACTCTGGTCTGGGCATGAACAGGAGACAGTTAATATATGCTTCTCTCTTGCATTGATGTTTCTCTCTCTCTCTCAAAAAGCAATGAAAAAATGTCCTCATATAAGGATAAAAAGAAATAAATAAAAAACACAATGATATATCACCTCATACCAAAAGAATGGCCAACATCAATAAATCAACAGACAACAGGTGCTAGAGAGAATGTGAATAAAATGGAAACTTACTGCACTATTGGTGAGAATGAAGACTGGCATAGTCACTGTGAAAAAATATGGAGTTTCCTCAAAAAATTAAAAATTTAACTGCCTTTGATTCACTGATCCCACTTCTGGATAATACCCTAAAAATCCTGAAATATCAGTTCACAAGAATATATACACCCCTATGTTCACATCAACATTATTTATAAAAGTGAAGATTTAGAAATTGCTCAAGTGCTCATTAGTAGATGAGTGGATAAAAAGGATGTGGTATATTTACACAATGGAATACTATGTGGCCATAAAAAAGAAGAAAATATACCTTTTGCAACAGCATTGGTGGACCTGGATTTATTATGCTAAGTTAAATAAGCCAGTCAGAGAAAGACTAATACTATAAAGATCAATACTATATGATCTCACTTATATATGAAATAAAATGAACAAAATAAACTGACAAATCAAATAAAAATCAAGGCATGGATACATGGAGCAGGCTGAGTCATTGGATGAGAGGGTGGATATGGGACTGGATGAAATAGAATGAAGGGATTAGCCAAAGAATATATATGTATAACCCATGAACACAGATAACTGTGTGGTGATTGTCAAAGGGAAGGAGGAGTGGGTACTGAAAGGAGAGGGGCAAAGGGTTAGAAATGGGGACATCTACCATAGTGTAACCATAATTTTTTTTAAAAAATACAATAATCATATAAAATAAATATAAATGCAATTTTAGTAAAAATTTGTACATGATTTACAAAACCAGAAAATAGTTCTTTAGATTCACAAAGCAAATAAAATTTTCATGAAAGGGAATAGGAATGTATGCCTTTGAATATTAATGATTATTTTAAACTTAGGGGCAAAGCAGTGTGGAACTGGCAAACATATTTAACAGAAAAATAAAATAGAGAATAGTACATAGACAAATACTCGAGTATTTATCACAACATAGTGCATTGCAGTCATTTTGGAAAGCAGTTATTACTTAATAAGTGATATTGGGTTAAATTGGGATAAAAAGGTTTGATCATGACCTTATTAGATATACAAGAATAAGCATAAAATAATTTGATTTAAATGTATAAATTAAAATTTATGCTATTAAAAATAATATGTAAAATATCTTCAGCAAGAGTACAAAAATTTTGTAGACAAGATATTTAAAACACAACTCAGAAAGGATAATTGAAAAATTTGACTATATCAAAGTTTAAAGTTTGTTTTAAAGATAAAAGAAAAAATTAAAAAAACATATCTACTATATCTACATATCTACTACTAAAAAAGCATATCTACTATAGTATAACCAGGAAAGAATTGACATCCAGAATATGTTCATAATCCTTATAATCAATCAAAAAATAGTTTTAGACTTTCAGTCAAATAGGTGCTGTGAGTAAAAGCTGTGCTTGCCTCCTCGCATGAACACATCAAAATTACAACTGTACTACAGAAAAACCATCATTACAAACCACCTGAGGACTAGATAAACAGCAATCCTATAACTACATATATACATAAAAAGCCATGTTGAGACTGATGGGAGGGGTGGAGACCCAGAAAAAGCAGGCCCCACACTATCAGAGTGCTGGGTAAAAAATGGGAAAGATATCTCAGCTGATGGGGTCCCTTCTGGGAGCAAGGGATCATAGTCCCACAAAGACTCCAGTATCAGAAAGAGATGTTCCCATAATTTATGGCTGTAAAATCCAGCAGGGATTGTGTCTTAGTCAGAAGGAGGGCTCCTGGAGTCTCCGGTGTTCTTACAGTCCTCACAAAGATTTACTCACTGAAGATGGACTCATTTACTGTGAGCTCCAGTGTCAAGGAAGCATCTAAAAAAACACCTGGACATACGTAAAGAAACTGAATTGTCTGGATTCAGGGCAAGGGTTGGAAGGGCAGCTTTCTTTCAGACAGAAGTGCTGATAGATTTCATTGTTTTTTGGTTAGTACCAGACCCCACACAGCCTGCAGGTGCAGGCCCACTCCAAGTTTGAGTATCTATCAACCTGGCTAAACTAACTCTGTTTGACTCACTTTGGTGCTTTGCTGAGACTTCACCCAACACAGCTTGTGCGTTAACCTGAGCCCCTTCCATTGGCTTTTCCATACCAACAGACTGTCTAGGTTCACACTGGGGACTTTCCTAAAATTTCTCAAATGTTCACAAATCACAAAGAAGTAGAATCTGGCCTCACCATGGTCTGTACCTCTTACTAAGTGGCTCCAAGTCCAGAACTAGAGGCAGGCCACTTTTGTTCTCAGCTTAGCTTCTCTAAGGCATCTCCAAGCCCAGAACAAGTGGCATCCTTCTGCAGATCACTTTGTAGCTCATACCAGCTGACCCTGGGCTGGACACAGGTAGCAGCCAATCTTGACCTGCATTTAGACTTTTCTAAAAGGCACCAAAACCAGCACACCAGATGGCTAGATTCAGATGACACCAGAGACCTCCCAACCACCTCCACAAATAGCATATCCAAGAGGCAGGTGCAGCAGGCATGAGAGCCCCCAAAAAGTGAATCCTACTCTATGGAGTCAGCCCCTGCACAACAGCATCTCTGCTGTAATCTCGGCCATTTGTCACAATCAATCAGCCTGTGGGGCAATCCCTCTCATTGAAATGCCAACAGAATGAAGGTTTAACTACCAAAGGTGGGAACACACAACTCACACAAGGGACACACCTGGAGTACCTGGCTCAGGTGACCAAGAAGACTGCAACTCCTATGACAGAAGTCTACTCTAACAAGACTGAGAGATGTAGCAAATCTACCTAATATGTGGGAAAAAACACAGGGAGTCAGGAAAATCAAAAGACAAAGAAACATGTCCTAAATAAAATAGCAGAATAAAACTCCAGAAAAAGTTCTAAACAACATCTAGACAAGCAATGTACCAGATGCAGAGGTTGAAGCACTAGTTATAAAGATGGTCAATGATTTCAGTGAGAACTTCAACAAAGAGATAAACAAAAAAACTGGAGGTAAAAAATAATAATAACCAGTAAGATATTTAGAATAAAATAACTACAATACAAAATACATAAGAGGATATCAACAATAAAGTAGGTGAAACAAAATATCATATCAGCAATTTGGAAGACAAGGTAATAAAAAAAACACACACAGGACAGCAAAAAAGAAAAATGGTATCAAAAATAGTATTTTAAGGGGCCTCTGGGAAAAAAAAAACTACCACATCAACATTTCCATCATAGGGGTACCAGAAAAAGAAGAGAGATAGAAATGAATTGAGAGATGCAAATTAAAACCACAATGAGATACCACTTTACACCGGTCAGAATGGCCATCATAAACAAAGCAACAAACAACAAATGTTGGAGAGGTTGTGGGGAAAAGGGGACTCTGGTCCACTGTTGGTGGGATTGCAGACTGGTACAAACACTATGGAAAACAGTATGGAATTTTCTCAGAAAACTAAAAATGGACCTGCCTTTTGACCCAGAAATTCCACTGCTGGGATTATATCCTAAGAACCCTAAAACACCAATCCCAAAGAACCTATGCACACCAATGTTCATAGCAGCACAATTTACAATAGCCAACAGTTGGAAGCAACCTAGATGCCCATCAATAAATGAATGGATCAAAAAACTATGGTACATTTATACAATGGAATTCTATGCAGCAGAAAGAAAGAAGGAGCTCCTACCCTTTGCAACAGCATGGATGGAACTGGAAAGCATTATGCTGAGTGAAATAAGCTAGGTGGTGAAAGACAAATACCATATGATCTCACCTTTAACAGGAACCTAAACAACAAAACAAACAAGCAAGCAAAATATGACCAAAGGCACTGAAATAAAGAACAGGCTGACAGGGACCAGAGGGGAGAGGGGAGAGAACTTCAGGGGAAAAGGGGAAGGATTCACAGAAACTAGTATAAAGGACACATGGAGAATAACTAAGGGGAGTAAAAATGGGAGGGAAGTGGGGAGCATGGAGGGGGTGGGCTGGGATGAGAGTGAGACACAGAAAACTGTACTTGAATAATAACTAAATTTAAATTTTTTAAAAAAGAAAACGTATTTGAAAAAATAATGATGAAAATTTTTCGTAATTTGGAAAAGGTAATAGACACACACACACACCCATGAAGCAAAGATAATTCCAAACAATATAAGCTCAAAAATGCCAAAACTAACACACACAATAATTAAAATGCCAAAGGCTAAAGAAAAACAGAGAATATTAAAAGCAAGAAGAAAAAAGCAATTGTTTACTTACAAGTTTTCTCTCATAAGAATGTCAGCTGGTATCTTAACATAAACTTTGCAAGAAAGGAGATATGGCAAGAAATATTCAAAAAATGAGAATCAAGAACATACAACCAAGATTACTCTCCCCAGCAAAACTAACATTTAGAATTGAAGGGCAGATAAACAGCTTCATATATAAGAAAAATCTAAAGTCATTAATCACCATCAAACCAGTATTACAAAAGCTGTTAAGGGGACTTTTTTAAGAAGAAAATAAAAACACTAAAAGGTAGAAATAATCAAACAGCAATAACTACATACCGATTAATATTTACTCTGATTGTAAGTGGATTAAATGTTCTACTAAAAAACCACAGTGTGGCCAAGTGGATAGTATAACAAGACCTTTACTTATCCTGCCACTTTGGTTTGAAAGACAATACAGACTGAAAGAAAAGGTAAGGAAAAAAATTATGCTAATGGAAGAAATAGCTGAGGTAGCAGTATCTATATATCAAACAAAATATATTTAAAAATAGGTTGTAACAAGACAGAAAGAATGAACCAGTAATTCCATTTCTGGATACTTATCTAAAGAAATGCAAAACACTAATTCTATATTATTCATTGCAGCATTATTTACAATAGCCAATATGTGGAAGCAGCTTAACTATCCATCAATAAATAAATGGATAAAGAAGTATATAGATGTATATGAGAAAAGAGAAAAGGGAATTATATATTATATAAATAAATATTTTACACTGAATGACACACAATATGTAATAATTCATTATCACAGTGTCATATATTAATTTTTCATATATCAATAAATGGTATGTTATAATGACATACAATGCATTATTACTATATAATGATATATTGATTTATTATATGTTGTATATTATATTATATATATTACACAAAAGAGAAAAGAACCACATAAACAAAATTAGAAATAAAAGTGGAGAAGTTAGTATAGACATTGAAGATATGCAAAGGATTATACTACATAGAATACTGTGAAAGAATATACGCCATCAAATTCAACAAACTAGAAAAATGGGTAAACTCCTAGAGATATGTAACCTTATTAGACTGAATCACGAAGAACTGGAAAATCTAAATAGACTAATCTATTGGTCTATTCCAATCAGGAAATTGGAAACAACTAGCAAAAACTTCACAAAAAGTAAAGTTCCAGAACTGGATGGCTTCACTAGTGAATTCTACCAAACATTTAAATATTTGAAACTTATCCTTCTCAAGTTTTTTCAAAAAATTGAAAAGGCAATACATCCTAACACATTTTATGAAGCCAACATAACCTTTATACTAAAGCCTGGCAAGAATAACCAAAAAAAAAAAAAGAAAAGAAAACTACAGACCAATAATTCTGATGACTACAGATGAAAACAATCCTAAACAAAATAGCAGCAAACTAAATACCACAATACATTAAAAATAATGCAGCAGGATCAACTGGAGTTTATTCCATGAGCACAGGGATAGTTCAACATACACAAATAGATCAATGTAATACCCCACCTCAAGAAAAGATTAAAATATTATGATCATATCAATAGATACAGAAAAAGCATTTGATAGGATACAATATACACTCATGAATGAAATACTCAATACAAGAAGTATAGAAGGAAAGTACCTCAACATAATGAAGGTTGTATATGACAAACTCTTAGCCAATATCATACTCAATGGTGAAAAACTGAAAGCTTTTCTTCTAAAATTAGGAGCAAGACAAGGATGACCACTCTCATGATTGCTATTTAACATGAAACTGAAAGTCCTAGCCAGAGCAATCAGGAAAGAGAAAGAAATAAAAGGCAACCAAATTGGGGAAGAAGTAAAAATGTCAATTTTTGCAGATGAGATAATTCTGTACCTGGAAAACCTTAAAGACTCTATAAAAAATGTTAGAAACAATAAACAAGTAGCATGTTATAAAATCATGGTACAGAAATGTATTGCCTTCCTATATACTAACAATGAGACTTCAGAAAATTAAATGAAAAAAAAAACTCCTTTTGCAATTGCAACCAAAAAAGTAAAATATCTGAAAATAGAAATAGACTTAACAAAGGGTGTGAAAAACCTGTATACTGAAAAATACAAAGCATTTTAAAAAGAGATTTAACAAAGACACACAAAATGGAAAGATACTCCATGTTCATTCATTAGAAAAACCAACATAGTTAAAATGAACATATTACCTAAAGCAATATGAATATTTAATGCAATCCTCATCAAAACCCTAATCTCATTTTTAAAGAAATAATCAAATTTGTATGGAAATGCAAAATATCTGAACAGCCAAAGCAATTCTGAGAAAAAAGAACAAAGCCAAAGGTATCACAATACTTGACTTCAAATTATACTACAGGGCTACAATAATAATAATAATAATAATAATAATAATAATAATAACAATAATAAAGAAACATAATGTTGTCAGAAAAAATAGACACACAAGATCAGTGGAACAAAATTGAGAACCCAGGGGGGGAAAAGATGATGTATATGGGCATATAATTTTCAACAAAGGATCCAGAAAGATGGGAGGAATGAAAATCTCTTCAATAAATAGTGCTGGGAAAACTGGAAAGCCACACGCAAAAGAATTAAACTAGATTAAAATTTGTCCCTGTGCACAAAAATCAATTCAAAATAGATCAAAGAGGTAAATATAAGATCTAAAACAATAAATTACATAGAAGAAAATTGGTACTAAAGTTATGGACCTTGGTTGTAGCAAAGTTTTCATGAATTTGACTCCAAAGGTAAGGGAAGCAAAGGTAAAAATAAATAAACAAGACTACAGTAAACTAAAAAGTTTCTGTGTGGCAAAAGAAACCAATAACAAAAAGGCAACAATCAAATGAGAGACAAACATTTGCAAACAACAGCTCTGACAAAGGTTTACTATCCAAAATATATTAAGAAATAATAAAACTCAACATCAAATGAACAGTGTAATTAAAAATAGATGAAAGATGTGAATGGATACCTCTCTCAAGAAGACACTAAAATGATCAAAAGATATATAAAAAGATGTTAATCTAAGATAGCTTTTAGGGAAATGCAAACCCAAACTGCAGTGATATGCTACCTCACACTTGTTAGAATGGCTATTATCAACAACCCATGTAATAATAAGTGCTGGACAGGTTGTAGACAAAAGGGAATTCTTGTTCCCTGTTGGTATGAATGTAGACTGGCACAGCCACTATGGAAAACAGTATGTCGATCCTTAAAAAGATCAGAATATAGCTAACATATGACCCAACAATCCCTCTCCTGGGTATGTACCTGACAATCTCAAAAACCTATATATGCAAACATATATGCATTTCTATTTTCATTGCAACATTATTCACAGTGGCCAAGATGTGAAGACAACCAAAGTTTCCTTGAATAGGGCATTGGACAAAGATATGGTACAAATATATAGTGGAATACTGCTCAGCTATAAGAAAAATGAAATACTTCCAGTTGCAACAACATGGACAGACCTTGAGAATATCATGCTAAGTGAAATAAGTCAGTCAAGAAGAAGCTAAGAATCATAAGATTTCACTCATATGTGGGATATAAAACTGAGATTTGTGAACACAGACAGCAGTGTGGTGATTACCAGATGGAAGAGGGTGTGGAGGTAGGAGGTGGTAAGGGATAGAGAGAGCCTAATAATATATGGTGATGGAAGATGATTTGACTTTGACTGACTTTGAGTATTTAATTATAGAGGTGTGTACTCAAACCTGTATGATCCTAATAATAAATATCACCTGAATAAATTTAATAAATTTAAAAAAATAAAAATTACTAAAACTTTTATGAAACCTGCTTTCAGTGACTTAGAATAGCAGCACTGACCACAAAGTCAGGGCAGGAAGCATTTCCAAGAAGAATCCTCTCCTGATCTCCTGTGTCTTGGTTACTCAGGCCTCCTATGTGATCCTTATTTAATTGTGGGTGCACTGATTTATCTTCTCCACCGATGAGTTAGTTCTTTAAGGATAAGAACTCAGGAAATCTTTTTTTTCTGTCAAGTATTGATAGAATGTAAATATTGGACAATTGACAGGAAACTTGGAGATGTTTGATAAATGGGCAAATATAAGAAGCTCCATTTTCCCAGTGATCCTCTCAATTCTGTCATTCAGAATCACTTGCATTTCTGTGAATATCAAGTGAACAACTTTTAAAATTATGTAAGTCAAATTGTTCTTACTAATAGGAGAAGGAATCTACTTACATTTAAGGGGGATGCACAAAGAAGTGTAACCAAATTCTATGTCTGAAAATAAAGAAGAGCTGTCCCTCTTACATGGAAGTTTCTTCATGCACAGATCTCAAACTGAAGGAATGTAGCACATTTATTATGAGTCCCTAAGACATGGAACCAGGGCATTTCCTATGGAGAATCTCTCAATCTCCTGCTCCTGTCTTAAACATTAACACATGGGAGTCATGATCTGCTGCAGGTGACTGGGTTTCACAAACATGGCAAAGTCTGTCAGAAAATTAGGTCCCTCAGTTCTGGTGTATCTGGTCATATGCTTTCACCTACCAGTGATAGAAATTCCCACCCAAACTGTTTCAAATACTTAAGGAGACTTTTAAAACCACAGAACTTTAAAAGGCATGCAATTATGCAGGATTTAGGTGACATTGGGTTAGCAATCCAGGCATATTTCTCTAGAATTCTGAAATCTCCTCTCTCTTCACATATGTCAGCTTTGTCCTCAGGCTGACATTCCTGCCGATGACTAGATGGCTGCCAACAGTAACTTGTACCATATGCTGCCCTATGCACAAACATGGAGAGATAGCAAATAAATCAATTTATCAAAAATATTAAACAAAAATTCTGAGTCTCCTGAACTTGACTATCTTTGAACCAATTATGTTACCAAGAAAAGCCAGAAACTGGCTTAACTGGATTACCTGAACCGATCTCTACTGCAGCAACCACACTTGAAACTTGGTATGGAATCAATGCTACCAAATGGATACAGCTGCTTCCCATGGGGAAAAGGACTGGAAAAAAACATGGTCTGTGTCATTTCCATACTGTTGAAGAAGGCCCAAATGATTCTGCCAGCATTCAAATGTTTTAGAGTATTCTTTTGATATATTAATAATAAAAGCCTTCTATTTTTGAGTAATCTCTACCTGCAAAAAGGTATGTTGCAGACAAAGACATTCAATACGTAAAAATGACTGAGTCAGCAATTATCTTTAGCACCAAGTGCTAACCATACTACTTCAATTAGTACAGGAAAAAGGAAGTGGTGACTAATAACTTGCCTATATCCTAACTGGTAATAATCTAGCCATAGTGAAATTGGAAAATATATGGTTTAATATTGCCAAACACACATGGCCATAATTCTAGCCCACAAGTAAACACAAGCAGTAATTTCTTATTATGAGATGAGTTTGGAAGATTAAGCTGTAGCAGGAAGAAATGCAGGTGATACCTGTAGAATTAGAAGACTCTACCCGTCTCTACCCACATCTTTCTATTCCTCAGACAGGTGAAGTTGTTTTTGCAGTGAGGCCTTTTAAATATTTGCTTTCTCTACTGCTGGCCTGGTCCTTTGCACAGTTGTTCACTCATAGCTTTGTACCCCTGTTAAAATGTCACCTATCTGTGATATTCTTCCTGATGACATGTTCAAAGCATGTAGCTCCTCTCTTATTGTTGTCCATCATATTAGTGTCCTTTATTTTCTTTCTAGGACCAATATTACTTCAGTGTATTTTATATATATATATATACACACACACACGTATATATATATATATATATATACACACATACACATACATACACACATGCATGCATACATGCATGCACACATGCATATATGTGCACATACACACATGTATATATAAATTTATGTATATATGTGTATGTAAATGTGTACATGTATTTAAATATGTGCATATGTTTATATACACATATATCTATTGTCTCTGAGATAGATAGATAGATAGATAGATAGATAGATTTATATCAAGAAGAGTATGTATATGGCATGGAGACACTGGACAAAGACAATTCACTTCTACATGAGATGGGGCCAGCCTACATGATACTCATACACTACTCAGAATAGTGTACAATTTAAAGCTTATAATTTTTTTATTTCTGGAATTTTCCATTTAACATTTTTTAATTACAATTGACAATAGTAACTGAAATAGCAAAAAGTAAAACTATGAATAAGGGAGACTACCGTATAAACATAATGTTCATTTTAATTTTTTCTTTGGCATATTATGTGCTTTAAAATTAATAAAAGAATAGAATGATAATTAGTGAAAATATTTCAAGTCTACTCCCTCTGTAAAACAAGTATAATGTCCTTTTGTATCTGTCAACACTTTATTTTTGCATATATAGCAAGTATATGTACATGTTTCTATTTTTCCTTACTACCCAAAAGGAACTGTCATAAAAATACAACTCAATACTCTATATTATTACTTAGTAAAAAGAAAAATTTATGAAGGATTTTCCAAATCAAAACACTGAGTTTTCTTCCACTTCATGTCTCATTACAGGGACACAGTATTCCATTTGATAGCTATACCATAATTCCCATGCAGATGAACATTTTGTATAATTCCAACACCATTATTTATGGAATAGGCTCTTCACTATGATTTGCAGTGCTTCCTTTATGTTTAATTCCAATATGCATGTGTGCTTAATTCTGTCCTTTGGACTGCTTATTCATGACCCATACCTCAGATTTAATTAGTAAGACTTTAAGATAAGTTTTAATCTGGTAGCCCTTGTCTTCCTTAATTGCTCTTCTTTTTCAGACATTTCATTTTCAATTTATTTATCTTTCCTTATACAATTTAATAACAACTTGTCTGATTTATGAAATTATTAATATTTATAAAATTTAAAAGTTAATTTAGGGAGAATTGAAATCATTATTATATTGAGTCTTCTCATTCAGGGACATACTATACCTTCTTTTTTCTTTTTTTTTTAATTGTTGTTCAAGTACACATGTCTCTATTTTCCCCCACCACTTCCACCTATGCATGCCTCCCATCCTCATTCCAACACTCCTTTGGCTTTTTCCATGTGTCCTTTATACATGTTTTTGATGACTCTTCCCCTTTTTCTAACCCTTATCTCTTTCTCTCTCCCCTCTGATTACTGTCAGTTTGTTCTTTATTTCAATGTCTCTGGTTACATTTTGCTTGTTTGTTTGTTTTGTTCACTAGGTTTCACTTATAGGTGAGATCATATTATTAGGTGGGATCACTTATTAGGTGGAATTTGTCTTTCACTGCCTGGCTTATTTCCCTTAGCATAATGCTCTCCAGATCCATCCATGTTGTTCTGAAGAGTAGGAAATCCTCCTCCTTTCTTCCTGCTGTGTAGTATGCTATTGTATAAATGCACCACAGTTTTTGTATCCACTCATTTACTGGTGGGCACTCAGGTTGCTTCCAACACTTGGCCATTGTAAATGGTGCTGCTATAAACATTGGGGTGCATAGGTAGTTTTGAATTGGTGTTTCGGAATTCTTAGAGTATAATCCAAGAAGTAGAATTGCTGGGTCAAAAAGCAGTTCCATTTTTAGTTTTTGAGGAAATTTCATACTGTTTTCCACAGTAGCTACACCAGTATGCATGCCCACCAACAGTGTACTAAGGTTCTTTTTTCTTCACAACCTTGACAGCACTTGTTTGTTGCTTTGTTTATGGTGGACATTCTGAATGGTGTGAAGGTGTGTCTCATTAACATTTTAATTTGCATCTCTCTAATGGCTAGAGATGCTGAGCAACCTTTCACATGTCTCTGGACACTCTATAGGTTCTTCTTGGAGAAGTGTCTGTTCGGGCCCATGTGTAATTGGGTTTTTTGTTTTCCTGGAGTTGAGTCCTGCTAGTTCTTTCTGTACTTTGGAAATCAAACCCTTGTCTGAGATATCATTGGCAAATATATTTTCTAATATGGTTGTTTTCCTTGTCATTTTGCTGATGTTTTCTTTAGCTGTTCAGACGATTTTTATTTTTATAAATTTCCATTTGTTTATTCCCTTCTTTATGTCCTTTGGTGAAAATATTGCTGTGTGGAATATCTCCAATTTTCTTGCCTGTGTTTTCCTCTAGGATATTTATGGTGTTGTGATTTATGGTGTTGTGACTTACATTTAAGTCTTTTCTCCATCTTCACAATATCTTTAGTATGGTGTAAGTTGCTGATCAAGTTTCATTATTTTTCATGTAACTGTCCAGCTCTCCCAACACCATTTGCTGACAAGGCCATTTTTACTCTATTTTATGGTTCTGCCCTCTTTTTTGGATATTAGTTGACCATAGAGACATAGGTTTATTTCTGGGGTCTCTATCCCGCTCCACTGAATTATGTGTCTGTTCTTTTGCTAGTACCAGAGTGTTTTGCTTACCATGGCCTTTTAATATAGTTTGATGTTTTAAGTATTGTGATCCCCCCTACTTTGTTCTTTTTTCTCAAAATTGCTGCAGCTATTTGGAGTCACTTATGGTTCCATATAAATTTTTAACGTGTTTGTTCTATATCTCTGAAATATGTCATTGGTATTTTAATAAAGATTGTGTTAAATTTATAAGTTGCTTTGGATAGTATGGACATTTTGATGATGTTCATTCTTCCAATCCATGAACATGGTATATGATTTCATTTGCTTGTGTCTTTTTTAATTTCTTTCCACGGTGTTCTGTAGTTTTCTAAGTACAGGTCTTTTATCTTCTTGGTTAGATTTATTTCTAGGCATTTTATTTTTCTTGCTGCTATAGAGAGTGAGATTTGTTTCTCTAGTTTTTGCTTCTGATATTTTATTGTTAATGTACAAAAATGGCCTCGGTTATTGAATATTGACTGTGTATCCTGCTGCCTTGCCACATTCAATATAATGTCAAGTTTTTGGTGGTGCCTATAGGGTGTTCTATGTACAATGTCATCTCACCTGTAAACAATGACAGTTTTACTTTTTTCTTTCCAATTTAGATGCTTTTTATTTCTTTTTTCTTGTCTGATTGCTGTGGCTAAGACTTCCAATACAATGGTGAATAGAAGTGGTCAAAGCAGACATCCTTTTTTTGCTCCTGATGTTAGCTTTTATTATTTGCCCATTGACTATGATATTGGCTGTAAGGCTTCTATATATGGCCTTTGTTATGTTGAGGTACACTCCCTCTATTCCCACTTTGCTGAGCATTTTATCATAAATGGGTGCTGTGTCTTATAAAATTTTCATAACAACATCTATTGATATGATCATGTTATTTTTTCTTACCTCTTTATATGTGATGTAGTACACTTATTAATTTGTAAATATTGTACCATCATTGAATTCCTGGCATGAATCCCACTCAGTCATGCTGTATAATCTTTTTAATAGATTGCTGGATGTAGTTTGCCAATATTTTGTTAAGAATTTAGTGTCCATGTTCATCAGCAAATAGGCCTGTAGTTTTATTTCCTTGTTGTATCTTTATCTGGTTTTTGGATTAGGATGATGCTGGCCTCATAAAAAGAGACTGAGAGTCTTCCCTCTTCTTGGGTATTTTGGAACAGTCTAAAAAGTATAGAGGGCAGGTCTTCCTTAAATGTTTTGTAAAATTCTCCTGCACTACCATCTGGTCCAGGGCTTTTGTGTTACAGGAATTTTTTTATTACCGCTTCAATTTTGCCAGCTGTTATCTGCCTGTTGAGGCTTCCTGATCCTTTGTCATTGAGTTTTAGAAGATTATATTTTTCTATAAAGTTTTCCTTTCACCCAGGTTTTCAAATTTCTGGCATATAGTTCATATTAATGCTTTAGAATCCTTTGTATTTCTGGGGTGTTAGTTGTTATCTCTCTTCCTTCATTTATGATTTTGTTTATTTGGGTCCTCTTTTTTTTTCTTGATGGGACTGGTTAAAGGCTTGTCAATTTTGTTTGTCTTTTCAAAGAGCCAGATCCTGGATTTAATGATCTTTAAATTGTTCTTTTAGTCTGTATGTCATTTAATTATGCTCTGATCTTATTATTTCCTTCCTTCTACTCCCTCCTTGATTTGTTTGTTTTTGTTCCTCCAGTTTTTGAAGATGTTGGGTTAGCTTGTTTATTTGAAATGTTTTTGTCTTTTTCAGGCAGGCATATATTGCTATGAACTTTCCTCTATGGACTGCTTTTTCTGTGTCTCATAAGTATTGGACTCATGTGTTCATATACATTTGTTTCCAAAAACTTTTTTATTTCTTCCTTGATCTCATTCATAGTTTAATAGCATGCTATTCAATCTCCATGAATTTGTATGTTTTTGAGTTTTTCTTTTAATGGTTTTCAATTTCAGGCCCTTGTGGTCTGAGAAAGTACTTGGTATGATTTTAATTATCTTTCATTTGTTGAGACTTGTTTTGTGTCCTATCATGTGGTCTATCTTTCAAAATGTTCCACGTGTATTTGAAAAGAATGTGTATTTTGCTACTTTGGGATGAAAAGTTCTATATACATGAGTTAAGTCCATTTGATCTAAGGCATTGTTCAATGCCACAATATCTTTGTTGATATTTTGTTTGGAACATCTAACCATATTCAAAAGTGAGGTGTTAAAAATCCCCTAATATATGTGTGTTGCTGTGTATATCTTTCTTGAAGTCCATCAAGATTTTCCTTACATATTCAGGTGCTCTTATGTTGGGTGCATATATGTTTATAATGTTTATGTCTTCTTGACGAATTCTTCTCTTGAGTATTATTAACTGCCCTTCTGGGTCTCTTTTTATGACCTTTGTTTTGAAGTCTACTTTGACTGATAAAAATATTGCTATACCAGTTTTTTTTTCATGTCCTTTTGCTTGAAATATTTTTTCCAACCTTTCACTTTCACTCTTGTAGGTCTTTTGTTCTGAGGTGCATCTCTTATAAGCAGAATATATGCAGGTCATATTTTGTTATCCATGCAGCTACCTTATGTCTTTTGATTGGAGCATTTAGTTCATTTAAATTTAAGGTTATTATTGACAAGTACTTATTCGTTGCCATTTCATTCTGTGTGTATTCCTCCCTCTCTCACTCTTTTCTTTTCTTTTTCTTAAAGTTGTCCATTTAGCATATCTTGCACTGCTGATTTGGTGGAGGTGTATTTTTCAGCCTTCTTTCATCTGGGAAACTCTTTATTTCACCTTCCAATATAATTGAGTGTGGGAGTCCGCCAGGCCGCAGGGGACCAAGGACAGAGTCCCCCACTGTGAAAATGGTGGAGGGACTTGGTTTCTGGTCCCTGGAGCCGGCGGGTATCTTGACATCTTCCGGACCTTCTCCTTCTCAGCCTTGAAGGAAAGAACAAGATCTTGGCATATGCGTCATGTTCCAAGAAAGTGATAGTCATGAGGACACTGCTATCTTTGGGCTAATGTTCTCAGGATATGAGAACATCTTGCCCTCTTGATAGCTTTCAGGAGTGTACAAACTTTTGTAAAACAACATTGTTCTCAGGCCACTGCAGTTCTGCATATAAGCCAGCAGTTCCTTGAATAAAGTTGCCATTTGCCAGCAGAGCACTTGGTCCTCTCCATTCTTTTAAGTCCCTCGCCTCACCTCGCGACCACCCTTGCTGCTGCGGGCAGCGGCAATTGAGAGTCTCACTCAGTAGAGTAGTCTCGGTTGCAGGCTTTTGTTTTTCATTACTTAAAGTATTTTTGCCATTCCCTTCTGGTTTATAGTGTTGTTCTTGAGAAGTCAGCTGCTACCTTATTAGGGCTTCCTTATATGTTACTTCCTGTTTCTTCCTTGCTGATTTTAAGATTCTTCCTTTGTGTTTGAATTTTGCCATTTTAATTATGATGTGTCATGGAGTGGGCCTCTTTGGGTTCCTCCTGTTTGCATCCCTCTGTGCTTCCTGGATTTGTGTTACATTTTCTCTCATCAAATTAGGAAAATTTTCCATTATTACTTTTTCAAACAGGTTTCCTATCACTTCCTCCTCTTCTACTCCTTCTGGTATCCCTATTATGTGGATAATATTACATTTCATGTTGTCCTGCAGTACCTTTAGCTCCTCTTTATTCTTTTTCAGTCTCTTTTCCTTTTCTTGCTTTTTTTGGAAGTTGTATTTCTACCTTGTCCTCCTGCTCACTGATTGAAACCTCTGCTTCATCTGTCTTGCTTTTGATTTCTTCTCTTGTATTCTTCAACTCAGAAATTGTATTCTTCATTTCCTCTTGGCTGTTTTTGATACTTTCTATGTCTTTTTTCATGGTGATATAGATTCCAGTTAGTTCCTTGTATCTTCAATGGAGTTTTTGGTAATTCTCACCAAGCTCATTGAACTGCCTTATAACCATTGTTTTGAACTCAACATCTCATATTTGACTTGCCTCTATTGCATTTAGAACTTTTCAAAAATATTTTATTTATTTATCTTTAGAGGGGAAGGGAAGGAGAGAGGAAGAGAAACATCACTGTATGGTTGCTTCTCGTGCATCCCCTGCTGGGAACTGGCCCCTGCGGGGAACTGGCCTGCAACCCAGGCATGTGCCCTGACTGGGAATCGAACTGCGAGCCCGCACTCAGTCCACTAAGCTACACCAGCCAGGTCCTCATTTAGCACTTTTTGAGTGCTAAAAATGAATTCACCTTTTCTTTTCAATTGGGGTTTTTTCTTTGTCTTTCCATTATTTGTGAAACTGTTTTTGTTTGCTTCTGCTTCTTAAATTGATCTCTTTTGACTCTCTGAGTTTGTGGGGTGAATTTCTATGGTAGGAGAACTGTGATGAGATTCAGTGGTACAGTCCCCTTGATCTCCTGAACTTGATGCTCTTGGGGTGCCCTTTATGCCATTTATTTTGGCTCTTTTGATGTAATTGGGTTTTGATTGTTGTTGCCTCATTATTCGGTGGGTCATTCCCTCCAGCTTGTTGACTGGGGGTCACTTTGCCCACCAGGTCTTGTATGCTGTTGTGCAGGTACTGCCAGAAGAAAAACCACATAGCCCATGGAACAAACCAACATCCCCAATAATTCCCCCTGCAGTTCCACTATCAACAGCAAATGGACCAGAATTAATAAGGGTGTTAGGAGATTAAGAGTATCATATTTAAATAAAGGAATAAACCATAGTATAAATACAGTGACTTAATATGCACAAACTTTATGAGAAAGAAACAAATGTTTAAAAGCTATGCCAGAAAGACAATATTGCAAGTCAAGGAGAAGACCATGGTGGATTTTGTCTAAGTATCCCCTAGTATTTAGCACTATTTCTCTTTCTGGATCCTCCTCTGGTGATATCAGATATTGACTCCATCTGACCTTAGCAGCATGCTTTGAGACTGCCAGGGATCTACTGTCTGTAGCTATTTTCTTCATTTGTTAATCTAGTCACTCTGCACTCAGCAGTAGGGCTTAGGCCCCATACAGTGGTACAGAATCCCTCTTGGGGTTGTGGCTATTGTTTTTTATCAGGCTGCTGCTGCTCAGAGGGGAGTGGTCTGCCTGAGCAAGATGACTGCTGCCATATGGGTGATGATCAGCACTCAGATCCTGTTGGCTATTGTTTCAGTTCTCTCCCCAAAGCATCTGTCCCCAATCTCCCCTCAAGCATCTCTAGTCCACTCTGGCAACACCCCCCCTCCCACCTTTTTCAGGGATCTACTGTCTGTGGCTGACTCCTATGGTTGTTAACCTAGTCACTGTGCACTCAGAAGTCAGGCTTAAGCACCACAGAGCCAGGGTAGAGTCCCTCCTGGGGTGAGGGCTATTATTTCCCCTCAGGTGCTGCCCCTTGGAGGGGAGTGGTCTGCCTGAGCACAATGGCTGCTGCCAAATGGATAATAACTCAGCACCAAGATCCTTGTGTCTACTTTCTGAGCTCTCTTCCCAAAGCTTCCATCCCAGTGTCTCCTCAGGGGTCTCTAGCCCACTCTCCCCCCACCTTTGCAGGGAGCCCAGAGTAAATGGCTGTAAACAAAAATTTGCGTGTTGGCTCTTTAAATGGGTCTTTGCATCTTCAGCTGTCTATCTCTGGCAGAGAGCAACCCTGCCACTTTTTGCTACTATTTGTTATCTGTGAACTTTTCAGGCTCTGGTGCTTTATGCTGTGAATCCCAGCTTAAGGTTTAGATTCCATACTTCTCAGGGAGATCCAACTGTTGTTTAATTATTTCCCTAGCACTTCAGCTACTTGTGGTTGCCTATACAGCCTTCTTGATTCTCCACCACACTCCTTACCAGTCAGGTTGTGCTGAAGGTGACTCTTCTGTCTATCCATGGTTATAAGTCTTCTCTCTATATATTGTTCAGTTGTTTGTTCTGGGCAATTTCTTCACAATTTAGTTGTAATCCCAGATTGTTTCTGGGAGAAGGTTAGTGTGGTTTCCATTCACTCCTCCACTCTTTTGCCAATCTAGAATAGTTTTCTACTTATTCAGTTTCCATTTCACATTAAGTTCCTTAAATAAGGTATATAGAAAATTAATAAAAGAGTCAAGGTGTTTTGGTCACTGTTCCACATTCACAGACAGTGAGGAAAGGGTACTTAATAGAGGGGTCTACTAGCTGTAAGCATAAGGTTTAAACTACATGCTTAACACTTAAAAAAAAAAAAACTTATCCCCTGTTTGGAAAGGAGAGGTGAGTAATGGCAGAGCTATTTGAGAATAGTACATTTTTTCACCATACAAATATAATTCCTCCTTCTTCTCCCCTTCCTTCTCTCCTCACACCCCCCACACACATGCATTCATGCACACATATACATACTGAAATATATGCTTTCTTACTCCAGGTATAAAAGAATTGACACCAAGTACCTCTGACAAAGGGCCTGAATAACATGGGTTTTGTGTGATAAATGAGATTTTAGACAAATTACTCCAAATAAATCTAAATTTTCTGACTGCAAAAAGTTACATTTCATATACTGAAAGCATTGATGAACCTCCTGAATTAGTAATAGACATCTTGTAATAAGATACAGAACATGGGTTCCCTGATAATAGGGGAATGCCTGTAGGCAGGATGGGAGCAAGGGACATCAGAAAATACAATGTTTAAAGACACCTTGCATAACAAAGTCCAAATTAGCAGCCATACCTTCCTGAAGGACAGAAGGCTACTGCCCATAGCAGATTGTGTATGTGACTGTGAGAATATGCAGTGACTCATAACATAGCCATCAGTCAGATCTCCTCCCCAGATGCCTGTGCATCACTGGGAACTCTTGCCCTGACTAAAGATAGCAGCTGAAAGATGATCAAAGACACTGGGAAACTGACAAAAACTATGGACACTAACTAACACAGCATAGGAAGAGCTGGTTTTGAGGTCACATAGGAAGTTCCAAGCTGAGCATTTAAATTAGGTTAGGCTAAAGATGAAGAGGGAGCCACAAGGTCTGTCTGCCTGGAGGTGTGCCTGGAGAAAATGACATCAGAGCTGAGGGAGTTTTGAGGACTCACCAGGCCACGCACAGATATGTGAAAGATGTTTGGAGCTGAACTATGACTGGGAATTCTGAGTTGCAGTCTTCTGCTTCTCTGAAGGCCATACAGAGAAGTCACCCCAGATCCTGAAGGAGGGCACTGCTGTGAGAGGATGGCTTCTCTGAAACCAACAAGTGCACATTCCAGAGAGGATGGAAACCTATTTGCATGACCAGCTTATGGACAGATAGATAGGGGGAAGTTCTGAGCATGGTTGAGCACTCTCAGCCTCCCCCAAGGCTGGAACCCTATTAATAAAAACCTGTTTTCTTCAACACTAATTATTGAGTCATGTAGATCCAAGGCACCAAGTGGCCAAGCCTCTGCACAGTTACAATCTGACTGGTTGCCTTTGCTTAAATAATACTCTCCCTTCTCTCTGTCTCACATCCTCATCTTCCACCAGGCTAGCCCTACTTGCCTTAGGATATGAGTTACCTGAGACTGGTCCAGATGCCCTGATATGTACTTCCATACCACCCTGATTCTGCTAGCATAGCACTTACTGCAATTGATTAAAAGATCATGTTTTACATTATCCTAAGCAACAATCGCTGTTCTTTGAGGAAAATAGTGAATGAATTAAAGAATTAATTCTAGAGTAAAAGATGTCTCTACATTCATTCTTGCAACATTTAATATTATTTTCATTTAGATAAGCCAAAGAAGGCACAAATACTTATCCTACTGCAGTTGAAATAACCAACAAGAAGAGATAAGAGGAGATTCATTTCAATGAATGTTCATATCCTGCAGTGAGCACTATTGTATTATCTGAAGAATTTGAGAATTCACATTTCTTTTACCTGTAATTAATCATGTAATCATTTATTAAGCAAAAAACATGTTAAGTAAGACACAGTGTTAAGCATTGTGGGATGTAAAGAAAGTTAAGGAATAATTTTGGTGTCCAATGCCCATCCATCCAATGAGGAAGGTAATCTATGCATGGCTACGAAAGCAGAAATACAAAGATTTAAAAAAATAGCTAGCTGCTATAGTCAGCAAGGACCATAATGATGGTAACTGTTGATGTGGATGAGAAAAATCTTGAGTAGGATTGTTAGACTAAAGAACAGCAGGCTAGTTGTTGCAAGGCCTAACTAAATTTATTGATTTAGGGACATGTGTAAAAAATGTAATTAATCTATATCTCTAATCTATTATCATATTCACCAATGAATAAATAGGAACTTAATAGCATAATAAATAAAGTCTCAAATATCTCCATCTTCTTCTCCTTAGGAATATCAGAAGGGGTTTTTATAAAACTACATACCTCTTTTAACATAGAATGATTATAGTCTTGAAGAACTTTAGACCCTATTTGTTCCATGTAATTATACAAAATAAGAATTTTGGAAGAGAAAACCACATAGTTCACACATTATTTTTCTCCACAGATATACCCAGCATCACTTTTCACTTGTGTAAGCAAATAAATATAATCTTGACTATAGTATTGTTTGCAGTACTTTAATTTTTTGGAACATAACTTATTCTATAATAATGCTTGACTGTTTCATATGCAGTATTTCCAATCCATTTTTCCTGGCATGTGAAAATTTTTAACAAAATGTTAGTATTTGCATGCACCAGATGTTTTGACAATAAAGAGAAGCAATATGTAAATTTTAATCCATGCTAGAAACAGTAGCCTGCAGGCTCCTTTTTCTTATTACATGAATTATATACTTAACCATAATGTGATAGATTTTATCAAAATTATCACCATCCAGAATGCTGTACACTGGCCTCCCAGACCAATTAATAAAACTGATGTATATTTAACCAGATTGCTATCCATTACTTAACCAGTAAGTTTTCCTTATTTTTCTATTTCACAACCCAATACCTAGAACTCTGCAGGTGATAATAACAGCAGAGGTCAATACTTGTGTTATATATAAATTATTTATAGCTGTATAAATCATTTATTTTAAGTGATTTATACACAAATATTAAAACCTGTTACAATTTTCTTTATTGTTTTCATATTTTTAACTAATCTCAGTATCAGGTGTGTGTGTGTTTCTAATTCAATTGATTTTGGGATAGCTCCAATGTTTCCTAGACATAGATCCAAACAAAGAATAACATATTCTTATATAAAGAGTCTTTTATAATATCAAGAGATTAGCAAATTTTTTATAAGCTCTTACATGGGCCTACAAGGCATGTACACACACACACAGTAAACAATCACACATAAAATTTGTCCAATCATCCAACTTCTCAGTCTATATTGTGTCAAAAATCATCCTGACTTATTTTTACCTGTATCAGATTGGTTATTTCTTTCCACAGAGAAATTATTCTATGGATTAGTATTTTTGACAATAACAATGCCTTAAAAATATGCCTGTTATAACTTAAAAAAAGAACACATGTCTGAAATAGAGTACCATCTTTCTAGTCAACTCAGAGTTGTACTGTTTTATTAATTTTGAAGCAACTACATAGAAAAATTAACAAATATGTTATTACATATAAGGAAGTCTTAACATTTCACTGAAATTCTTATTAATTTAATTATCAAGGGATATGTCAAATCAATACCAATTAGTGGCGATAAAATATTTTACATATAAAAATACATCATTCTACTTACCCCAGATTGTCTGGGGACCATCTAGTGTACTGAAATATCTCGTTGAGTGTCTTAATGATTTTACTATTACTATTATGCCTGTTAGCAATTTTGCAACATTTTCATAAATATTTTCCATAAATCAAAACCATAACAGAATGGAGAAGCAGATGGAAGGATAGTATATTAAGAAATGTAACAATTGTTTTCATGAATAGGAAAATAATGGGTCATCATTTTCAGCATGTGCTATGCATTGAGCAGTTGTCAGTTGTGAAGTCTCATGGCTGTTAAGTATACTTTCAGATGATTAACCCACATTCTGTATTTTCTAGTATAGTCTATACCCAAAGGCAGAACCAAGAGTATGCTAAATGTTCAATTATTTTATGCTTTTATTTAATATAATCAAAGAAATGTTGGTAAAATTTTTAAAGTATGTGTACAAAGATTTATATAAGTATTAAATTAGTGCTCTTTTTTCTCAGAAAATAAGACAATGTACAGTGTTATTAAAAAAGGAAAAATAGCAGTAATTTCAAACTTTCAATCTTACTATGCTAACAATATTCTCTTCATCTAACCAATGTTGGATTAAAATTATATTAATATTACTTCAGCTAGTCATATATTTAAAATAGTATTTGACTTAAAAATTTTAAACTAGTTTGTTATTTTTATAATTAAATAATTGAACTAATTTTATCCTTGTATACTACAAGCAATTGCAATGCAGTTAAATAAGATCTTTGATTCTAGTTTTTAAACTTTAGTAGTAAAGTATTAAGGGATGATGTATTATATAACTTCTTAATAATACATAATTCAGTAAAGTAACAGTATCCCCCTTCATTTGCATATTTTCTATTTTCTTTGTTATAGAACCACCAGCCTTAAATAAAATTTATTTCTGTGGAAAAAGAAACAGAAGCATGAATACATGGAACAGGATGACAGCTGTCAGAGGGGAGGGGGGTTGACTGGCTACAGCAGGTGAAGGAATCAGCCAAAGAGCATATACGAATAACCCAGAGACACAGACAACAGTGTGGTCAGGCCCACAGGGAAGTGGAGAGGCAGGGTCTGGATAGAGGCAGGCAAGGGCAGGTGAAGGGGTGCTTCTGTAAGAGTGGAAACAATAAAAATAAATTGAAAAATACCAAATTTTTAAATAAAATGGTACTGCAGGAATGAGAGAGGTAGCATTTCAGACACAAAAGTCTTTACATTTATTCTTGAAGCCTGCTGCATAAATGCAGAAAAGACATTTTACTGAGGAGTCCATCAATAGAAAACACGATATAAATCATTTGCATATGCAGAAATACAAGCACATAACCTTTTATAAGAAGATAAACAGTTCCCTTTTATGTATAAAGCAGCAGATAGTAGTAGTTCAGCATTAAATTGGTTAAATCTAGTACGAAGTTTTCTTTTTTTTATCAAGATAACTATTTTCCAGTAATCTTCTATACATTAATTCTTTATGAACTTTGGAGAAGAAAAAAGTAGAACAAAACTATATAATTTTTAAATAGTTTCTTTGTTAAAAATTAAAATCATAGAGATGATGAAATATTGTTACAAGCAATGAATAATGATCCTAGGAAGTTTACATGACACATTAGATCAGCAACACTCTAAATGTGTTTAGTGTTTATTCAGTAAATATAATAAAATCTCTCTACATTTAACTTGTACTAACTCAGATTGACATCATACTTGTCAACATGCAGGGCCCTGGAGGGGCGAATGGTGTAATTTCATGTGGCACATCTAGGCTGTACCATCAATATTGCAGGTACATCAAAATTCAATTCTTCCGGTGTTTTCAAGAAACACAGATAGCTGATCTAGTGCTGATAACACAGCAAAATGATTAATTTATTCCAGTTTTCATCTATATCTTAGATATTTTAAGGTCAGTAAATAGCCTAGAGATATTCTAAAAACATTGAAAACATTACTTAAACATTTATTTAAATATCCAAATTCCACAATATCAACAGCAAAAAGAATTTTCATAATATTTTGAAGTACAAGAAAATGACAATATGATTCCATCTATCAAAACAGAAAAAATATATTACTTTTTACATTGTAAAATCTAACTTTTCATCTGACATAAAGGTAAATGAGTAAACCAAATTAAGAACCTCATTGTGTCTAATTTTTAAGAGGTATTAAACATTTTATTTACAGTTATGTGAGAGAAAATATGAGTTAAAGAAGGAGCAGGAAGGCTATTTACCCAATGTCCACAGCTCATCTCATTATTTATTATTCAGAGCTTCTGTGCCCACATAAACAAAGTTATAGTCACTGATATCACATTTGTATATTGAGAAATGTGTTCTGTTTATATATTCTTCAGTTATGGGGAAAGTTCAAAAAGAAAGAATTAAAGAGAAATTATGAAGATCTATTTCAAATCATAGGAGGCCCTTGCTAAGATCATTGGGAAATGGAAAGGTTGCTTAGTGTAAAGGTGGCCAATGTTTTATAATAAATAGAGAGACTAGATTGGATGTGACATTACCTTAAAAATATACCTAAAAATAATGAAAAGAAAATTAATTAATCTTATTTTTCACCAAGTTTTTATTATCATTGCAATTATGCATTAATTATTTGAATGAACAGGCTTGGTTAATTGTATGTCAATAGTCCAGTAATAGTCAATGCTTTTTCTTGACAAAATTGTTTGATAAACAGTATAACTCTCTCCATGTTAATATGTCTAATTTCTGCAAAAATATTCTAGACAATGAATTTTCCCAAGGATCACTCATGATCCTATTTACTCAAATAATTTTGCTTTTGAATTTATATGTTTTTACTGTTATTTATTTGTATCATTCAAAATTTTATTGTCAGATGATTACAACATTTAGTAGCCGTAGAGAAACTGACCCATAAATATTTAACAAATGTATAGCAGGAGTCATACATGTATAATGGGGTGTTTGAAAGGGGACTATTTTATAATTGAACAACTCCCTCAGTAGATTGTCTAATGTTTGGTACACTTTCAATTTCCTATGCAACTTCATCACTATTGTTATTGGGATAATGTTATTCAGATAACAAGGGGTCCCTCCTCCATCATTATATACAGTATTAACTGTGCACTTAGCTCTTGATGAATATAGCTACAATTGTATAGCCATAACGCTATTTATGAAAGTATCAGACAATGAAGAGATTCTTCACCTGGGATCCAGGGAGACATTCAAGGGGTTCTTAAAACCTTTTGGTGCATGAAAATTCTTGACTGTATATATAATTTTATGTTTTTCTAGGGAGAGGGTCTATTTGTTACACTGTACCACTCTTTACTCTGCCTTTCAAAATCCATTATCCATTTTACAACCCTCTAATAATTATTATAATCTGAGAATAGCAAAAAACATTTGTTCTTTTTCCAGGTCTCTTTTGTCTAGACTAAAAATATATCCTGTGTCAAGTTCTTACAATTAGCTATGATAATAAAAATTGGGTTTCAGGACTGGGTAGTAGTATCTGAAATAGAAAATGATGATGAAGGAATGATATCATCAATATAAGTCTTCTCAAACTATAAAGAAAAGAAAATAATTGATCATATGAGAGCATAAATGAGATTCTATACAGAATAATATGTTTTCCATGGACCAAGAAATACATTGTTGGTCTATAATTTGCAATGTTAAATTATCAACTCAGATAGTAAAGTGGAATTTTATCATAAAGCTAAAAGTATATAAACTTCCCCTAAAAATTCATGAGGAAGTACGTCTCACTGCTCTATTTTACATGCCATAAATCCTCTATCTGGCTTTAATGACTGCTCGTATAAATTAAGAATTATTTTTCCGCCCTGGCTGGCATAACTCAGTGGATTGAGTGTGGGCCTGCGAACCAGACGATTTGCGCGGTTCGATTCCCAGTCAGGGCACATGCCTGGGTTGCAGGCCAGTTCCCAGCAGGGGACACACCAAAGGCAACCATACATTGATATTTCTATCCCTCTCTCCTTCCCTTCCCCTCTAAAGATAAATAAATAAAAATCTTTAAAAAAAAGAATTATTTTTCCATGTCAAATTACGAAAATTGATTATCTAAACTCTGAGGTAATGCTGTAAACTAAGCCAGAGATAATTATTATAACATAAGGATGTAATTTTTTCTTCTTTCATAAGCATTTATCTCAAACTTTGTGATGGTGTATTTTCCATGTAATACTAAACACTCCAAAAATTTATCACCAAGTTGATATGCATGAAAGATTGCATTTCAATCACATTAATAATATACAGAAATATTTTACTTTTTAGACTTCTTCCTAATTAAAAAAATCTATTTCTACTATGTCATTTTTATTCTAGTTTTCAAGGGCTCTCACAATCTGTTGCCAATACTACCTTTCAGAACTCCCTAACAGGCATCTTTTAGGGTGGCCAGATGAATGTTCTCTTTCTAATAATGCTACATTAAGATACTTATATCACTTATTTTCATTTTTATCATTTAGTTAATATTTTTGCTCTATCTTCCCTTCCTTTCACTCAATTTATGCTTCCAAATTAGTTAAATTCTGTTCTTCACATAGATTTTTATGATTCTCCAGACTTTATTCATTTTCATTTTCTCTGTCTGCATCTGTACCCTATGTTGCTCCATGTAGGCTTTAATTCAATATATTGTCTATAATTTTCATTCTTTTTCATGTCACCTTAATAACTCCCTGTAGAGAAAGACCATATCATCTTGCTTCTCTGTTGTATATTGTCACAGGACAATGCAGTTTTGAGTATCCTTCAATAAATACACATGGATCAGATTACCATTCATGAAGGTCTAGAACAGAGCAGTATATTTAGTAAGTAATTTCCCATTCCTAAAATAAGTTCAAAAGAGAAAAATTTGAGTAAAGCATTATAAACATAAATACTCTTAATAAATACTAACAAACAACAAAAATCAATAGAGTACTCTAAGTACTTACGAGAAAAGAACTTTAATTTAATTCAGAACTGGATGTAATAAGAGCTTCTGTTTCACAAATTATTTTGTCCCTTGGCAATACAATTCTCAACCTTTTGAAAATCTGAAGAGAGACTGTATCAACAACTAATTATTTTACATTCAATAGTTGACATAGTGATAAATTTTAAATACCTGACACACTGTCATAATAGCAGGATTTTGTAAAAAAATAGTTCATTTGCTGAAATGATTATCCAAAATCTCTTCTTGATGAAAAATATTAATTTAGAATGTGATTTCTCGTGAAAAATAGAAAATCAGAAGAGTGAAAGAAAAAAAACATATTACCCGCATTGTGTGCATGTATGTGGGGGTATATCTGTGTGAACCCACAAAATTCTAATCTATAATCTTGAGAAAGGTTATTCTGAACAAGATGTATTTCCACAAATATGCAAAAAAACTTTTAGAATGTGTGTAATTAGACAGACTAGCAAAATTAGGATATAATTTTAGAAATCAGTTCATATGAATTTTAGAAACCAGTTTTATTTTGAAAAATTTTAACGTTTATTGTAGATTCACTTTTTAATTATGAACAACTGACAGATAATCTATCTTTATAATTCTTTTTCTTAGAAGGTTGAACTTTAAACAACATGGTCACCAGGCAGTAGAGAAAGGAAATGAACTTCCAAATCTATTGATCAAGATTCTTGCAAACCGCTTTAAGAGTTGAATAGGAAGGAGTTGGATGCAAATAACTAAGAAAATATTTGTATATTTCAGAGGTTTACCCTTTGCAGTCTGTTGGTTATAATAGTACATCCAGTAAAGAGCTATTTCTTATTTTGCACCTCTTTCCAGAAGACAAAATTTAAGTAGATTTAGGTTCCATAGTCAAAGAGGAAAAATATGTTTAAGGCTTCAGTAATTCCTTAATACCATATTTCTTCTTCCTGTGAATTTATTCTACTGTTGTTTTTAATTCACCAATTTTTCATGAACAACATATTCTTTTCAAAAAATTAAGCCAAAGCAACACATGAAACACAGACTATAATTGCATAGCACCAGAATAGAATTGTTTCCTAGCTGATGAGTGGACTGTGTTTATTTTTTATAACTCATCACCATCATCTGAGCTAAAACTGCTTCTCCTACTGCTCTCTTTGGAAACTGCAGAGGAAGTGGCAGAGAGCAGAGGATCTGTTCCTAAATGAGATATTGTGTCATCCAGTAGCACATCATCCAATCTTTGTTCCTCTTTCAAAGCAGCACTGAATGATAAATCTGTGAAGTGTGATAAAGGATCAGAGAAAGCCATAGCTTGATCACAGAGTTCAGGGCTTGTTCCCTGAGACAGAGTTAGTTGTTGACAATAGTCTACTGAATTCTGCTCAAGATGGGTGTGTTCTTTGGTGGCGTGAGTACCTAAATCAACTCGGTCCAGTGAAACCAGGGTTGGCAGACCATGAACACGAGCCTGTATTTCTAGTTCCTGCAATTTCAAACAAGAATAATTAAATAATGATTTTGAAAGGGGACTTAACACTAGAGAATAAATCAGAAATAAAAACAAATATTTTCAATTATTCAAAATGAAAAGTAATACAAATTATAAATATTCTTGCAAATAAGAGAATATGATGTTCTATTGCCTAAAAATAATATTTAGAAAAATATGAACAAAATTAAAGTCCATATCCTTGCCCTTTAAAGGAATACACTATGGTCCCATAATGACTCAGACTCTAATACAGTCATTTGGAGAGAGTGAAAAATCTTCCATTTATTCTTCCAGATAATATAATTTACCATTTTGTGGAAACAAAGTAAGTGGTTTACCTGGCCATAAGCATACTCACATAAAAAAGACTTATTAGGAAAGTCCATATTTTAATATTTTGTCACATGAACAGATGAGGAGTGACTTAATATAAACTTGCACAATATGCCTTGCGGCAAAGAAATCCATAGCAATGTTACTAAAGAAATAAAAGGGGTAAAGGAGAATTTAGTGTCCAATATTATGTAAAGAAACATATGTTCTACTTTTTATTTTTGTCTGAAATAATATTGTATGTGTTTACAAAATTGATTCAATGTTTTGCACTTTGCAATTAGTTGTTGTCATTCATTCTGTATTTTTTAAGTCATCTTGATCCTAGATTTCCAATCAAAACTTAATTGAAGCAACCCAATTCATAAATGTCTAAAAGGCAACAAATTTATCATTCAGAAGGAAAAATAATTGTTAATAAGAAAAAATAAATGAGACCAATGAATAAAACTGATGACAGGTAAGTCATATTTAAGCTACGTGATTTGTAGCAACAGTCTTATAAAAACCTGAATCCGGAGTAGAAGCCGCCTGTTAGCCTGCTCTAATTTCTTCTGTCTGTGTTCTAATTCTTGAGCTCTCTGTTGTTCTTTTTGTAGCCACTTGATGTACTCCACTGATGCTTTTAGAATGGTTCCTTTGTTCCAGCGCATATCACTGTAGAAGGGAGAGATAACCTTTTTCACAATTGTGCATGTCAGCAGAATTCATAAGAACTTACAAAATCCTTTACATTAATATGAAATAATGATTTACATGACTATTATTCACTGTTAGATATTATTGCTTCTGAATAGAAATTTTAATAGAATAGTTAAGGAGCCCTTATATAGTAAAATTAATCCCAGAATGAAAATAAGTGTCAAAAGAAAGTAATAAAGTGACTTTTTGTGGGGAGAGCTAAATACAATATCATGATTCTACCATTACAGTTTTTATATTTTTAGTGAAAATTGCTTTTATTATTAACTCCAAGATTAAAATCTATGTGCTGTATTTCTGCATTAATGAACTGGAAAATGTACATTACTGAGGACTTAAGCCTAAATTTTTAAAGATCATTTCAAATGTACCAATCTTTTAACCTACTCTCTAATAAGGTTGCTTTTATGCTTCTAAGGGAAAAAAAATTCCCCTCTTGAATGTTGATCCTGAGTCATTGTGAAACAAAACCAAATTTGGCAATATTATGTTATGCAACAGAGCAAAACTTTCTAGAATTATTAAGCAAATATTTCTGCACATAATGTATCAATATATTTTTAAAAGGCTAGATATCTATTTTTAAATAAGTTGAATATAAGTAAATACAATTAAACTTTATCAGATAGCCTTTCAGGCTATAGTACAGAAAAATATTACAACTTATTTTTGAGATAGGAGAATGATAATCTGTAATTAGAGAATAGGCTACTGATTTTAATACCTAAAAACACATCAATAAATTTAATATTATATGAGAGTTAATAATATTTTAGGAATGCAGCCAAACTATTTGCTAAAACTTAAGCTAAGCTATTGGAAAACCTAGAAGAATTTTCAATGTATAGTCATGAGGTGTTTCAAATACAGCAGAAAGTAAGAATGTAGGACAAATTTAAAAGAATTGCACTGCATCTATTTTTTACTTTACATGATCTTAGTAAAATATATTGAACTTAATATATACAGTGTCTGGAAGAAATAATGCCTGCTTGAATGTGGTTGGTTGGTACCGTAATAATATGGGTGTAATAATTTATAGTTTTAATTTGAATATTTCACCTAAAATGTCATATGGGTTTCTTCAGTGTGATATGGTTATGTTACAGAATTACATGCTTATGATATTGTAGTAAAAGATTTTGTGATAAAAGGGGACATTATTTGTACCAGACCCTGTATATATTTATTAAATGATCAGAAGTGGAAACATATATTTTAAGAAACAAATCTGCTCTGCATATGCCTCATTGGAAGTTCACGTTAGATGACAATTTCCTTAACTTTAACAAATTAAGTGTAGCTGCATTTTTCCACCATCAGTTGCAAGTGTTTATTAGGGACTGGATAAGCCTTCTACTGAAATACACCAAACTATTCAGTGTCTCTCATAACTCTAAAAAGGCTTCATCAATTGTCTAAGGCTAAAATAGCTTTTGGTTCCATTTAGCTCACAGTGACTTATCTGATGGTAAGAAGGCTAGAAAAAAAGAGGGTACTTTGTCACTAAATCAAGGAAGTACTTGTATTTGAAAAGCATAGTGAACTTCTGAATTAAACTCTAACCAGTAGGGAGCCTTTGGGCCCTAATTTTGTTTCATTTCTTCTCATGAGAAGAAAAAGTTGGACAGTAATACTAATATGAAGAAATATAACCCTAGCTAACTTCCAAGTTTAAAGCACTGTTTAATTATATCTAAAAATAAATCTTCAAAATGGTAGTAGAAACCACACAAGGAGTCTTTCTTCAATTCCTACATGATGTAATTTTAAAATTTTTTAAATGATCACTCTATTTTAAACTCACTTTAATATATACTTTCACATGCTCAAACTTTCATTAACTGGTTTTCTCAAAATTAGGACTATATGCCTGAAAACATCAATAAGAAATTCAACAGAGGCTTAGTCAAGTCAAATAAGGTAATACAGAGCATCCAAGGACCTGGTCTAGCCCAGACTGGGCATGCCAAGAGAAGCCATGCACAGAGCTCTCCAAAGAGAGAAAGAAATTCAATAGCTTCTCAAGTCCCCTTTGCTCTGCAAACAAGCTGATAGGAGTCCTTCTGTGGCAGGTGAAGGGGTGAACAGGGCAGAAAGAAGGTGGTGAACTCATTAATGGAAACTCTGTATTGTACTGGGGGGAGCTAAGTATACTAACTTCCAGTGGAGCTGAATCACAAGAATCAACAAGACTATGGGTGTGATATAATAAAGAAAGAGTTTTTTTTACTTGAAGTCTTATACATGAAAGTGGAAAGAATGATTTATTGTGTTTTTCCTAGTTTTAAAATATGGCTTGCATATTTTCAAAATTTTCAATAATAAAACAAAATAAAGGTCGCTTAAAATCTTAAAAATAATAAAATAAATAAATATATAAAAATTCCTTCTGAATATATTTTAAGTTTTCTAAACTCATTAAGGAGATGTAAGCCTTTCTCCCGAGACAATTTTAAGCAGCTAGGCATTTAAAACATTATATAAGACAGTAACACCAACACATGTACAGGGATGTCCAATGAATTAATGTTTATACTAACTTGCCATTTTTTACAAAATATTTTTCTTTGAAGAACTTAACATTTTTTAGGAGATTTAATGCATTTAGATTTAAAGCAAGTAATAAAAATGCATACATTGTAGTAGAAGTGTGGCCATGCTTAAAACTATTTAAAATGCAGTCTGTTGACATTTTAGGAGTTCACATCTGCTAAAAAACATTAAAACATAACAAAAAAGAAGATGCCATGGCAGATTTAATTTTTCGTGCTTAGATTAATATTTAAAAAGTCTTATTAAGTCTCTTGTACTACTTCAGCCATCATTTGTACATAAAAGCAGGTTAAAATTATAACTATAGAAAAATAGTAAAAAAACCCTATAATCTGTTTTATAATTTAAAAATTTGAAAGAGAAGAGCAATTTTATAGCATCAGTATAATACTTTATGCTGATGGTATTTATAGTTCTACTAATATTTTGTAAATATGATTCATAAAACCACATATAAATTACACCACAACCACTTATCTGTAGAAGCTCTTCGTTTTTTGTGTTTGTTAGGTGTGTTTTTTTTTTGGGGGGGGGGGTATTATTTACCAATGGTCAGGAGATTGTCATCCCCTCATAGTTGTTTTTTTAATCTAATTTTTTCAACCTATATATTTTAACTACAGATTTTCACTATATTATTTCCTCTTCTGACCTTACTATTTTGACCTAGCAAAGAAATAATAATTTCTGAAGTTTTTTGACACATAAAAATGACCACTTGATAGAACTGAATATGTTCTTCATTTCCTAAACAAAGCAATAAGTTTATTCTAATCATGAGCTGGAAAGTTCCTCAGAGTTCAATTTCTTCACAGTTCCTGCTATTTGCCCAAGAGCATGTGATGTTTAGAAGATGAACCCAGATCTCTTCACTCAATTAGTAATTTTTCTGCAAATCTCTGGCTTTTCTACTTTTTCAAAAGTATCTGCCATAGAAATATATTTTCCATTGTGACTGAGTGCATAAAATTGCACAAATATTTTACAAGTTATTACTATCCTCTTTATGTGCAATATGTAATATTTTTGATGTTTGCAATGCTATTTTTCCTTCTTTGTTTAAAAATTCACAATCTGTCCCTTTTCATTGATTTCATGAGCTATTAATAAGTTATGGTAAACAATTTGAAAAATTCCATTCTATATTATTTTGTGATCTGATATATATCCTTCTTTTAAAAAAAGAAAAACTGATCTTATGCATTTTAATGGTTACAGTCATTTATTCAACAAATTATTCTGATTTTTTGACCCATTCTTGGTTAACTTCATCACTGCCATAACATGGTAATTTTTCAATGTGAAACTTAGATTTCTGGTCAAGATGGTAGCAAGATGGTACTCACACTTTCCACAACCACATCAAAATTACAACTAAACTACAAAACAACTATCATCACAAACCACCTGAAATCTAGCTAAATGGCAGTCCCACAACTAAAGAATTGAAGAAGCCATATTGAGATGACAGGAGGAACAGAGCTGAAAAACAGGTGAACCCACACTCATGTGTAGCAGATAAAAATCAGGAGAGGATCTCAGCTGCAGAGGTGCCCCTGAGGAATGAGGAGTCCTAGCTTCACACCAGGCTCCCAAGTCTTGGATTTTAGTGCTGGGGAAAAAAGTCCCCATAACTTCTGGGCATAAAAAAAAAAAAAAAAACAGCAGAAATTGAGGCCAAGTGAGATGGAGTGCCCTCGGAGTCCTAGGCAGTTCATCCTAAAGGGCCTAAAAACACTTATTTGAGCCCTGGCTGGCGTAGCTCAATGGATTGAGCGCGGGCCTGCGAAGCAGAGAATCGCGGTTCGATTCCCAGTCAGGGCACATGCCTGGGTTGCAGGCTGGTTCCTTGCAGGCCAACTCCCAGCAGGGGACGCACGAAAGGCAACCATACATTGATGTTTCTCTCCCTCTCTCCTTCCCCTCTAAAGAATAAAATCTTTAAAAAAAAAACACACTTATTTGGACTCAATCCCTATGAGCTCTAGTGCTGGGGCAGTGGTTTGAAAGGCACGAAGAATATATGAGGCAGAACAGAACTAACTATCTGGAATTAAGGCCAGAGTTCCCACTGCCTGGCAAAAGTGCCGGCAGACACCATTGTACCTTCGATGAGACATGCCCCTACAGAGCCAGCAGGTTGGTGCCATATAGAAGTCTCCATCAGCTTGGCTCACACTATTCACCCAACCCTGGTGATTTTCTAAGACCATGCACCACCAAAATTTCAGGCCCACCTAAGCTTTTTCTAGTGACTTTCATATCAGTGGCCCATCTTGCCTCACACTTAAGGTTTTCCTAAAAATCTCTCACACAAGCAGCATATGGCCTCATTGTTCCATACCTCTCCATAAGTGGCTTAGCCTCTCCTTGGAACTTCCAAGCCCAGCACAGGTAGTAGTCATTTCATGATCACTTTGTATTTCAAGCTGGGTGGACACTGGGCAGAATGCAGGTAGCTGCTGACTTGAGTCTGCACTCCCTGCCAGGCCCCAGAGCCAGCACACACAGTGGATAACTTCAGACCATGTTGAAGCACCATGCAACAACTTCCACAAACAGCTCAGAGGCAGACCTAGTGAAGTAAGTCCTGCTCCATGGTGGGGCACCCTATACAGCTGATCCTCCACTATAGTTGGTGGTCGCAATCATTCCATGCAGTCAGCCTACTGGCCTGGCAATAAATCACTCTTATTGGTGTGCCAACAGCAAGAAAGTTTCAATTACAACAGGAAAGTGTACACAACCCACATGAGGAGGCTGTACTACTACACCTTCAGGACACCTACTACCTTAGGACACTCTATCAAGCTTAGGAGACGTAGTAGTTCTACCTAATGCGTAGAAATAGCCCTGGCTGATGTAGCTCAGTGGATTGAGCACAGGCCTGCAAAACAAAGCATTGCTGGTTTGATTCCCAAACAGGGCACATGCCTGGGTTGCAGGCCAGGTCCGCAGTAGGGGGCAACAAAACACTGATGTTTCTCTCCCTCTCTTTCTCCTTCCTGTCCCCTCTCTCTAAAAATAAATAAATAAAATCTTTTTTAAAGAAAAAAAGCACAAGGAGGCTCGTAAAATGAGGAGACAAATAAACATGTCCCAAATGAAAGAACATAAAACTCCAAAAAAGAACTAAACAAAATGAAGACAAGCAATCTATAGATATCGCATTCAAAACATTAATTATGAGAATGCTCAATGAACTGAGAAGAAAAATAGTTGAACTCAAAGGAAACTTCAACAACATAATAAAGGACATAAAAACCATAAAAAAGAATCAGTCAGAAATGAAGAATACATTAACTGAAATGAAAAATAATTTACAGAGTATAAACAGTAGGATAAATGAGGCTGAGAATCAAATCAGTGAATTGAAATATAAGAAAACAAAACCAACAGGGATCTAAACAAAACAAACAAGCAAGCAAAATATGACCAATGACACTCAATTACGGAACAGGCTGACAGGGTCCAGAGGGGAGAGGGGAGAGAATCATAGGGGAAAAGGGGATGGACTCACATGAACAAGTATAAAGGACACATGGACAATAACTAAGGGTGGGGGGTGGAAATGGGAGGGAGGTGGGGAGCATGGGGTGGGGGGCGGGCAGGGTTGGGAATATAAGACAGAAAGCTGTACTTGAACAAGAATTAAATAAAAAAGTATTTTTAAAAAATAAATAAATAAAAAAGATAACTTCCAAATTTGAAAAAAAAAGAAAGAAAACAAAACCACCCACTCAGAATAGCAAAAAGAAAAAAGAATCCAAGAAAATGAGGGTAGTGTAAAGAGCCTCTTTGGACAACTTCATTCACATCATGGGGGTGCCCTGAGGAGAAGAGGAGCAAGAAATAGGACAATCTGTTTGAAAAATAATGACAGAAGATTTCCCTAACTTGGTGAAGGAAATAGACATACAAGTCCAGGAAGCAGAGTCACAAGCAAGATGAATCCAAAGATGCCCACAAGAAGATACATCATAATTAAAATGCCAAAGGTTAAGGACAAAGAAAAAATCTTAAAAGCAACAAGAGAAATGCAGTTAGTTACCAACAAGAAAGCTCCCATGAGACTGTCATCTTTGCAGGCTGGAGGGATTCTGACGAAATATTCAAAGTGATGAGAAGCAAGGACCTACAACCAAGATTACTCCACCTAACAAAGTTATCATTTAGAACCAAAGGAGAGGTAAAGAGCCTGCCAGGCAAGGAAAAGCTAAAGGGGTTCATCACCACCAAACTAGTATTACATGAAACGAATCTAAAAAAATAAATAAATACCCAAAGAAGCAAAACAGAAATAGACACATAGGTGCAGATATTTTGATGGTTACTAGATGAGATGGTGCTTGCAGGGATGGTCGAAAAAGTTGAAGGGATTAACAAGTATGAATGAGTTGATGAAGAATACTCTTAGAAGTGTAAAATAAAGCATATGGAATATAGTCAATAATACTCTAATAAGTATGCACGGTGTCAATTGGGTAATAGATACATTGAGATGATTACTTAGTAAAATATACAATGTCTAATCATTGAAACTGAAACTAATATAATATTGTAGGTCAACTGTATTTTAAAAATATTTTAAATTAAAAAATACTAATAAAATATAAATATGAAAAAAACAGCAAAGTGAAAATTGCCCACTTTATTTTATCCCCACACTCTACCACCCATTAATATATTTTCTGCAACTTTTAAGAAAGATTTTATTTAGTTATTTATTTACTTTTAAACAGAGGGAATGGAAGGGAGAAAGTGAGGGAGAGAAACATCAATGTGTATGCCTCTCACCCACCCCCTACTGGGGACCTGGACCACAACCCATCATGTGCCCTGGCTGGGAATTGAACCAGCAACCTTTTGGCTTGCAAGACAGCATTCCATCCACAGAGCTGCACCAGCCACAGCCATTTTCTGCAATTTTTATATTATCCATAGTAGCATCTGAAAATTCAATAAATGAAATTAAAATAATTTCATAGAATAAATGGCGACTACTTAAGCCCACATACCCAGACCCTACTTCTCAAGTTAAGTCAGTTTGAAGAGGCTACATTCTGGATTCAACCATGAGACTTACATTGGTGACCCCCATAGAGGGACATAGAGTGACAGGTCAGGCCACAACAATCCAACAGATAAGATGTATTGAAACAGAATTGGTATTGGATGTCTGGAGTGTCACAGCTGTCAGGGAGTTATCTCTTCTGTCTGTACTATGTGGACAGAGTCACATACACACACACACTCAACATCTGACTAATGTTTTTAATTAGATGAAAAATAAATATGACTTGCCTACATATAAAATAATACAGTTAAAGTAAATACTAATCACTATTTCTGATATCAATAAAGAAGAGAAACACACTTAAGAATGATTACAGTGAATTTTCCTAATTGGTAGCCTCATTCAGGGTAAATAGATTTTCCATATTCTAGATTAGAGGATTTTTATTGTATCATGTCTTATATTTAACTCTTTTATCCATCTTGAGTTCATTTTTGTGTATGGGGTAAGTTGGTGGTCAAGTTTCATTTTTTTTGCATGTAGCTGTCCAGATCTCCCAACGCCATTTGTTGAAGTGTCTATTTTTACTTTATTTTATGCTCCTCCCCATTTGTCTAATATTAATTGACCTAGTAAATACATGGGTTTATTTCTAGGCTCTCTCTCCAATTCCATTAGACTATGTGTCTGTTTTTATGTCAGTACCAGCGTATTTTGATTACGGTGGCCTTGTAAATACAGTTTGATGTCAGGTATTATGATAGCTTCTACTTTGTTCTTTCTCAGAATTGCTGAGGCTACTTGGGGTTGTTTACATAGTTCCATATAGACTTTTGAAATATTTGTTCTTTATCTGTAAAATATGTCTTTAGTATTTTAATAGGGATTGCATTGAATCTGTAAATTGCTTTGGATAGTATAGACATTTTGATGACGTTCATTTTTCCAATCCACATGGTATATGCTTCCATTTATTTGTGTCTTCCTTAATTTCTTTCTTCAGCGTTCTATAGTTTTCTGAGTACAGGTCTTTTACCTTCTTGGTTAGGTTTATTTCTAGGCACTTTATTTTTCTTGTTGCTATAGCAAATGAGATTTGTTTCCCTGGTTTCTGTTTCTTATATTTCATTGTTGGTGTACAAAAATGGCTTCAGTTACTGAATATCGACTGTATATCCTGCTGCTTTGCCAAATTCACTATTATGTTGAGTTTTTTGGTGGTGTCTATAGGATTTTCTATGTACACTATTATGTCATTGCAAACAATGATAGTTTCACTTCTTCCTTTCCAATTTGGATGCCTTTTATTTCTTTTTCTTGTCAGATCACTGGGGCTAGAACTTCCAATACTATGTTGAATAAAGGTGGTGAAAGTGGACACCTTTCCCTGATCTTTTTGGGAAAGCTTTTAGATTTGACCATTGAGCATTATGTTGTCAATAGATTTTTCTTATATGGACTTTATTATGTTGAGATATGCTCCCTTTACTCCCACTTACTAAGTGTTTTTATCATGAATGTATGGTGTAATTTATTGAATGTTTTTTCTGCATCTATTGATATGATCATATGATTTTTGCTTTTCCTTTTGTTTATGTGATGTATTATGTTTATTGATTTGTGAATATTGTACAGTCCTTACATTCCTGTCAGGAATCCCACTTGATCATGGTATGTGATCTTTTTAATGTAGTGCTGGATATGATTTGTCAATATTTTGTTCGGGATTTTAGCATCAATGTTTGCCATTGATGCTTGCCAAACATTTAGCGTCAACGTTTGCCAGCAATATCAGCTTGTAGTTTTCTTTCTTTGGTATGTTTTTATATGGTTTGGGGATCAGGATGATGCTGACCTCATAAAAGAAGTTTGAGAATCTTCCCTCTTCTTGGATTCTTTAGGATAGTTTGAAAAGGATAGGGGTTAACTCTTTCTTAAATGTTCTGTTAAATTCTCCTGTAAAAACATCCAGTCTAGGACTTTTGTGTTCCAGGAGGGTTTTTTTTTATTACTGCTTTAATTTCACTAGCTGTTACTCATCTATTTCAGCTTTCTGCTTCTCCTTGACTCAGATTAAGAAAATTATATGTTTCTAGAAATGTGTCCATTTCACCCAGGTTTTCAGAGTTTTTGGCATATACTTGTTTGTAATAATTTCCTACAGTCCTTTGTATTTCTGTGGTATCAGTTATAATTTCTCCTGTTTCATCTCTGATTTTACTTATTTGGGTCCATCCTCTCACTTTTTTTCTTGACAAGACTGTTTAAAAGCTTGTCAGTTTTGTTCATATATTTAAAGAAGAAAACATTTGTTTTTATTTTGTTTTTCTTTTCCTAGATTTATTGATCCTTTGAATTGTTGTTTTAGTCTTTACGTCATTTAATTTTGCTCTGATCTTGATTGTTTCCTACCTTCTACTCACTCGGGGCTTTATTGTTGTTCCTCTAGTTTTTTTTTTTAGATGCAGTGTTAGGATGTTTATTTTAAATATGCCTACCTTTTTTAGGTAGGCCTGTATCCCTATGAGCTTCTCTCTCAGGACTGTCTTAGCCGTGTCCCATAGGTTTCAGACTATTGTGTATTCATTTTCATTTGTTTTCAGAAACTTTTTGATTTCTTCCTTTGCTCATCATTCGCCCACTCATTATTTAATAGCATACTATTCAGTCTCTATGAATTTGAGTTTGAGTTTTTTCCTGGAGGTTGGTTTGTAGTTTCAAGTGCTTGTGGTCTGAGAAAATGCTTGACATGATTTCATTTTTCTTGAATTTGTTGAGGCTTGTTTCGTGTCCTATTATGTGGTCTATCTTTGAACATGTTCTATATGAATTTAAAAAGAATGTATATTTTGCTTCCTGGGATGAAAGATTTTATATATATCAGTTAAGTCCTTTTCATGTAGTACATAATTTATACTGTTTATGTTGACTCTCTGGATGTAATTGGGTTTTGACTATTGTGGGTCAATTTTGGTGGGTCCTTCCCTCCTGCTGGTTGACTTAGTGCCACTCCACCCACCATGTCTTATATACTGTTGTGCAGGTGCTGCCAGAACAAAACTGCAAAGTCCAGGAAATAAACCCATACCCTCAAAAATAACTTGTACCCCCATACCACTATCAACAGCAAATAAACCAGTATAAATAAGGGTGTAAAGAGATTAAGGGTATTATAAGCAAGGAAAGTGAATATGAGATGACCTACCAAAAGAAAAATGGTTTTGAGAGGTTAGAGGGAGGAGCACTAACTAATAAGAGTAGCACATTTGAGCAATGCAAAGAGAGAAAGTAACATTTACATCATAAATAAGAAAGGAATGAAGAAGGCAGAATGGAGTAAGAGAAGGGAAGCACATACTATTAGATTTAAACAGAAAATAAAATAAAATAAAAATAAATTAAAAAGTGAGAGACAGAAATAAAAAGGAAGAAAAAGTAAATAGATCAAAAAATAGGAACCGTATTGGAGAGAAAGATCCACCACAGCACTATCAACAACAAATGAGCTGATCCAAGATGACTGAGGAGTGAGTGGAAGTTACACTAACCTCCTTCCAGGGCCAAACTAGAATTACAACTAAATTGTGGAAAAACCACCCAGAAAAAAATGACTGAATGATATTGAGAGAGAAGCCTGAAAACCTCGGACAGGCAGAAGAATAAGCTTCAGCTCCACGTGACTGGTAGGGAGTACAGTGGAGACACAAAAGGGCTGGCTGGGCACCCACAGGAGGCAGTTGAAGTGCCACAGGGACAGTTAAGCAGGTGGTTGGATCCCCCAGAGAAGTGTGGGGTCTAAGCTGGGATCCCCAGCCTAGAGCAACAGAGCCTGAAAAGTACTCAGATAACATCCAGCTTCAGAAAGCGACAGGGTTGCTCTCTGCCACAGTTGGATGGCTGGAGAAGCAAAGAGCTGTTTAAAGGGCCAGCACATAAATTTTCATTTGCAGTTACCCTGGGCTTTAGCAAAAGGGAGGGGGGAAGAGTGGACCAGAGACACTTGAAGAAAGACTGGGGTCAGAAGCTTTGGGGAGAGAACTGAGAAAGTAGCTGGAAGCAGCTTGAGGGGAAACAATAGCCTGACCCAGGGGCGATTCTCCCCCACCCTGTGGTGCTTAAGCCTGAGTGCAGATTAACTAGATTAGTAATTGAAGGAGTCCGCCACAGACAGTAGATCCCTGGAAGTCTGTAACAGTCTGCCTAAGGTCAGATGGGGATACCATATGACATCACCAGAGGCTGATACAGAAAGAAAAGACAGTGGTAAATACTAGATATTACTGAGATGAAATCCACCGTAGACTTCTTTATGATTGGTGATATTTTCTTTCCTGTATAGCTTTTTAACATGAATTTCTTGGCTTTCAAGTTTGTGCATATTAAGGTACTAGATTTTATACTATAGTTTATTTAAATTCACATATTTTACTCCTTTCTCCTCTTACCTCATTCTTACCTTCTTCTTTCCTCTTATTATTTTCATTTTAAATTTTATTTTCTCTCATGCTATGACTTGTTTCCATTCTGCACTATTGTTATTTCTCCCCTGCCCAGCCTCTCAAAGCCAATTTTTTGTTGATGGTCATCTCACATTTCTTTTTGCCACTCTTAAAATACCTGTATTCTATCTCTACATTTATCAATCTTTGCTCATTGATTGTGGATAGGGTAGTTGTTCTATCTTTTTTTTTTTCATTTTTATCTTTAGATCTTCGCTAATTTTGTATTTCAAATCTCAAATTTTACCATTCCCCTCTCCTACTCTTTTCTTCTCAAATTTTAATTTTGTTGCCTTAGGCTGCTGCCCTTTTTAAAAATTTTTTCTTTTTCTTTTTTTCATGATTTATTAACTTTTTATTATGAAGAAATGTTAAACATATTCAAAAGTAGACAGAATAGTACATACATCCGTCTTCAAAAATCACTAACTCATGGCCAATTTTGTTTAATCTATACAGCCCTCCACTTTGAAGGAAATCCCTGATATCAAAACAGTTTTGTAAATATGTCAGTATGTATGTTTTAAAGACAAGGACTCCATACTTGTTTTTAACATTTCATTATATATATATATATATATATATATATATATAATTTAATTATTTTTCTTTTCATATCAAATATTAATTTTTTCCTGTTTTAGCCTGGTTTTTATTCCTCACTCTTACTATTCCCTCTCCCTCTGTCATCTCAAAATCACTTCTGTTTCCTTTAAGAATGGCTTAGACATCCCTTAAGCCATTCTTCCTTTCTTTTTCTCTCTTATTCTTATCCCACCTATATTAATTTTAGTTCAAACATCTTGTTTAACTGGTTTTGTATGTATAATACCAAAAATGGCTAAAAATTTTATTACAATAATCAATTAGTGGTTGAAATCCATAAGCATGTTTTTTTATAATTTTATTTTTTACTTGCATGTCTCCAGAATGTTGGAACCTATAAAAATCTGACATTCCAATGTTCACGCACACGCAAATTGTACATTTGAAGAATTGTTAGAACCATAAATTGAGTATAGTACTGTCTTAGACATCATGTGACACTAACAATAAGTCTGTCAATATTGGTGTCATACAGAAAGACCCACTATAAACTAAAAAGAAATAATTTACTTATTTTTTTACAGCTCAAAAGGATGACTGTGACAACTTTGATGCTTTAATGGCTTTCAGCCTTTAATAAATATTTTAAAATAAAATCAAAAGTAGACTTCTCTTTACCATAAGCTCCTTAGTTTCCTAGTTATTAGTCCTCCTCTATCCTTCTTCCCTCCCACCCATTTTGTGGGGTATTAAAACCATAACTTTATTATATAAGTGGTTATTTGAACTCACGGGTCATTAGACTTTGGAATAAGAGTACCAAGCTCCTTGATTCGGTAATTAATATTATACCTTCTTCTTCTTTCAACTATTGAAAAAAAAAGAAATATTTATTATTCTCATTAAAGCACAATTCACTTTTTTATAGATGTAAACTTTCTTAATAATTTTTCAAGAACAATAAAAATGTCATTTAATAAAAAGAATATTTCTCAAAATAAAATAGAAATTCAAATACATTTTTATTCTAAGAGAATAATAATATACGCACAATGTCTTAAAATATTTCCTTCTGAATACATGTTTTTCAGTGTTTAAAATGCCATATAATATTTACTCATGCTGAAATATAGATGTGTTTTATATATATGCATTCTGCCAGTCCATAGGATTATAAACACCTGAAGACTTAACTCTCCTTATATACAGCCCTGAAGGCCTAACACAAAGTTTGGCACATGGCAGGTATGTGTAACCAAGTGAACTATGAACTTTTTGAGGGAAGTAACCATTTCCTCCTGACTTTTGTATCCCCAGAGGGCTTGGCATATAAGAGAAGCTAAATAAACATATGTCCATTAGAGTGTAAATATGTTCTTTTAATATTTTCCATTATATATAGAACAGTGGTTTTCAAACTTTAGTGTATATCAGACATGCCTGAAAGAACTGTTAGAATATATATGTACCCTACTGGTAGAGATTCTGATTTTAGTAGGTCTGGGTCAGGGCCCCAATATTTGCCTTTATAAAAAGCTTGCAGGTGATTCTGATATTCATATTTAAAACTTTCTTTAAAAATGATTATGCTTGAAAATTAAGATCATTACCAGAAAGAAGGAAAGATGTGAAAGACAATCAATGGTCTTTGTGAACCTATAATATATGAATGGATTTAACCTTTGGGAGAAATACATTGGAATTCCTTTGAAATTAGAATATAATTGATTCTTGAAATGGTTTATTTTCCTTCTTTATTAATTCTATTTCCCCTGTGCATGTGATTCAAAAAGCATGATACCACATTAAAAAAAACTGAAAAGAAAATAAACATAAAGCTGATAGAAATACATATATTTCACAGTGAGAATGTATTAATAATTTTATGTTCACACATACTAACTCCTATATTATAAAAAGACTTTTAAGTATAAAATGAGGCCCAGGCAAGGGTAGCACAGTTGGTTAGAGTATCATACCAATATACCAAGGTTGCATGTTCGATCTCCAGTTAGGGCACATACAAGAAGTAACCAACAAATACATAAATAAGTGGAACAACAAACTGATCTCTCTCTTGCTCACACTCTCTCTCTCTAAAAATTAATAAATAAAATGTTCAATTAAATATAAAATGAAGAACAGCTATGAAGTATATTCAGAAACTTATCTGAAAATGAAGGGCTGTTTTAGTCCTAAAATATTTCCCCAAAATCTATTATTTAAATATAAATAAAAAATTGCCTCATGTAAAATATCAGACGTTTCTACTCTACTCTTCTTAAGTTGTGCTCAATACAACTAATTAAAATGAGAGTTTTGGTTTCTCAACATTTTCATACCTAGTACTAGTTATTTGTAGAGAAGCCAATTTTAAAAAATTATAAGATCACTTCATGCCATGTGTGATTTCACTTTTCACAAAGTTGTTGATATATTCAATCATTTTTGCCTTTAGATCCAGGCAAGAGGAGCTCCTATCTAGGACCCCATATTTAAGAGGAACCACACTTGCCTTCTCTCATCATACCCATCTCCACTGAGCAAGGCAGCCACAGAGTCAGTCTGATCCCTTCTAAAATACACACATAAGGGATATCCTCTATACACTGAGCCTACTGCCAGAGCCTGCATAGGCCACTTCTGAGGTCCATCTTTTTGAAGCAAGATCACACCAGTGTGCTCACCACTAGACCCAAGATATGGACAAGGAGCAACTATTTGCTGAGATGTGTATGGAGCTTGAATGTACCGGATCACGTGGTTATACTCATACCTGAGACCACTGGCAATACAGAATGAAATACATGGTGAAGAGATAAGTGACATGGGCTAGTATTGCCCTACTCTGATAATCCCATTCAGAACTCCAAGGATCTGAGAATTTTAAACTCACACCTGGCCTTCCAGTCCTTAGGAAGGATAGAGCATACTTATTTTAGCACTTTATAACTTGAGTCACAACTTTTAAATATTTAGACATCTGGTAAGTGAGACTTTATCTGCCTTGTCAAAATCTTCATAAACTTTAGTGGTTATCCTAGATTTGACATATTTAAAATGTGATATTAATTTTTTAACCATGATATCTCCAAAAAGCAAAATCACTCAATAATGGAATCCAGATTAGAAAACACTTCAATAATGGACATACAAGGTACCTATCATACTTAATCTTAAATGACCTGTTGTTTAAGGTGCAGAAATAGAAGAGAGAAGAAACAAGGAGAATAATGATAAGCAGTCTAAAATAAAAGAGAAGCCCATAGTTCCTTACTGTATTAATTCTTTCTTTTTTATTGTTGTTCAATTACAGTTGTAATTTCCTCCCCACTACTCTCCCCCTGCCCTACCTACCCCACTTTCCACATTCAATCCTACCCCTCTTAGGCTTTGTCCGTGGGTCCTTTATATATGTTCTTTGATGACATTACCCCTTTTTTCCCCATTATTACTTTCTCCCCTCCCCTCTGGTGACTGTCAGTTTGTTCTTTATTTCCATGTCTCTGGTTCTATTTTGATTGCTTGTTTTGTTGATTAGGTTCCACTTATAGGTGAGACCATATGGTATTTGTCTTTCGCTGCCTGTCTTATTTCACTTGGCATAATGCTCTCCAGTTCCATCCACACTGTCATGAAGGGTAGGATTTCTGTCGTTCTTTCTGCTGTGTATTATTAATTCTTGCTATCAATAATTAGTTCTCCATACTCATGTTCTACTTATAATCTGGATCAAAGCTTCTTGGCTCTACCACTAATGGCTATCAGAATCAGATCATTTTCCTCGCCACAACTACCCTGAGGACTGTTATAACCTTGTGTCAGCTGTTTCCTCAGAGTCACATAGGAAACTGTAATTATTTTGTGATATACACCAGTGAGTATGAACAGATGAAGATTTCTAGAATCAATTTCAGCTAATTACATGTAAGGAAATTCCTAGTTTATTTTAGAGCATTAAATCTTTTATTTTGTTGTATTCTTTTCTCATTTTTTGGTTTGGCACCCAGAACAAAAAGGCTTCACAGTCAATTAGCCAAGCTCACCTGAGAGTTAAGCACTTGAAACATGACCAAACATTATCAAGCTCAACATTTCTTCTAAACAACTTCCTTTGCCTATATTTCTTCATCTCATGTGACCTGTTATCAAAGTTAAACTGACCCATAGGAAGGCATCAGGGTCATTTTCTTTTGTTATGTTGGAATTCAGCAATTCAACATAAGCAATGCCTTTCAGATAACTTATTAGGAAAGAACAGATTGACAGAAAGATAAAAACCTGGAGTTATGTTTCTTGCTATTTAAATGGTGCACAATTCATTTACATGATGGAACACTGTGCAGCAGAAAGAAAGAAGGAGCTCCTCCCTTTTGCAATGGCATGGATGGAACTGGAGAGCATTCTGCTGAGTGAAATAAGCCAGGTGGAGAAAGACAAATATCGTATGATCTCACCTATAAGTGGAACCTAATCAACAAAAGAAAGAAGCAAGCAAAATATAACCAGAGACATTGAAATTAAGAACAAACTGACAGTAACCAGAGGGGAGGTGGGAGGGGATAATGGGGGGGGAAAGGGGGAAGGGTTTTCACAATCATATATAAAGGACACATGGGAAAAACCAAAGTGGGTATAATCAAGGGTGGGGAGTGGGGATGCCAGGGTAGGGGGAAGGTAAATGGAGACAACTGTACTTGAACAACAATAAAAAAAGTTAAAAAATAAATGGTGTGCAATTTCTAAAGTCACTTCAAACCTTTGAGTCAATGAATCACAATAGAGTTCAAATGTAACTAAGTCACAGGTGGCAAACACAAGGCCCTCGGGCCGAATCTGGCCCTCCACCTTGTTTTATCCATCCAGAAGTGGCACTGCTGGGCTCTTTGCCCCTGCTTAAGGAGTAGTTACATTTATACAGCCCTAAAATTACATTTGGCCTCTTGAAGGCAACTGTGAGGCTGATGTAGTTCCCAGTGAAAATGAGGGTTTGACAACCTGAACTAGGTGAAATCATCTCCATCACATGCAGCATTCTTAAGAGAGAACGATCAAGGAGAGAATTTCAGAAGTTTCAATTTGTGGAAGTGTATAGCTTTTCTGAGATTTTACATCATTTAAATGTCTCCAAATAGCTCAACTGGTAAGATGTACTATTAATTTTGGTCATATAACCTCAAAATACTTATGGAGACACAATAAATAACAACACATTTTAACCTCCATGATTTTTCTCTTATATTAGTTTCATTTGGAAAAGACAAAAAAGAAAAATGTACTCACTGAGGTTGTGGTTGTCCTTTTTTTGTCTCTCTTTTGCTAAAGCTCGAGTATCAGTTTCTGATAAAAGGAAGATAAAACAATTCTTAGTTCTACTGTTTACCACTTTAATCAACATAATTCAAGAATACTAAGAGAAATACAATATTACTTGCTCCAAGCAATATAGTATTTTTATGCAAATATTTAGATATCAGTAGAAAAATACTTTTTGAGTAGGAGGCAATGGCAAACCCTTTAGACTTCGAGTAATAAATATTAGATTTGTATTCTGGCCCTCCATTTAATAGCCCTCTGATTTATTAGGTAAATTCTCAGTTTCAGTCTCTTCATCTGTAAAATTGGTATAATATTTTGATGATTAAAAGAGGAACAGTGCACAACAAGTGTTTAGCAGCTCAATTATTATTATTTTCAGCACTTTAATATTATTTAAGCCTAAATTTTACAACCTATATTTACAACATACACACACACAATCTTTACCTGAGGATATGTTTTTGATTTTTTCAGAGAGAAAAACATTGATGCAAGAGAGAAACATCAATCAGTTGTCTCACATATGTGCCCTGACTGGGGATAGAATCCATGACCTCGATATGAGCCATGACCAGGAACCAAACCCACAACCTCTTGTGCTCCTACCAACTGAGCCACCCAGCCAAGGCAACAACCTATATTTTTCATAACTAATTATTATTTATAAATTATAGAATTTGGAATTAAGTACATTACTCAGATATTACTATTAAACAATTAATTCCAGTAAATAACACATTATATGCTATTTGGTTGTGAGCATTTGTGATAGTCATCTTCTAATATGACACACAATAATTCTTATTCATGATATTCACACACTCGGTAATTCCCTCTCTTATTGAATAAGGTTGACCTGTGAAATCAATATAATATTGTGTAAATGACTAGTATTGCTTCCAAGAACAGGTATAAATGACATTTTCAGCTATCAGTTTGGTGTCTTGGATTACCACTTGTCATGTCATGATGAAACTTGAGTAGCCTTACAAATGTCCACATTTTAAGTACCAAGGTTATTTGCCAACTAGCAGCACTAACTTTCAAGACCTGTAAGTGAACTACCTTGGAAACACATGCTCCAGCCCATTAAGGGTCAAATGTCTGTATCTTTAGCAAACATCTTGACTATAGCCTTATAAGAAACTCTGAGTTAGAACCAATGTTCTAAGCTACCCCTGGATTTTTGACCCATAAAGATTATTTGAGATAAGTATTATTTCAAGCTATCAAGTTTTCAGGTAATTTTTATAAATTAATACAGTGTCCCTTAAATTGTTCTAGTGTTTTAAATAGGTAATATAGAAATACATTTATTTAAATTTGTTCATTTCAGCTATAGGCATTAATTTTGGCCTAAATTATTTGAATGCATAAATATTTGTGCATTGTTGATTAGACTGTGTAAAAATTATTAAAAAACCAATGTTAGGCCTCCAAACTAAAAATATGTGATATACATTTCACTTTAATTTTATTTTATGCAAATGAAGGAACTAAAACTTGACTTATAAATCAAAAAATCTTTATTTTATCCATTTTTCCCTACTCAGCTTTATGACTAGAGGAAAATAACTCCTCTGACTCTTGATTTCCTCATCTATATATTGTAGGAATTTTACCATGTCTCTACAATGCCTCTGAGTTGTAAGAATTTTTGAATATATTATTAAAATTGAGAGGTTTTTACCCACTTGCAAAAGTGAAATGTGAGTCCATCATAAAATTCATAAAACAAGCATTTTTAAAATGTTTTTTAAATATTTTGGATTTTCTCTTTTTGAATTTTGTAAAATGTTATAAAATTTAAAAAAGAGAAAATTAAGCTGTTTGTTTTATATCAAATTTTACATACAAAAGGACTAATTTCTCCCAATCTATTAATATATATATATTTTTATAACCGTGCTAATAAATTACATCATTTAATATTATAATAAGCCTATGTTACATAACTTCTCAAGCTGTTTTATACATATATGTGTTATATATGCATATATATACATATTCATATGCATATATATGTATATATATAGAAAGAGAGAACATATATGTATATTTGCCCATTTTCTAAAATAATAAATCAATTTAGTTAAACTACAAGTTACACTCTAAATCTTAAATGCCCCCTATTTTAACTGATCCCTAAAATGCCCCCTATTTCGGTTTTTAAAATTTTTTATTTATCTTGATAATACATGCTTATTCACTTCTTATGTAATTGACTAAAGAAGGATAAAAGGGTAAAAGCAACATTACCTGTAATTTCTCTTTTCACTGATAGACTCCTTGTACAGGAAGCACTTGTAAGGCCCATATTAACTGATGAAATTCCCTGCTCACCACTATACACATCCAAAATACTGCCAGATAACTTTAGGGAAAAAAGAAAGAAAAGGTCTATTAATCTTTCTGTGGACATTGATATATTTGGCTGTATATTTTAAATTTGCCACTTTAAAAATTATAATATATATTTTAATCTTAAATAAAAATGAATATGCATTGACTTTAAAATCAATATTAGATGCTTGGGTAAATGTTAAAAAAATTTATTTGTATGTAAGCAAAAAAAAAAGAAATTAGTTTACTCATGAAGGAAAATTCTGATTACAATTTACAAATCTATAAAAGTTTACCACACTGTCTGGTAAATTTTTACCACACTACCTGGTTATAAATGAATAAGGTTAGACATATCACTTGAACAAAAATCAATATACATATTAGCAAAGCTGCTAAGAACATCATAAATTAGGTATAATGGTTGAACATTTTGGAAAACTTCTTAACACTATCAATGCTACCAGCCACTCACAGTCAAGAAGTGTTTTACACTGTTAATTGAGAAACTCCCTTTTCTCACAGGAAGGCATACTTTTTTCATTGTACATTTAATACTCTAGATTATTGTAATTATTCCAGATGGTAACAAAAAGTAGCCTAAAACTATTTTTGCCTGTAGTAGATATAGATTACATCTAATTATAGCAACATTACAATTCTTAAAGTACTGTTGGGAACAATTTTTTAGATAGCTGTTTTCCATACAACTCAAAACTGAATTCATTTCTTAGAGAAAAATGTTAAAAATACAGTGGAAATTAGGTTAATCTGTAAGTGCATGTACATAACAATAAAGACACTATAGAATACATATGTATTCTGATGTATATATAGGTATTATCATATTTTGGACCATAAAACATATCTAGGTTTTAGAGGAGGAAAATAGGAAAAAAAATTTGAAACAAAAAATGTGGTAAAATATTTCATAACATAAATAACATAATATTTTAGCACTGTAAATGTAAACAGAACTCAATGGCAACATTAACAACCATTATTCCTCCCAAACTGGGTGGGGGGGGGTGTCTTATAGTCCAAAAAATATGGTAGTTCTTTCCATGTTTACTCTATTAGGAATCTTTATCTTTGTTTTATATAAACTCATTATTTTAAAATGGATTTGCACTTTATGCATCTTGGAAGGGAGCTATTTAAGTCAGGAAAGTCTTCTCAATTTTCTCACCTGAAAAATAGGGACAAAGTTGATCATATTGGATAGATGATGAATGTTAGTATCAGAACAATACAATTAGGGATTTAGAGGAACAAATATGAAGGATACATGGACAACAACTAAGAAAGGTGGAAATGGGAGGAAGGGGGGAGCATGGGGGAGTGGAGTGGGTTGGGAGAAATAGACAGAAAACTGTACTTGAAAATAATTAAATAAATTTTTAAAAAAGAACAATACAATTAGGGAGAAATTTTAAAAGCAGTTATTTCATTAACTTGTGAGTCATTTAATCTTACTTATAAAAATAAAAGTGTTTCCAAGATCTTTTTGGAAAACCCTATTGGTTATAAGCTGAGGTGTCACCATCCTAAATTGTACATTTCTACTTTACCTTTGAGAAATAGAATGGTTGTGCCAAACAAGAAAACAAGCATTCTAAGGGGGAAGGATGGGGAAAGGAATTAGAGAAAGGGCATTTTTTCTCTGAAAAGCTGGAATTCAGATGGATTTCAAAGCAGCAGCAGCAAATTGTGAAAATGTTTAAGAAGAAAAAGAATCATATTACATATACACTGAAACAATAAAATGATAGATTCTTAACATACTATTTTGCTGAGTCCATATTACCTAGTCAAACTATACCTAATCAGTGATTTTAGTCTTAGAAATGGGGCTGAAATTCTGATAATGAATCCAATCTTGCTTCACCATAGGTATATTACATCTTCTACTGACCTTAGTTATTATCTAATTTATTCAATAAAACACAATAATTAATATCCTATTTAATTTTATGCTATAAGTAGTACTCTATTTTATGTAAATGGCTGATCACTTTTTGATTACCATTACACAAGTATCACACATTTCATATAATCTAACGTGACTTTTCTCCATTAAAATATATACAAGTATACTGTTAGGGAATATTTAGATATTAAGTACACATCTGAAAGGTCTTACAAAGCAGAATTATATTTAGTTTTCACAAAATTATTGATATAATTCACTTAGGCAATAAAGTCTAAGTGTTTATTTTATAAATAAGTTGGCAAATGGATATTTTATGAAGAAATATTCACTATCCTGGTTTAAAAGAATAATAAATATTATTCTTTTCAGTAAAGCCAAAGCTTTGACTTGAAATAGTAGAACATATTATTGACAAAAAAACTAATCAATGGGCAATGGATTGATGTTTTTCTCACACATCAATGTTTCTCTCTCTCCTTTTTCTCTCTAAAAATAAGTAAAATAAATCTTTTTAAAAATTAAATACATATAAAATAATTTATTATAAAATACTTTCAACAAGGTAGAACATTCTCCTCAAGACAATACTTCTTATTAGTAAAAAAGATAAACTCATTATCTAAGAAGTTGCTTTGAGGAGAGAAATAATTGACAGTGGTTCCCATTGTCTAAATTTCTTCACCCCAAATTTTATGCATGTTTTCACTACTGAGATCATAGAGAATGAAAAAGGTAGGGATCTGACCTTTCCACATATACTTGCCTTTCACAGTAGCCAATATTCCCTGAAGAAAATGAGCTCACAGCTCACAAATATCATAACAACATGCTCTGTTAAAAATAACATCAAAAGATGCCCCAGCTTGTATGGTTCAGGGGATTGTGTGCGGGCCTGTGAACCAAAGGGTCACTGGTTTGGATTCCAGTCAGGGCACATGCCTGGGTTGTAGCCTAAGTCCCCAGTAGGTACTATTCCAGAGACAACCACACATTTCTTTCCTTTCCCCTCTCTAAAAGTAAAATAAATAATTTTTTAAATAACATCAAAAGAAGCAATAAAAATAAATTTAAAATTTCATGAAACAAAGTTCTTAAATTAGGCATGTAAATTCTTTTAAAATATATTTATAATAATTTATAATACACAATTAAAATAAAATTCTCCAAAATTATCAAGCAAAAATAAGAAGTGTGAAAATATACTTTAAAAATTGTAAAAGAAAAAAAGCATAGTGTAATGTATACACTAAGAAAAGAATAAAAAAATAATAAATAAAATAAAATAAAGAAGATATAAAATAAAATATAATCAGTACAGGAGATCAAATCATTAGAATTAAAAACAGAGATTAGCATCTCAGAGAAAGAAGAATAAAATGGGAAGAAATAATATTTTAATAAATAATGGAGATACATTTCTGAGAATCAATAATAAGTAAAAACCTAAAGTCTTTTTTTATTTTATTTTATTTTTTGTTTCTTAATTTTTTATTTAAAAAAATCAAAGGACTTAGGATTGACATTGAGCCCTGACCAATGTGCCTCAGTTGGTTGGGTGTCTTACCCAAAGTGAAAGGTTACCAGGTCACTGTTTTGATTCGTGTTCAGGGAACATGCCTAGGTTGTAGCTGGTACCTAGTCGGGGAAAGCCCAAGGGGCAACATATTGATGTTTCTGTCACACATCCATGTTTCACTCCCTTTTTTCCCCCTTCCTTCCTCTCTTTCTAAAAAGAAATACATCAAATATTTAAAATAAAGAATGACAAGGAAAAATGATATAGAAAAACATAAACCTAGATATATTTTATAAAAATGTATACATATACAATGATTACTAAATAGAAAAAAATATTATGTCCAAAATAACAAGAATCTGGTTTACATAAGATTTTTCAACCGTAAAATTAGTTGAAAGAAGAAAGTGAATCGGTAAGAAAGGGAAGGGTCATCCAGGACCATGTATGAAGCAGCCATGGACAAAGCTAAAGGGGAGAAGGACTGAGGGTGGGTGTGGGTGAGGTGGAGGAAAGTGGTGGTAGGAAAATAGAGACAACTGTACTTGAACAACAATAAAAAATAATAAAAGCAAGTGAATTTCAAAAAAAATAAAAGGTTAAAAGTAAAGAACTTAAAACACAGTTTTATATCCAGCTCAAATGTCATTCACATATTAGACCATGATAAAAATATTCTTAGAGGCATAAATACTTAAGAATATTTATCCAAACAGAGTAACATTAAAAACAATTTTGGATGAATACCTAAATGGAAGGATATATTTAAAGGATATCTTGAAAAATATAAAATAAAATGACCAAATATATTGGTAAAGTACTTGTGGTCTAAAAAAAATGATCAGAAGAACCACATTCAAAGATAAAGTGAAATAAGCCAGTCAGAGAAAGACAAATACCATATCATTTCGCTCATATGTGGAATGTACAAACTGAAGTAATAAGAAAAAGGGAGACAGACTCAAAGATGAAGAACAGGATAACAGCTATTAGTGGGACAAGTGAGGGGGTAGAGGGATTGAGCAAAAAGGAAAAAGAACTCATGGACAGAGGCAACATTATGGTGACTTTTCGAGGGAGGGGACTATAAGAGGATTAAGTGGTAGGTGGAAAACATACTGTAAAGATTAAACCAAGGAAAAAAGAACTGTTCACTCTCAGTGAAGAAGGTTGAAAACGCACACTAGAATATTTCAGCTACTTTCAGGGCTCCCACGAGCCTAGTTGTACATGTGTTTGCAAAGGGACAGCCTTTCTCACAGTAGATACATGAGGAGCCTTTGAGAGCTGGCATAACTGAAAGACAAGTTTGTGAACAATTTCAAGGTGTAGGGATATTGATGAAGGGATGGTGCACTGAGAATCTATTTCCAATGGAGTCAGCTCCAGAGGTATAAGGAGTGAACAAGCAACACAGTTGGCCTGGGAATGATGAGTTTCCCAGGATGGGAATTAGAAGCTTTGATGGTAAAACAGGGAAAGTTCCAGGCAAACTTTGACAAGCTGGACTTTCCAGGTACAAATCCCTTTGGTCCTAATAACAGATCAGAACAAGAAAAAATGTATTCAAGGCACACAAGCCTCAAAAACTTGTGCAAACAATAACCAAGTTTCATTGGTCCCTTGGTCTAAAACTTGCTGAGAAGCAAATGAAACTCTCACTCTGAAAAGAAAAAAAAAAGTTAAAGTGACCTGGCTGGTGTAGCTCAATGGATTTAGCGTGGGCTGTGAACCAAAGGTTTGCTAGTTGGATTCCCAGTCAGGGCACATGCCTGGGTTGTGGGTCAGGTCCCCAGTGGGGGCCATGTGAGCTGCAACCACATATTGATGTTTCCCTTTCTCCCTCCCTTCCCCTCTTTCTAAAAATAAGTAAGTAAAATCTTTAAAAAAATAAAGAGAAATATATAACCATATAAATCAGTCTATTAATTTCAATATGATTGGGTAGAGTAGTAAGGAACTTAATGGATGTGAAAATGGTAAAAAAAAAAAAAAGACTATGAAGAAACCTTAAAATATGGAACACAAATAATAAAGATGAAACAGATAAAAATATATCAATAATAACAATCAATGTAACCAGTAATGCCTCAGCTAATAGGTTGAAAGTCTGGGTAAAAACACAATCTTTAGATATATGTAGCTTATAACAAACACGTGCATAGTAACAGGAAATACAGAGGTTAATAAAAAAAATACAATAAAGATTGAATAAAATACAAAAATATTCATTCCGGAACCTGAAAAATAACAATAAATAAATAAATAAAAGTTAAAATGGAAATATATATCCAACAAATAATAACCATAGTAAAACTGATGTAGCTATTAATATCAGAAAAATTGATTTTTAAATTAGAAAAAGCATTAGGGGTAGAGAATATCATTATATAATAATAAAGAGTTCAATTGTCAAAAAAAAAGCACAGCAATTAAGTCTGCCATGTACCTAATAAAATAACATCAAAATATATGAAACAAAATTGTTTGAACTACAGGGAGAAACTAATAAATTCAGAAATGTAGTGGGAGATTTCAACACTTCTCATTTATGAGAAGTCAAGTGGGCTGAAATAATCATAATGTTACATAAGATTTTATTTTGTTTATTTTGCATTGAATTTATTGGGGTAACACTGGCTAACAAAATTATACAAGTTTCAGGTACACAATTCCAACAAGGCTGACATGCTTCTGTCAAGACTCATTTAAAAAAAGAAAAAAATAATATTTTATATATTTTTAAAGATTGTATTTCTTTATTTTTAGACAGAAGAGAAGGGAGGCAAGAAGAAAGGGAGAGAAGTATCAGTGTGTGGATGCCTCTCACATGCCCCTTACTGGGACCTGGCCTGAAACCCAGGCATGTGCCCTGACTGGGAATCAAACTGGCAATCCTTTGGTTTGCTGGCCCGCACCCAATCCACTAAGCCATACCTGCCAGGGCAATAAATAGTATTTTAAGTTAAAGGAGAATATAACTAGAGTGCAAGTTGAAATTTAAAAGATATTTTTCCTACTAAGTTCAGGAACAAGGATGCATGGAAGTTCTAGCCAGAGAAACTAGGCAAGGGAAAAAAATGAAAGTCATCCAAACTGGAAAAGAATAAGTTGAATGATATTTGTCCACAGATGGTATAATCTTATATTTAGAAAACCCTGTAATTACACACATGTGAACATATGAGTGTATGCACATACACAGCTATTACTGCTAATAAATGAATTGAGCAAAGTTACAGGATGTGAAACCAACATGCAAGAGTCAGTTATATCTTTTTACACCAACAATCAACAATCTGAAAATAAAATTAAGACATCAATTTCACTTACAATAACATCAAAAAGGTAAATACATAGTGATAAAGTTTCCCAAGGAGGCAAAAAATGTATATACTGATTCTAAAAAGACCTTGCTGAAAAAATTTAAAAAGACATAAATAAGTGAAAAGACATCTCATATTCATAGATTAGAAGACTTAATGTCATTAAGATAACAATAGTACCTATAGTGATCCACAGAGTCACATCAATCTCTATTAAAATTCTAACAGCTGTTTTTGCAAAAAAGGAAAAACTCATACTAATAGTAAAATTTATATGGAATCTCAAGGACCTCCAAATAGCAAAACCAATCTTAAAAAATAAACAAAATTAGAGAATTTGTAATTCCAAATTTTAAAATTTAAAAAAAAGAGCAGTGTGGCATAAAGACAAACATATAGACAGATGGAGTTGGAAAAAATAGGCCAGAGGGGTGGGAAAGAAAATAATGGTGGAAAGCAGGGGAAAGGACTAGTCGAAGAGCATGTATGAATGGCCCATGGACATGGACAACAGTGAGATTGACTGTGGGAGCAAGGAGTGGTCTGGGCAGAGGAGAGCTAAGGGAGGAAAATTGGGACAACTGTAATAGAATAATGTTAATTTTTTTAATGAAGCCAGAAATAAACCCTTGAATATACAGATATGTCAAGACCATTCAGTGGAAAAAAGCTTAGTCTTTTCAACAAATAATATTGGAAAAGCTGGATACTCACAGGCAAAAGAACAAAGACTCTTATTTTACACAATATACAAAAATTAATTCAAAAGTGGATCAAAGACTTAAAAGAAGAACTAATACAATAAAACTTAAAAAAAAAACAGGAAAATATTGGAGTTAGCAATCATTTGGGGGGTATGATACCAAAATTATAGGCAACCAAAGAAAAAGATAAAATGGACATAAAATTTTAATACTTTATACATTAAAAACACTATCAAGGGAGTGAAAAACACAACCTATAGAATGTGAGGTACTATTCACAAATAACATATCTAATAGATCAATATCCAAACTATATTATAAAAAAAACTTCTACAACTAACCCACCAACAACAACTCAATTAAAAAAAAAAGAAACAAGGTAAAGGACATGACTACACATTTGTTAAAAGAACTTATACAAATGGGAAAAAAGCACATGAAAAGATGCTCAACATCACTAGTCATTAGGGGGATATGAATCAAAGCCACGATGAGATAACACTTCCCACTTATGGAGATGGCTTATCAAAACAACAACAACATTGTGTTGGTGAAAATCAGAACCCTGATGCATTGCCATTGAGAGTGTGAAATTATATAGCCATGGTGGAAATCAATATGACACTTTCTCAGAAAATTCAACTTATAATTACCATATGACCAGCAATTCCACCTGCAGTTATATACCAAAAACAATTAAAAATGGAGACTTAAAAAGATACTTACATACCTATGTTTGTGCCAACATTTTTCACAGTAGCCAGAAGGTAGAAAAAAATGTGTCTACTAATAGATGGGTGAATAAATGAAATATGGATATTCATATAATAGAATACTATAAAACCTTAAAAAGAAATAAATTCCTGATACATGCTACTACACGGATGAACCTAGAAAACATTATGCTAAGTGCAATAGACTGACAGAAAAAAGCAAATATTGTATGATTCCACTCATAAGAGGTACAAATTAGGCACAAGTCATATAGACAGAAAGTATAAAAGAAGTTACTAGGAACTAAGGGGCAGTGGAAAATGGGTACCTATTGTTTAACAGATGCAGCTCTGTTTGCAATAATGAAAAGACATGGGAAATAGTGGTGGTGGTTGCAGAACATTGTGAAATTTCTTAATATCACCATTGTACACTTTAAATTGTATATATTGGCAAATGTATATATATTTTCCACAATTAAAAATGTAGTGAAATATAACAATAATTGCCAATGATTATATATGTTTTTTAGACAAAATACATAATATTTTTGAAAAATATTATTTAGTAGAACTGAAGAAATAATAGCTTAAAGTCTTCTGATCACTGAAGATATCAAAATAAACTCTGAACACATTGCACAAACAATCTGAAAATGATGTTTTATGAGCCAAAGTGTTCAAGAAAAATATTATCCCAATTTTGCACAAATATTTTTAAACAATACAGACCAGAGGGAATGTGTCCCAATTCCTTGAAAATGAGTCATAAAAAGACATTATAAATATAAAAAATTATAAACCCTGTTAACTCAACTATAAATTTGAAGGAAAATTGCATTAGCAATATGAATCCAAGAAAATGTACACAACATAATTTGCTATAATCAAGTTGGGTTTCCTATAAATACACTTTATGATATTAAAAGAGAAAAAGAAATTTATGATCATTTCAATAGATTCATAAGAATTATCTGATAAAATTCAACCCCATTTATAACAGAATTCAGTTTTTGAGATTATAATTTTCCATAATTATAGAAAAATACAGCTTTACCTATTTTAAAATTACTGTTTTCCCCTGAGAAAATAAAATCTAGGTTCAAAATTATTGTAGAAACATCTAAGTAAACTATGAAAATGTTCATATATCCATTTATTCTTAACAGGCCAAAATACTAAAGGACAGCATAAGTAATCTGACCTAAATTCTACATATTTTTCTGACTATTTTGGCCTACTCCATCTCTTATATACTATGTTGAACCTATCACTCAGTTATTTCTTTTTCTTTTAAATCATGTATCAGTTTAAATTTTCTTCTCTATTCTCATATCTCAATAACCTCAAGGCCCTGAGCCTAACTCATATCCCTTTATCTAATATCCATCCATTCTTCTCAGTTAATTCCCAACTGCCCCTCCCAGCCCAACTGGTGTTTTAAAAGGAGAACTTCTGTTCTCATCCAGCTCAAAATCTAAAACATAACATATTTTACCTTTAACTCATATATTAAGGTCAAAAATGTTTGTCTAGCTTTTAAAATCTTATTAAATGTCCCTACATTATCTAGCCAACATTATTTACCACTATTCTCATGTTTTGAAAGACTTATCATCACCATATACACATACCCTAAGCCATGGCTTCCAACAACAGATTTCAGACTCCAGTTGGAGATGGAGAGTGGAGAAAAGAGTGTTGCCATGAGGAATCTATAAATTAATATTTAAACATAATAAAATATTATATGAAATACAAGTATTACCATAATCTTAGATCTATCTGACACAAAGGCTGGAATTTTTACTACTAACCCTATTGTGGAAGGGTCCTTGCTTTAAAACTTTTGATGGTAAGAACTGTTTGAATACTCAAAAATGTTGCAATCCACTGGACTACATTTTTCTTTGTTTTATTCTTTTCAATTGATATTTTCTGTACTTCAAATGTCCTCATTAATTTATTATTATTAAAATCTAACCTATCTTCTAACACTCAATTTAGGGTCCAAACCATCTCTAACACTATTCCTTAGGGCAGCCTGGTTTATTTTTCTTTATCCAAACACTATAAGACTAATAAACTTGCTCATATTTTTAAGAATTTAATTTTGGAAGGAAGATGGCAATGGAGTAGGACTGAGCAGATTCCATTTCCTGTACACAAGGGAGAAAATCCTGGAAGATCTATGGAGGAACAGCCCAACCAACCAACCAACGGTTCCCCAGCATTTATGAAAATAAGAGACCAGAGATTGTGACGGAGGCTGAAGGACCAGACAGCTGCAGGTCAGTGGAGTCTCGGGGACCTGAGCAAAGACAAGAGCAGCGGTGGCATTGGCCGGCATCTAGTGGCCTCTGCCAGGGACCAGTGGCCTCAGTCAGTGGCCAGTGCCCAGGCACCCACAGCCTCGGCTGGCAACCAGTGCTGGGGGCATCTGCCATGGACTCTTCAGGAGCCCCGGCACCCAGGGGTTCTATGACAGACTCTTTGGAAGCCCCAGGCCTGCTGCAGGGTTCTTGGGAGAGAGCCAGGTCATCAGCTCCCTCCCTCCTTGTCTAAGCAAGGTTGGGCAATGCTGGGCAGAGACCTGTCTGCTTGAGTTTACAGAGAGGGTAATAAGGGAAAAGAGCCATGTTCAACCACGCACTCTGTGGTCACCAGGCCGGGAGAATTGAGAGGCACATTGTCGGGCTCTGACTCCGATAGTCACCAGTCTGGCTAGGGGCTAGGCTGCGCTGAGAGGCAGGTTTTCTGGAGAAATTTTTTTGGAAAGTAAACTGAAGAATTCTCCTGCAACAGCAGCTTGGCCTGCTCCCCACCCAGCCTGGAAGCCCTTGAGTTCCCCCATAGAACTGGGAAGGTCTGTGCCAGATCCTGCAGGTCCCAGGCAGCCTGACTGGCTGGCACGCATGCCCGTACCCCAGCCCACAGAGAGGACCCCTGGGGAAAGTGCTCTGAAAAGAACATAGATAGCCTTCGTGGGGCACTGGGGAGAGGTACAGGCATAGCTCTTGAGAGAGCACTAGCAGAAAGACCACACCAATGGACCCTCAGCCTGCTACAGCCACAAAAACCGGTTTGGCCAGTTTTAAACCAAGAGATGTTTTTTTGGTGTATTTTTTTGGTAATTTTTTTTAGTAATCTTGTATCTTTTCAATTTTATTATTGTTTTATCTTTCAATACTTTATTCCTCTCTTTTCTTCTTTCCTGTTTTATTCCTTCTTCCTTTCTTTCCAAACTTATCACCTTTTCTTTCATTTTCCTGACTTTTTTTTGTTTATTTGTTTTCTTTTCTTTTACCCACAAGGGACACAAACAATTTGGAACTGAGAATAGACCAGAGTTGAACCCAAAGAGAAGGGCATCCCAACAGTAGAAACAGAGGGACAAATTTCACTTTGCTATAGCTGAGAAGCCACAAGTTGCTGCATATTTGTACTATGATAATTTTTTTCATTATTCTCACTTTTTACATATTTTAATAGTATCTTTTTATTCCTCCTCTTTCTGTATAGGCTTCTTAGCCTTAGCTGGTTATATTGTATCATTTGACAGGTTTCCCCCCTGTTCTCTCCTCCACAGTATATTGCTAATTTTCTATATTTCACACCACTTGTTTTCCTTTAGCACACTACCCAAAGTTCTATATCCCCTATTCATGTTATCCAGATCACATAGAGTCTGTCATATGATTGTTGCTCTAATATTATTGTAAATAATAGCTGTACTATACAACTGTAAATACTTCACAACACATCTCCCAGATCTTAGCCCACTTCACAGTTTCCAGAATTCTATGGTGGTAGTGATTAACTCTATTTACTCACACATTACACCTATTTACTATACTTTACCCTCACCTGACCACAGAATCTGACCTCCCACAACCTCACTGCTTTGTAGTTCCAACTCACAAGCCTTCGCTCCCCAACAAGAGACTTATCTTTGGTCCATCCTGTCTTAAAAATGGAAAGTTGGGTTGAAGATTACAGTTAACACCATATATAGCCTAAAGATCTTCTATCTCTTCTCTACTGCCTGTGACTGTAAATATCATAAAATACTCTCCTGCTGTCATAAACAATTTTGCCTCCCCTCCAACTGATCACAAAAAAATAAGGAATAGGTGGAAGTGGAAAACATCAAGATACCTGAAGGAGACTGCACAACTGAATTTCACAGGTATTCTACCACAAAAGTTCACACCATAAACCCAAGAAGTCATAATAGATCAATTTAAAAAGCTGAGGCTAACAAGAAGAGTCTCACAAATAATGAGAAGACAAAGAAACGATCTCTAAATGAAAGGAAAGGAGGAAGCCTCAGAAAGAATGTTAGAATAAATAGAGGCAAGTCAACTCTCAAATACTGAATTCGAAGCACTGGTTATCAGGAAGTTCAAAGAGTTGACGACGAGCTACCAGAAACCACAGAAGAGCTACAGTGAACACACTGCAAAATATATCAACATAAAAAATTCAATAAACTACCAGCAGAGGCCAAGAGGAAATGAATAATACAATTTCTGAACTGAAGAACACAGTAGAAGGAATCAAAAGCAGGATCAATGAAGCAGAAGGTCAAATCAGAAAGTTGGAGGACAAAGTAGAAAAAAACTCCCAGAAAGAGAAAGAAAAAAAAGATGCTCAGAAAGAAAGAAGAGGGATTAAGAGAAATGCAAGACAATGCGAAACTTAATAATATCCAAATAATAGGAATACCAGAAGGAGAAGAACAAGGAATAGAAAACCTGTTTGAAAAAGTCCAGAGGGGAAAAGGGAGAGAATCATAGGGGGAAAGGGGATGGACGCACATGAACAAGTATAAAGGACACATGGATAATAACTAAGGGTGAGGGGTGGAAATGCGAAAGTGGGGAGCACGGGGTGGGGGGTGGGCAGGGCTGGGAACATAAGACAGAAAGCTGTACTTGAACAAGAATTAAATTAAAAAATTATTTTAAAAAAGAAGAAGATTTTTAAAAAGTAATGAGGGAAAACTTCTCAGATTGGATGAAAGAAAAAGTCACACAAATCCAGGAATCACAGAGTCCCAAACAAGAGGAACACAAAGAGACCCAATTCAGGACATTTCATCATTAAAATGGCAAAATTCCAAAATAAAGAAAGAATATTAAAGGCAGCACAGGAGAAAAAGGAACTAATTACAAGGGGGCCCCAATAAGGTTAGCTACCGACTTCTCAATGGAAGTACTCTAAGAAATACCATTCTCCAAGAAGAGAATGGCAAGAAATATTCCAAGTAATGAAAACCAGAGGCCTGCAACCAAGGATTCTTTACCCAACAAGGCTCTCAATAAAGATAGGCCAAATAAAGAGCTTCCAGGACAAAAGAAGTCTAAAAGAATATGCCTCCACCAAACCAGCTCTGCAAGAGATGCTAAAAGTGCTGCTTTAAGGAAAGGATGGAAGAGAGACAAAAAGGAACACAGGTACAAAAATGGCAATGAATAAGTACTTATCAATAATAACATTAAATGTAAATGGACTAAATGCTCCAATCAAAAGATAAAGAACAGCTGAATGGATAAGAAATAGGTGGCCCACACACAGGCGGCCTACAAGAGACCCTTCTCAAGACAAAAGACCAACACAGACTAAAAGTGAAGGGCTAGAAACAAATTTTCCAAGCAAATGGACAAGAAAAAAAAGCCACGGTAGCAATGCTAATATCACACAAAATAGACTTCAAAAAACAGTCCATAGAGAGAGACCCAGAAGGTCATTTCATAATGCTCCAAGGAAGAATCCACCAAGAAGACAATAACATTGTAAATATGTATGCACCTAACATAGGAGCACCCAAATATATAAAGAAAATCTTAGAGAACTTCAAGAAAGATATTGCCAACAACGCAATTATAGTAGGGGATTTTAACACCCCACTATCAAAAGTGGACAAATATTCCAAAGAAAATATCAACAAAGATATTGTGGCATTGAACAACACCCTAGATGAAATGCACTTAACTGATATATATATAAAGCCGTTCATCCCAAAGAAGCTAAATACACATTCTTTTCAAGTGCACAAGGAACGTTTGCAAAGATAGACCACATAATGGGACACAAAATGAGCCTGAACAAATTCAAGAAAATTGAAATCATACCAAGCATTTTCTCTGACCACAAGGGACTGAAACTGGAAACCAACCCCAAAGAAAAAAACCAACACCCAAAATCATGGAAACTAGATTGTATGCTATTAAACAATCAATGGGTCAAGAATAAAATTAGGGAAGAAATCAAAAAGTCTCTGGAAACAAATGAAAATGGATGCACAGCAACCCAAAAGTTATGGGACACAGTGAAAGCAGTCCTGAGAGGGAAGTTCATAGTAATACAGGCCTATCTAAAAAGAGAGAAATTTTTTAAGCGAACAACCTAACCCTATGCCTACAAGAACTCTAGGAACAACAACAAAGACAACACAGAGAAGTAGGAGGAAGGAAATAACCAAGATCAGAGCAGAATTAAATGACATAGAGACTAAAAGCACAAGTCTAAAAATCAATGAATCCAGGAGCTGCTGAAAAGATAAACAAAATCAAAAGGCCTTTAAGTAGGCTCATCAAGAAAAGAAGAGAGAGGACACAAATAAACACAATCAGAAATGAAAGAGATGAGATTACAACTGACACCACAGAAATAGAAGGAATTGTAAGAAATTACAATGAAGAATTGTATGCCAAGAAATTTGAAACCCTAGGTGAAATGAACAAATTTCTAGAAAAATATAATCTTCCAAAATTCAATGAATAAGAAGCAGAAAGCCTGAATAGACCAATAACTTCAGATGAAATTAAATCAAGTAATAAAAAACCTCCCATCACACAAAAGCCCTGGACCAGATGGTTTCACAGGAGAATTCTACATAGCATTCAAGGAAGAGCTAATCCCTATTTTTCACAGACTATTCCAAAAAATCCAAAAGGATGGAAGACCCCCAAAGTCTTTTTATGAAGCCAGCATCATCCTAATTCCAAAACCAGATAAAGATACAACAAAGAACAAAAACTTGAGGCCAATATCACTGATGAACATAGACACTAAAATCCTCAATAAAATATTGAAGAATTGCATCCAACAATACATGAAAAAGATCATACACCATGACCAAGTGGGATTCATTCCAGGGATGCAAGGATGGTCCAATATTTGCAAATCAGTAAATGTAATACATCACATAAACAAAAGAAAAGACAAAAATCACATCATCATATCAATAGAAATGGAAAAAGCGTTTGATAAGGTACAACACCCATTTATCATAAAAACAGTCAGCAAAGTGGGAATAGAAGGAGCATTTCTCAATATGATAAGGGCTACAAATGACAGACCTATAGCCAACATCATACTCAATGGGTAAAAACTAAAAGCTTTTTCACTAAGATCAGGAACAAGAAAACTTGTTGACTTTCACCATTTCTATTCATTATAGTATTAGAAGTTTTAGCCACAGCGATCAGATAAGAAATGGAAATAAAAGGCATCCAAATCAAAAAGAAGAAAAAAAACTGTCATTGTTTGCAGATGGCATGATAGTATACATGGAAAATCCTATAGACTCTACCCTAAAACTGCTCATCCTAATAAATGCATTTGGCAAAACAGTAGGATACAAAGTCAATATCCAGAAATCAAAGGCATTTTTGTATACTAACATTGAAACAGCACAGGCAGAAATCAAGAAAAAAATCCTATTTGATATAGCAAAAAGAAAATAAAATTCCTCGGAATAAACCTAACCAAGTAGGTAAAAGACCTGTATGCAGAAAAGTACACAACACTGAAGAAAGAAATCAAGGAAGACACAAACAAATGGAAACATATACCGTGCTCATGGACTGGAAGAATTAGCATCATCAAAATATCCATACTACTCAAATCAATTCACAGATTCAATGCAATACCAATTAAAGTACCAATGGCATATTTCACAGACACAGAAAGAACATTTCAAAAGTTTAATGGAATCATAACTGACCCTGAATAGCAGCTGCAGTTTTGGGAAAGAAGAAAAAAGTAGGAGGGATCACAGTACCTGATATCAAACTGTATTACAAGGCCACTGTAATCAAAACAGCCTGGTACTGGCATCAAAACAGGCACATAGACTAATGGAACAGAACAGAGAGCCCAGAATTAAACCCAACTCTCTACAGTCAATTAATATTCGACGAAGGGGGCAGCAACATAAAATGGAGTAAAGATAGCCTCTTCAGCAATGGTGTTGGGAGAACTGGACAGCTACATGCCAAAAAAATGAAACTTGAGCACCAACTTACACCATACACCAAAATAAATTCAAGGTGGAAAAAAGACTTAAATATAAGTGTGACATCATTAAAATCCTAGAGAACATTGGCAGGAATATCTCAGATATTTCACGCAGCAATATTTTTACTGATACGTCCCCTAGAGCAAGGGACATAAAGGAAAGAATAAACAAATGGGATCTCATCAAAATTAAAAGCTTCTGCATGGCCAAGCAAAACAGTATCAAGATAAAAAGAGAACCAACTGTTTGGGAAAACATATTTGCCAATGATACCTCAGACAAAGGTTTAATTTCCAAAATATACAAAGAACTCACATGACACCACTCTAACAAGACAAGCAATCCAATTAAGAAAATTGGCCAAGGACTTGAACAGACACTTCTCCAGGGAGGACATACAGAACATCCAAAGACACATGAAAAGATGCTCAATATCACTAGCTATCAGAGAGATGCATATTAAAACCACAATGAGATACCACTTAACAACAGTCAGAATGGCCATCATAAACAAAGCAACAAACAACAAATGTTGGAGGGGTTGTGGGGAAAAAGGGACTCTAGTTCACTGTTGGTAGGATTGCAGACTGGTACAACCATTATGGAAAACAGTATGGAATTTTCTCAGAAAACTAAAAATGAATGTGCCTTTTGACCCAGCAATTCCACTCTTAGGAGTATATCCTAAGAACCCTGGAACACCAATCCAAATGAACTTATGCACACCAATGTTCATAGAAGCAAAATTTATAATAGCCAAGAGTTGGAAGCAACCTAGGTGCCCATTAGCAAATGACTGGATCAAAAAATTATAGTACATGGGCAAAAACTAAAATCTTTTCCACTAAGATTAGGAACAAGACAAGGTTGTCCACTATCACCACTTCTATTCAATATAGTATTAGAAGTTCTAGCCACAGCGATCAGAGAAGAAAAGGAAATAAAAGTCATCCAAATCGGAAAGGAGGAAACAAAACTGGCATTGTTTGCAGATGACATGATAGTGTACATGGAAAACCCTATAGCCTCTACCAAAAAACTGTTGGAATTAATAAATGAATTTGGCAAAACAGCAGGATACAAAGTCAATATCCAGAAATCAAAGGCATTTTTGTATACCAACAATGAAGCAGCAGAAGCAGAAATCAAGAAAAAAAAACCCATTCGATATAGCAAAAACAAAAATAAAATATCTGGGAATAAACCTAACCAAGGAGGTAAAAGATCCGTATGCTGAAAACTACACAACACTGAAGAAAGAAATCAAGGAAGACACAAACAAATGCAAACATATACCGTGTTCATGGATTGGAAGAATTAACATCATCAAAATGTCCATACTACCCAAAGCAATTTACAGATTCAATGCAATACCAATTAAAGTACCAATGGCATATTTCACAGACATAGAAGAAACACTTCAAAAATTTATATGGAACCATAAAAGACCACGAATATTAGCCACAATTTTGAGAAAGAAGAACAAAGTAGGAGGGATCACAATACCTGATATCAAACTGTATTACAAGGCCACTATACTCAAAACAGCATGGTACTGGCACAAAAACAGGCACATAGACCAATGGAATAGAACAGAGAGCCCAGAACTAAACCCAACTCTCTACAGCCAATTAATATTTGACAAAGGGGGCAGTAACATAAAATGGAGTGAAGATAGCCTTTTCAACAAATGGTGTTGGGAGAACTGGACAGCTACAGTCAAAAAAATGAAACTTGAGCACCAACTTACACCACACACCAAAATAAATTCAAGGTGGAAAAAAGACTTAAATATAAGCCATGAAACCATTAAAGCCCTAGAGGAGAGCATTGGCAAGAAAATCTCAGATATTCCACGCAGCAATATTTTTACTGATATGTCCCCTAGAGCAAGGGACATAAAGGAAAGAATAAACAAATGGGATCTCATCACAATTAAAAGCTTCTGCATGGCCAAGCAAAACAGTATCAAGATAAAAAGAGAACCAACTGTTTGGGAAAACATATTTGCCAATGATACCTCAGACAAAGGTTTCATTTCCAAAATATACAAAGAACTCACTTGACTCCACTCAAAGAAGATGAGAAACACAATTAAAAAATGGTCAAAGGACTTGAACAGACATTTCTCCAAGGAGGACATACAGAGGGTCCAGAGACACATGAAAAGATGCTCAATATCACTAGCTATCAGAGAGATGCAAATTAAAACCACAATGAGATACCACTTAACACCAGTCAGAATGGCTATCATAAACAAAGGAACAAACAACAAGTGCTGTAGAGGTTGTGGGGAAAAGGGGACTCTAGTTCACTGTTGGTGGGATTGCAGACTGGTACATCCATTATGGAAAACAGTATGGAACTTTCTAAGAAAACTAAAAATGAATGTGCCTTTTGACCCAGCAATTCCACTCTTGGGAGTATATCCTAAGAACCCTTAAACACCAATCCAAAAGAACCTATGCACCCCGATGTTCATAGCAGCACAATTCAGGATAGCCAAGAGTTGGAAGCAACCTAGATGCCCATTGGTAAATGACTGGATCAAAAAACTATGGTACATTTACACAATGTAATTCTATGCTGCAGAAAGGAAGAAGGAACTACTACCCTTTGCAACATCATGGATGGAACTGGAAAGCATTATGCTGAGCGAAATAAGCCAGGCGGTGAAAGACAAATACCATATGATATCACCATTAACAGGGATCTAAAAAAAACAAACAAGAAAGCAGAATATGACCAATGACACTCAAATACAAAACAAGCTGACAGCATCCAGAGGGGAGAGGGGAGAGAATCATAGGGGAAAAGGGATGGACTCACATGAACAAGTATAAAGGACACATGGACAATAACTAAGGGTGGGGGGTGGAAATGGGAGGGAGGTGGGGAGCATGGGGCAGGGGGCGGGCAGGGTTGGGAATATAAAACAGAAAGCTGTACTTGAACAAGAATTAAATAAAAAATTATTTAAAAAAAAGAAAATCACTGAGAAAGAAAAAAAACTATAGTACATTTACACAATGGAATTCTATGCAGCAGAAAGAAAGAAGTAGCTATCACCCTTTGCAATAGCTTGGATGGAACTGGAAAGCATTATGCTGAGTGAAATAAGCCAGGCAGTGAAAGACAAATACCATATTATCTCACCTTTAACAGGTACCTAAACAACAAAACAAACAAGGAAGCAAAATATAACTGAAGATACTGAAATACAGAACAGGGTGACAGTGTCCAGAGGGGAGAAGGGAGAGAATTCCAGGGGAAAAGGGGAAAGATTCAAAGGAACAAGTATAAAGGACACATGAAGAAAAACTAAGGCGTTTGGGAAATTGGATGGAGGTGGGGAACACTGGGTGGGTGGGCTCGGATGGGAGTAAAAGAAAGAGAACTGTACTTGAACAATAATTAAATTTTAAAAATCTTAAAAATATAAACTTTAAAAAATTAAAAAAGAATTTAATTTGTATATTTACTGTTTTACCCCTATTTATTTTTATTCACTCAGCAAGAGAGAAGGTACCAGAGTATGTACTCACTATGTTCCTGAAAATTTATTGTTTATCTCAAATCCTGAGAATTTTTTGACATAATGTGTGTATATATGTATATATACATATGTTTTATATATTTTGTATTTGTGAATGTGTCTGATATAGCTATCTCCCAGATAATCTCATTATAAATACATACAATAAAAAATTTAATAGACATACATTATATATTATATGTTCAGATAATTTCTCAATATAAATAGCAAAAAGAAAATAAAAATCCTGAACTCTTACATACATATGTTTATATGCCGCATTTATATATCTATATTAGATATTCAGTGAGTTCTATGGGAAACCGAGAGAAAAGATTTTGCATTGTTTGGATCCTCTACTTTGGTTTTATGTGAAGACATTCATCATGAACCTAAAATGTTCAAAATAAGCATAAAACTATTAGATAAAATAATTGTAGACAAAAAAGTAAATAAACTCAAGACATGAAGAGGGAGCACTATAGAGGAGCTTATATAACAAATGTATGAATACTTGAAACACTGACATTTAACTATTGTTTTCTGTCCTTTCATGTATTCATTCATTTAAATGTAGTAAACTAGATTTTTCCAGTTATAAGACACATGCAACTGATCTCTGTCTAACTTTACTTGGGTTGCTAAAGTAAAACTATGAGGTTTAAATGATAAACATAGAACAGAGAGGTCCTACTGAGTTATTATTATTACTTTTGTTCTATTTTGAGCAAACAAAAGTAATGTGTGGAGCAGAAATGGGAGACCCCTTGCTCTTGACTGGCTTATAACTCAAATAGACAAAGATAAAATCCAAAACAGAGAATGTTAATTTATAAAATCTTTTGCATCATATACTTTAGAGGCATATAATCCATTTAGTATTAAACTAATAAAAGTTTTTAATTTAATGTATACACTGCATACACTTCCAGTAAATAATTAGTGGAACTCTCACTTTTTGATAAAATAGTTACAATAAAACATTATTTTACTTTTAACATTATTTTTTACTAAATATACTGTTTTTTAAAAAGGCTCACTACATCATGACCACTAAAAACTACCTTGTCATTAAGCGACTTTTTAATACAGCAGATTATATATGAGATATTTCAAAGCTCAATTTCTATATTCCATATTTTATTAACTATTAATTTGTAAAGTTTTATGTCAGTATTTAAGGTGGTTTCATCTCCAAACATTGAAACAATGGCAAAATGCACTTGCTCACCAGTTTTAACTTTGAAGTATCTATAAACTCCATGATAGCAATGGTTTTCTCAATCTCCTTCATCATTTTCTTTTTCTTAAACTTGCAAACAATAACCAGAAGAGCTGCACAAAAATGTCTGCACTAAGGTGAACTTTGGTTCTTTCTTGGACTTTACTACTAATCTAGTCTAGATTGTGATTGAGAAAAGGTTGCTTGTTGATGGTATGCAGTCCTTCCAAGTTCCAACCAAGCACATGGGTTGTTAATATTTACTCAGTCCTCATCTCTCCAATGATCTTGAACTATAATAGTTTACTGAGATTGGCAATTGCCACCAGCATTTATAGACACCTGATTGAAAAATACATATTTATGATAAAAGAAATGAGTTACTATGCACTACCATGTCATTGAAAGAAAGGGGTGAAACTATACCAATTGGTGAAGATTATAGGGAAACATATCTAAACTCAGAGGTTAAACAATCATTCAACTAGAGTCAAAGAACTGGATCAGTCTAACGTCTCTACAAATACTAAGGTTCTATAATGTAATTAAATGGCTTCATTCTGAAGCTGCAGGCACAGCACAGTGGTTAGGATTGCTGCATATGGAATCATACAGGGCTGGATTCAAACCCCTTCCCTGCCATTCACTAACTATATGAACTTGAGTAAGCTGCTAAACATTTCTAAGCCTGTTTCCTTCTTTATAAATTATACTAGGTGATCATAGTCTTTATCTCATAAGTCGGTTGTGGTGATTAAATGCAGTTTTTTCACACCGAAAGATCTTCGCACAATCCTTGTCACATAACAACTTCCTAAGACATAGTGGGAATTATTACTGTTGTTACCCTTGTTGCTACTACTTTTTTCCATTAAAATAATTATGAAATAATAACATATAATGAGGAAACTTTTTAAATAATCCATGTGAATTTTATAGCATGTATTTAATATATACTTGCTTAGCATCTATGATGGACTAGGCACTGGCTGGTTGCTGAAAATAAAATAATGAACAGGTCACTGTTCTAGGCTCCAGAAACAGCAGTGAACAAGACAGACAAAAATAGCTATTTTCAAAGATTTTATATTCTAGGGATGGGAACACACAATACATATGTAAATAAAATAATAAGAATGACAGTATTTTGGTAATCAAATCATAAATGTCAGAGGAAATTAAAATGAGATACTGATTTAAACAGTGATGGGCTAATGTTTTCTAGCAAGGGTGACTGTGGATAGATTCTCTGACAAGGTGATATTAGCTAAGTATCTGAAGCATAAAGAAGCTTCCATGCAAAGATCTAGAACAAAAGTATTTCAAGACAAAAAAGGAAGTTAAGTAATCCTAAAATGATGATATGCCATCATGTTCAAGGAGCAGGAAAAGACTATCAAGGCTAGAGCCAAAAGTTAAAGGGAAGTGCTGACTATGATAATGTACCTGGATTATATTCAAGCATTTCAGGGAGTTAATAAATTTTTAAACAGGGAGAAACAGGATCTTATTTTTGCTTTGTGAATGTCATTCTGGTTACTGTTGAGAAGTAGCAGGAAAGTTAGGTTGGAGTTTGTTTCTGAAATTTAAGTTAGACATGATAGGGCATACTGAAGGGCATATTGAATAGATGTAGAAGTAAGAGAGAGGAGAAAACAAATGGCTTTGGGAGCATTTGGAATTAGCAAAAGGCAGGTTGGGAGAAGACAAAGATTTTCAGTCATATGAGATGATGTTAGAAGGACAAAAGATGTCAAGTAAGGAGTAGGATATATGAGTCTAGCATATAGGGGAGAATCTAGTCTGGAACAGGTTGGGATCACCTATAGGATGTACAAATACATGAGAAAAAAGTCTAAAGTCTGAGCTTGGAGGCACTTTAGCAATTAGACATATCTTACAGGAGAAAGAACTCACAAGATTGTGTAAACCCAGATGATGTAAAGCCATCACAGATACTACTTGCAGGAGACAGTAGTCAGACATGACAAATGCCACTAAGAAGCCAATTCAAGTGAGAATGAAGAATTTACTATTGGCTTCTGTCCCCCTTGGTTTTAAGAGCCCTTTTAAAATTGTGAGGACAATAGCTCCATAGGGGAGTAGAAAGTGGGCAATGAGGAAATGGAGGCAGGGTGAAAATCGAAGCAATGAGGTTTTTTTAAGGGAAGGAAAGTCATGAGATAAATTGTGCAGTGACCAGAGAAAATGTATCCAAAGGGATTTGTTTGATTTGGTTTTATTTTGGGGGAGTCTTATTAAAGACTAGTGTAATGCTGCTATTTATAATCTAATAAATCTGAACAGACTGGTAACACAGGAGGAGCTGCTGTTTAAAGAAGGAAACTTCTTGAGAAGGCAAGAATGAGTGGGATCTAGGACACATACAATTGAGCTGGTTTTAGATTCTAAGCTGGGATAACTAACCTGTTATTATAGAAGAGATGTGCCAGAAAAAATGAAAACATATACAAGTGCTTTGATAGAATTGGTAATGAAAAGCTAACGAATCAGTGCTAATCTGATTACATATATTTTCTCTCTGAAATATGTGGTGAAAGAGAAATTAGCTAAAAAATGGAGAATGGATGAGGGATCATGGAGACTTGAGGAGAGAAGAGAAGGTACTTCAAAGTTATCTTAATTCATGGAAATTTTAGTCCAAGGAATGGTGAATTATCATTCACCATTAGTATTATCTGTGAAATTTTGGTGATGCATTTGAGGCGAAAACCCCAATGAAATTCTGGTGATGTATTTGTGATGAGTAATATGAGAAATGAGTTAAAATTTTATCCATTCACTGCTTAAGTGAGGATATGGAATAAGATAAATAATAAGTTTAGCTTGGGTTGGGGTTTTGTCAGGAGAATAAATGAGGAAAACAGAAAACATGTCAAGAGTGTCTGTAAGAGAACTGGTTATAGTGCTTGACCAAAATCTCTAGACAGGTTAAAGAAGAAAGTTTCAAAATTCTGTGACTGGAAGTAATAGCTACTGAAAACAGTGATAGAGTATCCACACCTTGTACAATTGGTGAATTTAGAAGACTAGGAAAAATAGAATGTAACAATCAAAATATAAAATAAAATTGTTATAGGATAGAGAAATTGGTTATAATGAGATCTAGGATACCATCATATAAGGGATGACTAAACAGGGAAAAAGAAAAATACCATTCACACTAAGGAGACTGAAAGACTGAATGCTTAAGCAAGATGTTGATAAAAGCACAACTAAGTTACTTAAATACTTCTTGCTCTTTGACTCTTTTCAATCCTGTTTGCTAGTTGTTTCAGTAAGAACTAATTGACAGGTGGCTAACTCTGTTGATCAAATAAAATTGAGAGGTAACTGTCCCTTAATTATTCTGAGTCTAGTCACTAATCTATTCAATTCATTTCTCAGGCAGAAATGCCTGGGCTGAATTGATCTATGAAAGTTTTGAACTATTTTATTCAACCTAGATTAACAGGAAGAACCACCACAGGTGATCCAAGCTACAAGTCAACAGCTTCAAAGTCTCCCACCAACAGAAGTTACAACATGACTTTGAGTTAAGCCTATGTACAGTGGTCTGGGATAAATCTTAGCTAAGTGATATTTTAGGTTTTATGCTTAGGGCACACAGCAAGGGAGCAAAAAAAAGTGTCTAAGAACACATGCAATAAGCAGCCCCAGAGACGTTGCATATTTCTGTGAGAACTAGAGAATGTATACTTAGAAAACTCTCAAAAGTAGGTGAAAATTAGTCATAATTATTTGTAGTAAATCTCACTTTTGAAGTCTGAAGCTTACCATAATGGACAGCTGTTGTCCATATGACATTATAATTCATTCACATTTATTTTGTAACAACCCCTGTGCTCCTAGTTCTGACTCAATCTAAGTAATTTGGTATGTGGGGCTGCTCAATCCACAGCTCTAGGGTGGGCCTAAGACCAGAGAAGTTGGATTAAGTATAAATAATTTATAAAGTTGCTCCAATAAGAATTATCCAAGTTATTTAACTAGAACTATGGAGGTGGGGGGTAGAATTCTACTTCTCTTTGGTTGCCAAGCCTAGCTGAATGTATCCATTAGTTGTGATAAACAGAAAATCCTGACACAATTAGCTCATAAAATAAAGAAAAAATCTTACATAATATAAAATCCATAAGTAAAAAAAAATACTGCCAGGGACACATAAGCATCTCTTAGCATTTTTTCACATTTCTTCACAATTTGTTTACGTTGCCCTGGCTGGTGTAGCTCAGTGGATTGAGCACAGGCCTGCGAACCAGAGGATCGCAGTTCGATTCCCAGTCAGGTCACATGCCTGGGTTGCAGGCTGGTTCCCTGCAGGCCAACTCCCAGCAGGGGACACTCGAAAGGCAACCATACATTGTTTCTCTCCCTCTCTCCTTCCCCTCTAAAGATAAATAAATAAATAAAATCTTAAAAAAAAACAATTTGTTTACGTTTTTCCTCAATTTACCTTCTGAGCAATAAGTAGCTAAGTTCCATTATCCTACAACATTATAAAGAGGCAAAAAGTCCTTCACTCTCTTGTGTCTTGTTTAAGGACTGAAGAGAACTTCCCAGAAGGCCCAGTAGCCTGCTCAAAATTCCAGAATTACAGCACAAGCCCATTCTTAAAATAATATCTGGCAAAAAAAAATGGAGCCACCAGAATTAGCTTATGTTGTTAATCAAACACTATATCTTCTTTGTGAAGGAGTGGGTGTCTGAAGAAAAAAATGTACCATAGTCTTTTAATATACTTATTTACTAGTAGGCAAAAAACCATTGTATATTTACACAATGTAATAGTACACAGCAGGAAAAAAAAAAAGAAAGAGCTCCTACCCTTCAGGACAGCTTGAATGGAACTGGAGAGCATCATGCTGAGTAAAATGATTCAGGCAGTGAAGGACAAATACCATACCATCTCACCTATAAGTGGAACCTAATCAACAAAATAAGAAAGCAAGCAAAATATAACCAGAGACATTGAAATAAAGAACAAACTGACAGTAACCAGAGGGGATGAGGAAGAGAGATAATGACAGAAAATAGGGGAAGGTCCATCAAGGAACATGTACAAATGGCACATGGAAAAAGCCAAAGGGAATAGGTTCAAGGGTAAGAGGTGGGAATGGGTGGGGCAGAGGGCCAAGGTGGGGTAAAAATGGAGACAACTGTACTTGACCAACAATAAAAAAATTTAAAAATGACACAAAAATAAGTTTAAAAAAAGGAAAAAATGGCTGGAAGGACAAACTGTGTCCATAGCTAAGGATAGGCTATGACAGTGTCTACTCAACAGCTGGGAATAAAGACAGCATACAAGAAAGCAAAGGCAAACTTATGGAGGAATGCCCACATACATACAGGGTCTATCCAGAATGTATCTAGCCATGTAAAGAGTGATGTGAAAAAATAGAGATATTTATTGAAGAAGATAGAAGATACAAGACACATTATACATAAGACCCCCTTCAAAAGTAACTTTAGTTGAAAAAGCCAGAAATCATAGTGCAGCAAATCTGGGTTGTAGTGGGGCTGAGTCACCTGGGTGATTTGATGTTTCACCAAAAAATTTTCCATGAGATGTGATGCATGAGTGGGCATGTTGTCATTATGAAGTTGCCAAATACCAGTTGCCCACAGCTGCAACCTTTAAGGAAAAAATTATCTGAGTCTGGTTGTATGATCTCATCTCCTTCCTGTTCTCATACATGAGGTCTGTCCAGAAGGTATCCAGCCATTTAATATGAAAAACAGAGATATTTATTGAAGATACAAGATACAAAAAACATTGTACATAGAACAATGATGCATGAGTTTATACCAAAAAAAGCCAGATGTCACAGGATGCCAAATCTGGACTGAAAGGAGGCTGAGTCACCTGGGTGATTTGATGTTGCACCAAAAACCCTGCATGAGATATGATGTATGAGCAGTTGTGTTGTCATAATGAAGCTGCCAATAACGACTTTACCCATAGCTGTGGCTTTCTGAATCATCTGAAAAGTTTCTTGGAGGAATGTTCATGCTTAATGCAAAATTTGATGCAGATTCATTGATCTCCTCACTCAGTCATTTCAAATGAGATGACCACACAATACACATGCTCACTCAACAGGCATCACCACCTCCATCAGCTAGTACAGTGAAGGCATAATTGTTCATGTGCACACATTTAGTCCACTCTCCTTGGCTTCCAGTTTACATCAATGTTGTGCAAACCATTTTCATTATATTAACAATGGCTGGGCTTTTTCTGTAAGACCTCGTATTTTAGGTGGTTCCTTTCATGCTTAAGCCCCTTATAACCACGTTCTGCCATCACCAATCAATAATTCCCAGACTAATATGCTAACTCAAAGCATTCCTCTGAACCTAGCATGTTTTATATTTATCCACATGAACTAAAATAATCCTTCATGGTTTCCTATCTCTGGTCTTATCTATCTTTATACCTACCCTTAACATCTTAACCATCTTTATAACTATATCTCAAATATCATCTTTTCATAAAAGCATTTCCCCAAAAATCTCATTTCGGTAATGGTTTCTTCTTCACTTAAACTGAAGAGCAACTATCTGACCAACATTTAAAATATACACATGTAATCTACTAAGATTTGATATAAAATGGATTTGGAGATAATTATTTTAATCATTCTTATAAGATGGAAGAAAGAAGCAAAGAGAGGCTATGTGTCTTGTCCAATGTCTAAATTAGAACCTGGGTTTAACATCAAGATTCATACTCTTTCCCTCCCTGCTTCTCAGGTGGGCCTCACTGCACCACCCCACTATCATGTGGTCTCTTGACATGTCCATTGTATCTCACTCAACTTTTCTACAGTGTAAGTATTATGCTTTATACATAATGAGTATTAAATAAATATTTGGTTAATTGAACAGCTTGGTTTGATACATAAATTAACAATTATCAGCCCCCGTCTTAACCAACCGCCTGTCGCCCATGACTTCCCGGCCTCACGGGGCCTGCGCAGGCCCTCGACTTGGGGAACCGCCAGTCGCCCATGCTTTCCCGGAGGCGCAGAGCCTGCGCCAACCCTCGGCTGCGGGAATTGAGAGTCACCCGGGCGATCCCTGTGGCCTGGGATCTGCACTGGCTCTCGAACAGTCTCCCGGAGTCTCGGGATGCTGGCTGGTCCCCTGGAAGAGAGCCAGTCGCCAGCTCCATCCCTACTCAGCAGGCGCAGACAGGGAAACACAGGGAGTCAGGCTGTGGCTGTTGGTTTGAGAGAATTGTGAGTTTCCCTGTGTGTTCTGCCACAACACAGGGAAAGGTCCATGACCAAGCCTACGAGAACAGGAAAGCCTGGCTAGGAGCGCACCCCCTCACGGAAGACCAGGGTTGGAAAGCCTGGGAGAAAATCTGCTCTCAGTAGGGCAAGGGGGAGCGGGGCCAGTCTGGATCTTGGGGGGGGGGGGCACTGGTGAGACCAGGTGAGCTTACCGAGGCGCGAGAACAGCCACACTAACAGCCCCTCAGGCTGCTGCAGCTAGTGACACCAGAAGAAAAGGTTTGACTAGCTGGAAAACCAACCAGAGGAGTAGTGGAAGCAGAGAACACCAAAATACCTACAGGAGATGGCACCACTGAATTTCACAGGTATCCTAAAACAGAAGTTCACACCATAAACTCAGGGTACCAGAACAGATCAATTTAAGAAGCCGAGGTCAACAAGAAGAGAATTACAAAAAATGGGAAGACAAAGAAACAATCCCCAAATGAAAGAAAAGGAGAAAGTCTCAGAAAGAATGTTAGATGAAATAGAGGCAAGTCAACAATCAGATATTGAATTTAAAGCACTGGTTATCAGGAAATTCAAAGAGCTTACAACAAGCTACCAGAAACTACAGGGGAGTTACAATGAACTCTCTGCAAACTATACCAACATGAAAAGGGAAATAGAAACCATCAGCAAAGGCCAAGAGGAAATGAAAAATACAGTTTCTGAACTGAAGAACACAGTAGAAGGTATGAATAGTAGGACTGATGAGGCGGAAGACCACATAGCGAGCTAGAAGACAGGGTGGAAAGAATCTCCCAGACAGACCAGGTAATGGAAAAGAGAATCAAAAAAATGAGGAGAGTCTCAGAGAAATGCAAGACAATATGAAACGTAATAATATCCGAATAATAGGAATACCAGAAGGAGAAGAAGAAGAACAAGGGATAGAAAACCTACTTGAAAGAGTAATAATGGAAAATTTTCCTAAGTTGAGGAGAGAGAAAGTCACACAAATCCAGGAATCACAGAGAATCCCAGGCAGGTGGAACACAAAGAGGCCTACTGCAAGACACATCATCATTAAAATGGCAAAACTCCAAAAAGACAAAGAGAGAATCCTAAAGGCAGCAAGGGAGAAAAAGGAAGGAACATACAAGGGGGTCCCAATAAGGTTGGCTACTGACTTCTCAATGGAAACATTCCAAGCAAGAAGAGAATGGCAAAAAATATTCCAAGTAATGAGAACCAAAGGCCTGCAACTGACGCTATTTTACCCAGCAAGGCTCTCAATCAAGATAGAAGGCCAAATAAAGAGCTTCTAAGACAAAAGAAGTCTAAAACAATATGCCTCCACAAAACCAGCTCTACAAGAATTACTAAAAGGGCTGCTTTAAGGAAAGGAAGGAAAAGAGAGAGATAGAGAGGACCACAGGTACACAAATGGCAATGAATAAGTACCTTTCAATAATAACCTTAAACGTAAATGGATTAAATGCACCAATTAAAAGACATAGAATCGCTGAATGGATAGGAAAGCATGACCCACACATATGCTGCCTACAAGAGACCCACCTTAGGTCAAAAGACCACCACAGACTAAAAGTGAAAGGATGGAAACAAATTTTCCAAGCAAATGGACAAGAAAAAAAAGCCTGGGTGGCAATCCTCATATCAGACAAAATAGACTTCAAAAATAGGGCTATAAAGAGAGACCCAGAAGGTCACTTCATATTACTAAAGGGAAGAATACACCAAGAGGACATTAACATCATAAATATATATGCACCCAACATAGGAGCACCCAAATATATAAAGAAAATCCTAGAGGACCTCAAGAATGATATTGACAGCAACACAATTATAGTAGGGGATTTTAACACCCCACTGTCAAAAATAGACAGATCTTCCAAACAAAATATCAACAAAGATATAGCAGCATTAAACAACAATCCAGAAGAAATGGACCTAATTGATATATATAGAGCCCTCTATCACAAAGAGGCTAAATACACATTCTTTTCAAGGGCACATGGAACATTTTCAAACATAGACCACACGATAGGACACAAAACAAGTCTAAATAACTTCAGGAAAATAGAAATCATACCAAGCATCTTCTCTGATCACAACAGAAGTGAAAACCAACTGAAATTGGAAACCAACCCCACAGGAAAAACCCCAAAACACCCAAAAGCATAGAGATTGAATGGTATGCTATTAAACAATGAATGGATCAAGATTGAAATTAGGGAAGAAATCAAAAAAACTTCTCAAAACTAATGAAAATGAACTCACAACAACCCAAAGCTTATGGGACACAGTGAAGTCAGTCCTGAGAGGGAAGTTCATAGCAATACAGGCTCACCTAAAGAAGACAGAAACATTTCAAACAAACAACCTAACCTGATGCCTCCAAGAACTCGAGGAACAACAACAAAGACAGCCCAGAGCAAGTAGAAGGAAGGACATAACCAGGATCAGAGCAGTATTAAATGACATAGAGACTAAAAGCACAATTCTAAGAACTGATGAATCTAGGAGATGGTTTTTTGAAAAGATAAACAAAATAGACAAACCTTTGAGTAAGCTCATCAAGAAAAGAAGAGAGAGGACACAAATAAGTACAATCAGAAATGAAAGAGGAGAGATTACAACTGATACCAAAAAAATAGAAGGAATTGTAAGAAATTATTATTAAGAATTGTATGCCAAGAAATTTGAAAACCTAGGTGAAAAGAACAAATTTCTAGAAAAATATAATCTTCCAAAACTCAATGAAAAAGAAGCAGAAAACCTGAACAGGCCAATAACAGCAGATGAAATTAAAGAAGTAATAAAAAAATTCCCATCACACAAAAGCCCTGGATCAGATGGTGTCACAGGAGAATTCTACAAAGCTTTTAAGGAAGAGCTAACCCCTATTCTTCACAGACTATTCCAAAAAATCCTAAAGGAAGGAAAACTCCCAAACTCTTTTTATGAAGCCAGGATCATCCTTATTCCAAAGCTAAATAGAGACACAACAAAGAAAGAAAACTACAGGCCAATATCACTGATGAACATAGATGCTAAAATCCTCAATAAAATATTGGCAGATCGCATCCAACAATACATCAAAAAGATCATACACCATGACCAAGTGGGATTCATCCCAGGGATGCCAGGATGGTTCAATATTCGAAAATCAGTAAATGTAGTACACCACATAAACAAAAGCAATGACAAAAACCACATGATCATATCAACAGATGCAGAAAAAGCTTTTGATAAGGTACAGCACCCATTTATGATAAAGGTACTCAGAAAAATGGGAATAGAGGGAACATTCCTCAATATAATAAAGGCCATATATGAAAGACCTACCGCCAACATCATACTCAATGGGCAAAAACTAAAAGCTTTCCTACTAAGATCAGGAACAAGACAAGGTTGCCCACTATCACCACTTCTATTCAATATAGTATTAGAAGTTCTAGCCACAGCGATCAGAGAAGAAAAGGAAATAAAAGGCATCCAAATCGGAAAGGAGGAAACAAAACTGGCATTGTTTGCAGATGACATGATAGTGTACATGGAAAACCCTATAGCCTCTACCAAAAAACTGCTGGAACTAATAAATGAATTTGGCAAAACAGCAGGATACAAAGTCAGTATCCAGAAATCAAAGGCATTTTTGTATACCAACAATGAAACAGAAGAAGCAGAAATCAGGAAAAAAATCCCTTTTGATATAGCAAAAGCAAAAATAAAATATCTGGGAATAAACCTAACCAAGGAGGTAAAAGACCTGTATGCAGAAAACTACACAACACTGAAGAAAGAAATCAAAGAAGACACAAACAAATGCAAACATATATACTGTGTTCATGGATTGGAAGAATTAACATCATCAAAATGTCCATACTACCCAAAGCAATTTACAGATTCAATGCAATACTAATTAAAGTACCAATGGCATATTTCACAGACATAGAACAAACACTTAAAAAATTTGTATGGAACCAGAAATGACCCTGAATAGCAGCTGCAATTTTGAGAAAGAAGAACAAAGTAAGAGGGATCACAATACCTGATATCAAACTGTATTACAAGGCCACTGTAATCAAAACAGCCTGGTACTGGCACAAAAACAGGCACATAGACCAATGGAACAGAACAGAGAGCCCAGAACTAAACCCAACTCTCTACAGTCAATTAATATTTGACAAAGGGGGCAGTAAGATAAAATGGAGTAAAGATAGCCTTTTCAACAAATGGTGTTGGGAGAACTGGACAGCTAGATGCAAAAAGATGAAACTTGAGCACCAACTTACACCACACACCAAAATAAATTCAAGGTGGATAAAAGACTTAAATATAAGCCGTGAAACCATTAAAGCCCTAGAGGAGAGCATTGGCAAGAAAATCTCAGATATTCCACACAGCAATATTTTTACTGATACGTCCCCTAGAGCAAGGGTTATAAAGGAAAGAATAAACAAATGGGATCTCATCAAAATTAAAAGCTTCTGCATGGCCAAGCAAAACAGTATCAAGATAAAAAGAGAACCAACTGTTTGGGAAAACATATTTGCCAATGATACTTCAGACAAAGTTTTAATCTCCAAAATATACAAAGAACTCACTCGACTCCACTCAAAGAAGACGAGCAACCCAATTAAAAAATGGGCAAAGGACTTGAACAGACACTTCACCAAGGAGGATATACAGAGGATCCAGAGACACATGAAAAGATGCTCAATATCACTAGCTATCAGAGAGATGCAAATTAAAACCACAATGAGATACCACTTAACACCAGTCAGAATGGCTATCATAAACAAAGGAACAAACCACAAGTGCTGAAGAGGTTGTGGGGAAAAGGGGACTCTAGTTCACTGTTGGTGGGATTGCAGACTGGTACAATCACTATGGAAAACAGTATGGAACTTTCTAAGAAAACTAAAAATGAATGTGCCTTTTGACCCAGCAATTCCACTCTTAGGATTATACCCTAAGAACCCTGAAACACCAATCCAAAAGAACCTATGCACCCCGATGTTCATAGCAGCACAATTCAGCATAGCCAAGAGTTGGAAGCAACCTAGATGCCCATTGGTAAATGACTGGATCAAAAAACTATGGTACATTTACACAATGTAATTCTATGCTGCAGAAAGGAAGAAGGAACTACTACCCTTTGCAACATCATGGATGGAACTGGAGAACATTATGTTGAGCAAAATAAGCCAGGCAGTGAAAGACAAATACCATATGATCTCACCTTTAACAGGAATCTCAACAACAAAACAAACAAGCAAGCAAAATATGACCAATGACAAATACGGAACAGGCTGACAGGGTCCGGAGAGGAGAGGGGAGAGAATCATAGGGGAAAAGGGGAGGGACTCACATGAATAAGTATAAAGGACACATGGACAATCATTAAGGTGGGGGGCAGAAATGGGAGGGAGGTGGGGAGCACTGGGGGGGCAGGGCAGGTAATATAAAACTTAACATTGTACTTGAATAAGAATTAAATTAAAAAATAAAATTAAAATATCAATGATTACTGACTGGTTAACAGTAGGTATCTCCTTATATAAATACAGATAGGTCAGTATTATCTAACTTTTAAACAATCTGGCCCTGGCCAGGTGGCTCCGTCTTTTGGAGCATCATCCCATTCACAAAAAGGTTGTGGGTTTGATTCCCAATTAGAGCAGTTACCTAGGTATAGGGTTCAATCTCCACTCAGGGTTCATGTGAGATGCAACTGAGGGATGTTTCTCTTACATATTGAAGTCCCCACCCCTGCTCTCTCTTTTTCCTTTCCTCTCTCTCTAAAAATATTAATAAATATATGCTCAAGTGAGGATTAAAAATGTATTCTGAATATTAAAAGCAAATCCCCAATAATCATTGGCAACAAATTGTACTAAGTTATTCTATGCAGTCTCTGGAAAACAAGATAATTGGCAAATAAAAGTTTTCAACATACAGTTTCAATGAAGTAAGTACTACGTCCATGGAAAATAAGTTAGCAGGAAATAAATATAATTTTCTCTAACCCAGAGTTAAATACTGTTTAAGAAAATACCATCCTTATTCTGTGAAATTAGCCTCAGAAAGCTAGGCTTTAAACTTCATTTCATCTTTGTCAGATAAAATTAGTATTAGTGACTTTTTATAAAGTAGAGGTTCTGCATATCAGAAAAAAAGAAAAGAAATACTTCTGTTTAAATAGTCTATTTGGGAGTTAATAAAGAAAAAAGGGACCCTTTCTCTAATTTTTAAAGACTTAAATTTAAGACATCCATTATTAACATACCCCAGTTCACTGATTTACTGATGAACAGTATCCACACTATGCAATAATATCAGTATTCACTTTCTTTAAGTAAAAGTTTAAAGTCACACTTCAACTAAAATGTTTCATATTTTCTCATATTGTCTGCAAAATCTAAAGCAATAATAAACCAAATATAACTTTTCAAAATGTGTGAGAAGAACTTACACACTCTTTACAGATAACAATTTTAGTGGTTGATAAATGAGCAATGTGAGGGCAACAGCAATAAAGTAGGGAATAAGGTATTATCTCCTCATTGACTATTATTTCAGGAATATGTACTAATTTCAACATAGATGTCTATCCATTGCCTTAAAGGAACATTCTGTCTTTCTTCAGTTCATCTTTAACTTCTAGTTATTCTCTCAGAGTAAAGTTATATATTTTTTGTGGTAACAATCTTTTTTTTTATTCTACAAGGTATAGAGCATCTGAATGTAATACTTATTGGTAAATTAAGCAAAACCCAGTCGTGAGCTTATGAGGGTGTCTGATTATGTGTGGAGCTTCAAACAGAAAATCTGGAGATTAAATCACTCATAAAAAATGTTATAGAAGATTAGACATATAATTAAATGAGTGTTTATAGACATTAGAAAGATAGATGATAGGTAGATAGAATAGTTAAAGCCTTATTACCTAGCTTCCTCAATAATATTATATAATCTTTTCTTCATCAAGAAATATTTTCTAATATTCATCCATTATCTTGTCTGTTTCAAAAACTCAGAAGAAAGCACCATTTACTAAGCAATTTAAATTTATTCTTACAATCTGAAGTTTTTTATTTCACATTTTATTTTGAAAACATATAAATAGAACTTTGTATTCCTTTTTATTATTATATAGAGAATATAGTAGTCGAGTGAGTTATTTAAATTCTAAATGCACACATTTATTAAATCATGTTTACATATGTTAATTTGGGTAATTTTATACATGATTATTTGACTAATATTTCATTAACTATTCTATTGTGCAGAAAGGATTGTAGCATTTCAGGATGCAGTTTAAATAATGTGCATTCTTCTTTCCTGATACTTAAATTATCCTTTGGTAAATCTAATCCACAAAAGAATGAAAACATTTTATTTTTCCCAATAAATTGAATTTAAAAGATCTTAGGGAAATAATTTTACTATCTCCTAAGACATTTTTTGGTAATCAGAAGCTATTATTTATTTAAATCACATTGACCTTCTCAGGTCTAGAAATACTTACTCTTCTTTGCATTAGCAGAGGAGACTCTGTTCCTTCCTCTTTAAAATTTGATTCCATACTGCTTATATCCTCAATAGCATCTTCCATCTAGCAAAATATAGTACATTTAGAATAATGTGTATAATGATAAAAGTTGTGCTTCATCCTGAATTTAAAGACAAACATTTTAGTAACTATTATTTTTTTTAAATATTCAAAGTTATATGTATATAAAAACCTACAGTATTTTAGAACTTAAAACGATGTCATCTTATCAATAGATGTGGAAAACACATTTCATAAGGTACAGTACCCATTCATGATAAAAACACTCAGCAAAGTGGGAATAGAGGGAGCATTCCTCAATATAATAAAGGCCATGCAGAAGGGACCTACAGTCAACATCATACTCAATGGGCAAAAACTAAAATCCTTTCCACTAAAATCAGGAACAAGGCAAGGTTGTCCACTTTCGCCACTTCTATTCAATATAATATTGGAAGTGTTAGCCGCAGTGATCAGACAAGAAAAGGAAACAAAAGGCATCCAAATTAGAAAGGAGGAAACAAAACTGTCATTGTTTACAGATGACATGATAGTGTACAAGGAAAATTCTACAGACTCTACCCCGAAACTGCTTGACCTAATAAATGAATTCAGCAAAACAGCAGGACACAAAGTCAATACTCAGAAATCAAAGGCATTTTTGTATACCAACAATGAAACATCAGAAACAGAAAAGAAAAATAAAATACCTAGGAATAAACCTAACCAAGGAAGTAAAAGACCTGTATGCAGAAAACTACACAACACTGAAGAAAAAAATCAAGGAAGACACAAACAAATGGAAACATAAACTGTGTTCACGGATTGGAAGAATTAACATCATCAAAATGCCCATACGACCCAAAGCAATTTACAGATTCAATGCAATATCTATTAAAGTGCCAATGACATACTTCACTGACATAGAACAAACACTTCAAAAATGTATATGGAACAATAAAAGACCCCGAATAGCAGACGCAATTTTGAGAAAGAAGAGCAGAGTAGGAGGGATCACAATACCTGATATCAAACTGTATTACAAGGTCACTGTAATCAAAACAGCCTGGTACTCACATTAAGAACAGACACATAAACAAATGGAACAGAATAGAGAGCCCAGAAATACACCAAGTCTCTACAGTCAGTTACTATTTGACAAAGTGGCAGCAGCATAAAACGTAGCAAAAATAGCCTCTCCAACAAATGGTGTTGGGGGAATTGGACAGCTTTGAGCAAAAGAAATGAAACTCAAGCACGAACTTACACCATACACCAAATAAATTCAAGGTGGATAAAACACTTAAATATAAGCCATGACACCATTAAAGTCCTAGAGAAGAACACTGGCAAGAAAATTTCAGATATTTCACACAGCAACATTTTTCCTGATATGGCCCCTACAGCAAGGGACATAAAAAAATAAGAATAAACAAATTGGATCTCATTAAAATAAAAAGCTTCTGCGTGGTTAAAGAAAACAGTATTAAAATAAAAAAACAACCAACTGTATGGGAAAACATCTTTGCCAATGATACCTCAGACAAGGGCTTAATCTCCAAAATATACAAAGAACTTACAAAACTCCACTCTAAGAAGACAAGCAAACCAATTAAAAAATGGGCAGAGGACTTGAACAGACATGTCTCCAAGGAGGAAATACAGAAGATCCAGAGACACATGAAAAGATGCTCAATATTGCTAGCTATCAGAGAGTTGCAAATTAAAACCACAATTAAATACCATTTCACACGGGTCAGAATGGCCATCATAAACGAAGCAACAAACAACAAGTATTGGAGAGGTTGTAGAGAAAAGTAACCCTAGTGCACTGTTGGTGGGTTTGCAGACTGCTACAACCACTAAGGAGAACAGTATAGAATTTTCTCAGAAAACTAAAAATGGACCTGCCTTTTGACCCAGCAATTCCACTGCTAGGATTATATCCTAAGAATCCTGAAACTAATCCAAAAGAACCTATGCAACCCCACGTTCATAGCAGCACAATTTACAATAGCCAGGTGCTGGAAGCAACCTCAGTGCCCATCAGTAAATGAATGGATCAAAAAACTGTGTAAATATGGTATATTTACACAAAGGAATTCTATGCAGCAGAAAGAAAGAAGGAGCTCCTACCCTTTGCAACAACATGGATGGAACTGGAAAGCATTATGCTAAGCAAAATAAGCCAGGTGGTAAAACACAAATACCATATGATCTCACCCTTAACGGGAACCTAAACAACAAACAAACAAGCAGGCAATATAGAACCAAAGACACTGAAATAGAGAACAGGCTGACAGTGTCCAGAGGAGAGAGGGGAGGGAATTTCAGGGGAAAAGGGCAAGGGTTTACAGGAACAAGTATAAAAGACACATAGACAAAAACTAGGCTGGGTGGAAATGGGAGGGAGGTAGGGAGGGGTGGGTGGATGGGATGGGATGGGAGTAAAAGACAGAAAACTGTACTTGAACAACAATTAAATTTTTTTTTAAAGTTAGAAAAAATAAAACTATGTAATCTTCACACACTATGATTTTTGTTACTTTTTCTTGCATTTATTTCTACCTACTGGCAGATAATAGCTGGGCAAATGATCCTGGGCTAGTTCCTTAGAAATCACTATCACCATAAATACAGTGCTTTTCATGAAGTAACTCAAGCCACAGCCCATATCTTTAAATTGTAGGAAGAGAACTTTTCTTTTAAAATGTTTCAATTGAAATCTAAGTACTAACCAGGCCTGACTCTGGTTAACTTTGATATCAGATCAGATCAGGTACATTCAAGGTGGTATGGCCATATTTGAAAAACAAAGGCTAGTTCTTTGAAAAGATAATCAAGATTGATAAACTTTTAACCAGACTCTTCAAGAAAAAAAGAGAGAGTTTTTGTTCATTAGATTCCACATATTTGTGAAACCATATGGTATTTGCCTTTTTCCCACTGGCTTATTTAACTTAGCATAATAGTGTCCAGGTGCATCCATGTTGTTGCAAAAGGCAAGATTTTCTTCCTTTTTTATGGCTGAGTAGTATTCTATTGTGTAAATATACTGGCAATATTTTTTATCCACACATCTACTGAGGACCAATTGGTAAAGGGATTGAGCAGAAAAAAAACAATACTCATAGACGAACACCAGTATGGTCATAATCAGAAAGAAAAAAAGGGAATGGTAGGGTCAGAAGTGTGTAAATGAGGGATAAACAATGACGGAAAGAGACAACTCTTGGGGTGGTGAACACACAATACAATATACAGATGATATATTACAGAAGTGTACACTTTAAACCTACATAATTTTTATACAATGTAATCACAATAAATTCAATAAAAATTAACTTAAAAAAGAGGACCTGAATAAATAAAATAAGAAATGAAAGAGAAACAACAAATGACACCAACAAAATACAAAAATTGTAAGAAAATATTATGAACAATAACATTCCAGCAAAATGGGCAACCTGTAAAAAAAATGAATAAATTCCTAGCAACACACAATCTTCCAAAACTGAATCAGGAAGAATCAGAGAATCTGAATAGAAAGACTGAAACTAGTGAAGTTAAAGTAGTAATCAAAACATTCCTAACAAACCAAAAGTCCTGGACTGAATGAATATACATGTAAATTTTACCAAACATTCAAAGACAAGCTAACACTTATTCTTCTCAGACAATTCCAAAAATTTCAAGATCAGGTAAGACTTCTAAGCTCATTTTATGAAGCCAGCATTATCTGAATCTCAAAAGCAGATAAAGAAACTACACAGAAAAAAATTATCGGCCAATATCCCTGATGAACATAGATGCTAAAATCTTCAACAAATATTAGCAAACTAAAAACAGCAATAAATCAAAAAAATCATACACTACAATCAAGTGGAATTTATTCCAGGGTGCAAGGTTGGTATAATAACTACAAAACAATAAATGTGTTATACCACATAAACAAAATGTTGTATAAAAGCACATAATCATATTAACAGATGAAGATAAAGTATTTGATAAAATACAGCTCCCATTTATGACTTAAAAAAAATTCAGCAAAGTGGAAATAGAACAAACTTAATGTAATAAAGGTTATGTATGACAAACCCACAGCCAATATCATACTCAATGGACAAAAACTGCAACTGTTCCCCTTAAGATTGGGAATAAGACAAGGTTGTCTGATTTTGCCTTCTTATTCAACATAATAGTTGAAGCTCTAGCCACAGGAATCAGACAAGAAGAAGAAATAAAAGGCATCCAAATTGGAAAGGAAGAAGTAAAACTGTCACTATTTGCAGGTGACGTGATACTGTCTATAGTGAACCCTAAAGACTCTACCAAAAGCTTACTAGAACTGAATATATTAAAGTAGCAGGATACAAAATAAATATCCAGAAATAAGTTGCAACACCAATGATGAACTTTCTGAAAGGAAAACTAAGAAAACAACCCCATTCACAATTGCTTCAAATGTAATAAACACCTAGAAATAAATTTAACCAAGGATGGCCCTGGCTGGTGTAACTCAGTGGATTGAGTGCGGGCCTGCGAACTACACGATTGCAATTCAATTCCCAGTCAGCGTACATGCCTGGGTTGCAGGCCAGTTCCCAGCAGGGGACTCACGAGAGGCAACCATACATTGATATTTCTCTCCATCTCTCTTTCCCTTCCTCTCCAAAGATAAATAAATAAAATATTTTTTAAAAAATTAACCAAGGATGTAAAATACCTGTATTCAGAAAATTATAAGACACTGAAGAGACAAACTGAAAAAGATACCATGAGTGGAAGCATATATTGTGTTCATGATAGGAAGAAATGACATCATTAAAATGTCCATACTGCCCAAAGCAATCTATAGATTCAGTGCAATATCAATCAAGATACTAATGGTATATTTTTCAAAATGACTACAAATATTCCAAAAATGTATATGGAACACCTAAAAGAGCTTGAATAGTCATACCAATGTTAAGAAAGAAAAACTGGAGAAATTATGCTACCTGATGTGCAACTATACTAAAAAATCATAGTAACCAAAACAGCATGATATTGGCATAAAAACAGACATACAGTTGAATGGAACAGATTAGAGAGCCAATAAATAAACCCACAACTTTATGGTCAATTAATATTTGACAAAGGAGATAATAACAAACAATGGGGTAAAGAGAGTCTGTTGAATAAATCATGTTTGGAAATTTGGACAGAAACATGCAAAAAGTGAAACTAGACCACCTTCTTAACCATACAGAAGAGAAACTCAAAATGAGTTTTGAGTTTTAACTTCCATGTTAGACTTGAAACAATAAAACTCAAAACTCAAAATGAGTTTATGAGTTTTGAGTTCTAACTTCCATGTTAGACTTGAAACAATAAAACTTCTAAAAGAAAACATAGGCAGTAAAATCTAGGATATACCTTATAGCAATATTTTTTCTGATATACCACTTTGGGTAAGAAAATCTAAAGAAAAAATAAACAAATGGGACCACATCAACTAAAAGCTTTTGCACAGCAAAGGAAACCATCAACAAAATAAAAAGACAGACATTTGAGAACATATTTGACAATATTTCTGATAGGAGGTTAATATCCAAAATTAACTAAAAAACTTACAAAACTCGCCCTGGCTGGTGTAGCTCAGTGGACTGAGTGCAGGCCTGCGAACCACACGATCGTGGTTCGATTCCCAGTCAGGGCGCATGCCTGGGTTTCAGGCCAGTTCCCAGCAGGGGACTCATGAGAGACAACCATACATTGAAAATTCTCTCCTTCTCTCCTTCCCTTCCTCTCTAAAGATAAATAAATAAAATCTTTTTAAAAAACCCTACAAAACTCAACACCAAAAAAATAATTCAATTAAAATATGAGCAAAGGGCCTGAACAGACACTTCCCAGAGAGGACACAGAGAAGGCCAATAGATATATAAAAACATGTCAAATGTCACTAATCATCAGAGAAATGCAAATCACAACCATAATAAAGTATCACCTTATACCGGTCAGAATGACTACCATCATTGAATCAACAAACAGTAAGTGTTGAAGACATAGAGAAAAGGGAACCCTCGTGCACTGTTGGTGGGAATGCAAAATTGCCGCAGCCACTGTGGGAAAGCATTATGGAGTTACCTCAAAAATTAAAATTGAACTGCTTTATGTCCCAGTGATTCTTCTTCTGGGAATTTATCTGAAGAAATTTAAAACTAATTCAAATGGATATATGCAATCCTATATCTATTGCAATGTTATTTACAATAACCAAGATTTGGAAGCAGTCTAAGTGCCTATTAGTAGATGAATGGATAAAAAGTGTGATACTTTCACACAATGAAATTCTGCTCAGCTATCAAAAGGAAGGAATTCTTATCCTTTGCAACAGCAGGGAGGTATCTGGAGAGTATTATGGTAAGTGAAATAAGCCAGTCAGATAAAGACAAGTATCATATGATCTCACTCATGTGTGGAATCTAATGAACAAAATGAACTAATGAGCAAAATAAAGAAAGACTCATAGATGAAGAGTAAGCTGAAAACTGTTGGGGAGTTGGGTGGCTGGGTTAGGGGGGTGGAGGGATTGAGCAAAAAACAAAAGAGAAGAAAAAATTAATGGACATGGAAAACAGTGTGGTGCTGCTAGGTGAGGGGTTAGGAGGGGAGTGTAAGGGTGATGAATGGTAATGAAAGGAGATTTGATTTAGAGTGGTGAACACAGAATACAGTGTACAGATGATATGTTGTGGAATTGTGCACCTAAAACCTGTATAGTTTTTCTAACCAGTGTCAATGCAATAAAATCATTAGAAAAGAAAAAATGTTTTGAATGCATCTTACAGGCATACAAATATAAGTGGTCAAATACAAGTACAACTAACTGGAAACACATCGAACTTTCCAAAATGATCAATAATAATTAAAAAATAATAAAAATAATCATAGATACGTTAAACTGTAACAGTAACAAACATTTATATAGTGTTGGCGATGTGTTGGGCACTGTTCTATATACTTTGCATACATCAGTTTATTTACTCTTCATATTAGCCCTTTGAAGTGGATACTATCATCATCTCCATTGTGAGATGAGAAACTGAAAGAAAAGGAAGTTTAATAATATGTTTCAAAATATGTAGTTAGTTAATGACAGAGGCAGGACTGAAACCCTGGAAATTTGGATCTATAGTCCTGATTTATTTATTGATTTTATGCAAAGTTCTTTTTTTTTACTGCTTTTTCCTATGTTCTTCCAGAAAACAATACAAAAACAGATGTATCTGATTTTGTGGTTAGTTGTTTCTTAAAGTCTCAAGGTTTATACTTTACTGTCATGTGATAGGTAGTCTGTGACTTTAGTCATGTATCCTATAACATATACCTCAAGTACAAGGACCCAAGTTGTGAAGAGATCAAAATATTTGTCAAATATTCTCAGCTCTTCATGATGTTAACCCAGTGAGGAAATAAAGATCTTATTCTTTAAAATTATGTCTAGTACTCCTACAAGCCCATCAGAGCAATGAACCAGCAATCACTTTTTAAAAAAGCATTGCAGTTTAAAACAGAGCAGATGAAAAATTCTACTCCCTTTCTCAACTCTTTCTAAAACTGATTTATTTCTAAGTTGTAGAAATAACTTAGCTGAAGATTTACAAAGCTGTGTTAAAATATCCATGCTTGCCAGCCCCCTTCATTTTTCTTTAGCTTTACTAGCTATTTTCTCTCTCCTTATGTTCTCTTTGGTGAAATTTGAAAATATGATGTAAATACAATGAGTGTGAAAATACTGATTTATATAACTGTAATATTGTTAATTTCCATGATGTGTATAAACAATCAAGAATAAACTCTGGGAGATATACAAAAGTATTTTATGAATTTGTTATCTTCTAAACCAAATTTCTGAGAATTTAGGGCACTAAATGTTCAGAGACATCCACTAAGATATTTTCAGAGGTCATATGCCAAAAAATAGAACACTATTTATATGTTAATTTAACAAATATTTATTGAATAATATTTATTTCAAGATCTTTTAAATACTGGAGCTAAAAAACAAGCAACACAAAGTCTCTGTTCTCATGAAGTTCAAACTCTTTTGAGGAAACAGAAAATAAGCAGTTAATAGCAAAAAGTACTTTGAAAACAAAGAAGGAAGTCAATATAGTTTTAATGGGAAGAAATGTTGTTTGAGAAGATTGTCACAGAAGGATTTACTGATATTTGAACACAGGCATGAATAACATGAGGAAGAATAGCCTTTGGAAATAAATTTAAAAAATACAAAGACCCTAAAGTAGGAACAAGCTCAGGCTGTTTGAGAACGTGAATGGAGTGGCATGAACAAGAGTAACTGAGGTTTCAGAGTCAAAAAGTAGGCAAGAAACCTACATTGTAGAAATCTGTAGTCCAGTGCTATCCTACAAAAATCTCTGCCATGATGGGAATGTCCTACAATTTGTTGCTTATATAGCAGCAACTAATCACATATGGCTACTGAGACTTGAAATGTGGCTAGTGTAACCGATGAAATGAATTTTAATTGCATTAAATTTTAAAGATTTCATTGAATTTGAATTAATTTAAAATTAATTTAGGAGAAGATGGCGGTGGAGTAGGACAAAGGATTCCGCTTCCCTCCATGCATGGAGGGAAAAACCTGGCCGATCTGCGGAGGAACACAGCAAACAGCCAACAGTGACCCAGCATATGGGAAAATAGGACTCCAGAAATTGGAGTGGACACTGAAAGACCAGACGGTGAGCAGATAGCTGCAGGTCAATAAGGTCTGAGGGAACAGCACAGAGACCGCAGGCTGTGGCTGCTGCCACCACCTGGCCACACCAGGTCTGCCTCGGACACTTTGGAAACCAAGGGCCAACAGCAGGGTCCTTGGGAGAGAGCTGGGTCATCAGTTCCCTCCCTACCCTGCAGGGCACAGTTTGAAAAACGCTGGGAGAGATCTGTTTGCTTCAAGTGTCAGACAGAGGAATGAGCATGAGGAGGCAAACATGGGGGCCTTGATCACCCATGGAGTCTGTGGTCCCTGGCTTGGGAGATTTGAGAGTCACCCTTGCATTCCCTGTAGGAATGGGAAAGGGTCATGCCCAAGCCTGCAAAACCAGGGAAGCCTGGCTGGGAGTGCGCACCCACACTCCAGCCTAAGACGGTGACTCCTGGGGAAAGACTGCTCTCAGGGGGGGACCGGGTAGAGGCGCCTGTCTGGATCTTGGGAGAGCACTCGTGAAACTGGCTGAGTGCACCAAGAAGGGAGAAAGGCCACACCAATCACCCCTCAGACAGCTGCAGCCAGTGAGACCAGAAAAACTGATTTGGCCCGCTGGAAACCAACAAGAGGTTTTTGTTTGTTTGTTTGTTTTTCATAATATTTCATTTTTTAACTTTATTATTGTTTTATCTTTCAATACTTTTACCCTCTCTTTCCTTCTTTCTAGTTCTATCCCTTCTTCTTTTCTTTCCAAACTTCTCACTTTTTCCTTCCTTCTGTTGCCTTTTTTTTCTCCCCCCAACACACAAATGAGACAAAAAACTTGTAACTGGGAAAAGACCAAAGATGGACCCAAAGAGGGGGCATCCCAAGAGTAGAGACAGAGAAACAAGTTTCACTTTCCTGTAGCAGAAAAACTACATATTTGTAGTTTTTGTTCAAGTTACTGGATATTTGTATTATTTGTTCATTATTTTTTAATTATTCTTACATCTTTTATTTTACTAATATCTTTGTGTTCCTCCTCTATATGAATAGTCTTCTTTACCTTGGCTGGATACATTGCATCACTTGACAGGTTTCCTCTGTCCCCTCAATCATAATGTATTGCTAATTTACTGTCCTTTACTTCACCTTGCTCCGTTACCACACTATTGAAGGTCCAATACTCCCTCATCCTGGTGTATCATAGATTCTGTCATATGATTGTTGCTCTAATATTGTTGTAAATAATAGCTATTCCATACTATTGTAAATACTACACAACACACCGCAGATCTTCGTTCTCTTCATTATTTCCTGAACTATAATACTGTAGTGGTTAACTCTATTCTCTCTCACACTACACCGATTTACCATCCTATATTCTTACCTTACCTCAGAATCTGACCTCCCTCAACCTTACTGCTTTCCAGATCCCACTCACAAACATTCCCTCCCCAACAAAAGCCTTATTTCCTTTCCATCCTTTCTAAAAAAGGCTAATTGGGTGGAAAATTACTTATCACTATAGATAGACAAAGGATCTCCTATCTCTTCTCTCCCAGCTGCTTGTGTAAATATCATAGAACACTCTCCTGCTGTCATAAATCATTTTGCCTTCCCCTCTAACTGATCACACACACACAAAAAAAAGAGTAGGTGGAAGTGGTGAACACCAGGATACCCACTGGAAGAGGAAACCCAACAACAAAGGAACAACCAACAGAAGACAGTGAAGGAGAGAGTGGAAATCAAACAAACCTTAATCCAAGACCTATCTGGAAACACAACTAAATAGTGGAGAAACTACCCAGTACAAACAACTGGAAAAGAGCAAAATAGAATCCTCAAAGCCTTGTACACACAGAAGAACTAGATTCAACACAACCCACCCCCACCAGCACAACAAATTAAAACAGGTAGTAGAGAGAGGAACCATCAGTTAACAACCTGGTGGGAAGGACCCATAAAATAAAGACACCAAAACAACAAAAACCCAAAGACAAACTCAGAGCCAACATAAAAAACAGCCTGAGACTAGTGAGCTGGGGAGATCAAGGAGACTACACCACTAAATCTAACATGTATTATATCACAGAAGTTCACACCATAAACCCAGGAAGCCAGAACAAATCAATTTAAGAAGCTGGAGCCAACAAACAATGGGAAGACAAAGAAACGACCCCCCAATGAAAGGAAAGGAGGAAGCATCAAAAAGAATGCTAGATGAAATAGAGGCCAGTCAGCTATCAGATATTGAATTCAAAGAACTGGTTATCAAGAAGTTCAAAGAGCTCACAAAGAGCTACCAGAAATGACAGAAGAGCTACGGTGAACACACTGCAAAATTTATCAACATGAAAAAGGAAATAGAAACTATCAGCAAGGACCAAGAGGAAATGAAGAATACAATTTTGGAACTGAAGAACACAGTAGAAGGAACCAAAAGCAGGATTCATGAAGCAGAAGACCAGATCAGCAAGTTGGAGGACAAGTAGAAAAAAACTCCCAGAAAGAGCAAGAAAAGGAAGAGACACTCAGAAAAAAAGAAGAGAGATTAAGAAAAATGTAAGACAATAAGAAACATAATAATATCCAAATAATACAAATACCAGAAGGAGAAGAAGAAGAACAAGGGATAGAAAACCTATTTGAAAAAGTAATGAGGAAAACTTTCCTAATTTGATGAGAGCAAAAGTCACAAAAGTTCAGAAAACACAGAGAGTTCCAATTAAGAGGAACCCAAAGAGGCCCACTTCAAGACACATCATCATTAAAATGGCAAAATTCCAAGATAAAGAATCTTAAAGTCAGAAAGGGAGGAAAAAGAAGTAGGATACAATGGAGCCCCAAAAAAGGTTAGCTGCTGACTTCTCAATGGAAATACTCCAAGCAAGAAGAGAATGGCAAGAAATATTCCAAGTAATAAGAACCAAAGGCCTGCAACCAAGGATATTTTATCCACCAAGGCTCTCAATCAAGATAGAAGGCCAAATAAAGAGCTTCCAAGACAAAAGAAGTCCAATAGAATACACCTTCACAAAACCAGCTCTGCAAGAAATACTAAAAGGACTGCTTTTTTTTTCCAATTTTTTTTATTTAATTATTTTTCAAGTACAGTTTTCTGTCTATTACTCCCATCCCATCCCACCCCCCATCCTCCACCCTCCCTCCCATTTCCACCCTTCTCAGTTGTTGTCCATGTATCCTTTATATAGGTTCCTCTAAATCCCTCCCTTATTTCCCCTGAAATTCCCTCCCCTCTCCCCTCTGGTCACTGTCAGCCTGTTCTCTATTTCAGTGTCTTTGGTTATATTTTGCTTGCTTGTTTGCTTTGTTGTTTAGCTTCCTGTTAAAGGTGAGATCATATGGTATTTGTCCTTCAACACCTGGCTTATTTCACTCAGCATAATGCTTTCCAAAAGGACTGCTTTAAAGAAAGAAAGGAAAAGAGAAAGACAAAGAAAAACACAGGTATAAAAACGACAATGAATAAGTACCTATCAGTAACAACATTAAACATAAATGGATTAAATACTCCAATCAAAAGACATAGAATACCTGAATGGATAAGAAAGCATGACCCCTACATACACTGCCTACAAGAGACCCACCTGAGGACAAAAGACCTACACAGACCAAAAGTGAAGTGCTAAAAACAAATTTTCTAAGCAAATGGCCAAAAAAAGAAGCCAGGATAGCAATACTCATATCAGACAAAATACTCTTTAAAAAAGGGCCATAAAAAGAAACCCGGAAGGTCACTTCCTAATACTCAAGGGAAGAATCCACCAAGAAGACGTAAACATTGTAAATATATATGCACCCAACATAGAAGCACCCAAATATATAAAGAAAATCTTAGAGGACTTCAAGAGAGATATTGACAGCAACACAATTATAGTAGGGGATTTTAACACCCCACTATCAAAAATGGACAGATCTTCTAAACAAAATATCAACAAAGATATTGTGGCATTGAACAATGCCCCAGATAAAATGGAATTAACTGATATATATAGAGCCCTTCATCCCAAAGAAGCTAAATACACATTAATTTCAAATGCACATGGAACATTTTCAAAGATAGACCACATGATAGGACACAAAATGAATTGTGTCCTATCAACAAATTCAAGAAAATTGAAATCATACCAAGCATTTTCTCTGACCACAAGGGACTGAAACTGGAAACTCACCCCAAGGGAAAACAACAAACACACTCTAAATCCTGGACATTGAATAGCATGTTATTAAACAACAAATAGGTCAAGAATGAAATTATGGAAGAGATCAAAAAGTTTCTGGAAACAAATGAAAATGAACTCACAACAAACCAAAAACTTATGGAACATAGTGAAGGCAGTCCTGAGAGGGAAGTTCATAGCAGTACAGGCCTACCTAAAAAAGGTAGAAACATTTTAAACAAAAAAACCTAATCTTACACCTACAAGAATTTGAGAAACTAGAGCAAGGATGGCCCGGAGCTAGGAGAAGGAAGAAAATAACCAAGATAAGAGCAGAATTAAAAGACATACAGACTAAAAGCACAATTATAAGGATCACTGAATCCAGGAACTGATTTTTTGAAAAGATAAACAAAATTGACAAACCTTTAAGCAGGCTCATCAAGAAAAGAAGAGAGAGGACCCGAAGAAACACAATCAGAAATGAAAAAGGAGAGAGTACAGGGACTTCTGCGAAGATGGAGGCATAAGTGGAAACACTGTGCCTTCTCCCACAACCAAGTTTGAATACAGCAAAGGTCTGGAGAACAAAAACACAGCCAAAGAACAGAAAATTGAATTATACAGAAGTCCAACAACAACGAACCGTTCAACTGGGATCGTAAGAGGGGCAGAGCCAGCAGTGGAGCAGGGTCGGGCAGGAAAGATCCCCCGACCCAGGCTCTCAAGTAGCCAGGACCCAGTCAGGGTGTCGGGCAGACTGACTGCAGTCGCACATTCGCTCACAGTGAAACGGACCACGCACGCCTCAGGGGGCGAACCCAGCGAGGGCCCCAGCAAGGGCCCCAGCAACATTGGCAGCTGTGGCACCTGTGGGGGCCTCGGAGGGAGGCGGCAGAAGGATGCCATTGCTCCTCTTTGACCCCGCCCCGACATACAGCGTCACAACCCAGTGACTGAGTTGCCCTGCTTTGGTGAACACCTAAGGCTCCGATCCTGCTATGTAACAGGCACAAACAGCCCAAAAATTGGCACAAGAAGAACTCAAAGGTCCAGAGCTGATAACTCTAAGCGACCAAGAGATTGCCAGACTCTCAGAAGCACAGTTCAAGACACTGTTTATCAGGATGCTAACAGAACTGGTTGATTATAGTCACAAATTAGAGGAACATATGAAGGCTAAAATAATTGAAATGAAGGGAGATGCACAGGAAACCAATAGTGATGGAAAGGAAACTGGGACTCAAATCAAAGGAATGGACCAGAAGGAAGAACAAAACATCCAACCGGAAAGGAATGAAGAAATGAGAATTCAAAAAAAAAATGAGGAGAGACTTAGGAACCTCCAGGACATCCTTAAACATTCCAACATCTGGATTATAGGGGTACAAGAAGGGGGAAAGAAACAGCCATGAGAGGAAAACTTATTTGAACAAATAATAAAGGAGAACTTCCCCAGTCTAGCAAAAGAAATAGACTTCCAGGAAATCCAGGAAGCTCAGAGAGTCCCAAAGAAGTTGGACCCAAGAAGGAACACACCTAGGCACATCATAATTACATTAGCCAAGATTAAAATGAAGGAGAGAATCCTAGAAGCAGCAAGACATAAGGGGACAGTCACCTACAAAGGAGTACCCATCAGACTGGCAGCAGATTTCTCAAAAGAGACCTTATAGGCAAGAAGGAGCTGGAAAGAAGTATTCCAAGTCATGAAATCCAAAGACCTACAGCCAAGATTGCTCTATTCAGCAAAACTTTCATTTAGAATGGGAGGACAGATAAAATGCTTCTCAGATAAGATCAAATTCAAGGAGTTCATCATCACCAAGCCCTTATTATATGAAATATTAAAGGGACTTGTCTAAGAAAAAGAAGATAAAAATATAAACAGTGAAAGGACAGTAAACTCACAGTTACTAATAACCACACCTAAAACAAAAGCAAACCAAGAGGACAGCTAGACCAGGAGTGGAACCATAGAAATGAAGAACACATGGAGGCTCAGCAACAGGGGAGTGGGAGGAGTAGAAGGGGGGAGAAGGTACAGAAAATAGTATAGACAGTAGGTGTAAAATAGATAGGGGGAGGGCAAGAATAGTAGGGGAAATATAGAATCTAAAGAACTTGAGACATGTGGTTATAAAATAAGAGGGGGGGGGAGAATGGTGGAGGTGGAAGTGTGTGGGTGGAGGGGAATGAAGGGTGGGGAATAGAACAACTGTAATGGTATAATCAATAAAGTATATTAAAAAAAGAAAAAGAAAACAGAGAGATTACAACTGACACCACAGAAATAGAAGGAATTGTAAGAAATTACTATGAAGAACTGTATGTCAAGAAATTTGAAAACCTAGGTGACATGCACTAATTTCTAGAAGAATATAATCTTCCAAAACTCAATGAAGAGGAATCAGAAAACCTGAACAGGCCAATAACCCCAGATGAAACTGAAGAAGTAATCAAAAAACTCTCGTCACACAAAAGCTCTGGATCAGATGGTTTCACAGGAGAATTCTACACAGCATTTAAGGAAGAGCTAACCCCTATTCTTCACAGAATATTCCAAAAAATCCAAATGGATGGAAGACCCCCAAACTCTTTTTATTTAGCCAACATCATCCTAATTCCAAAACCAGATAAAGACACAACAAAAAAAAGAAAATTTCAGGCCAATATCACTGATGAACATAGACACTAAAATCCTCAATATAATATTGGTGAATCACATCCAACAGTACATTAAAAAAGATCATACACCATAACCAAGCTGGATTCATCCCAGGATGCAAGGATGGCTCAATATTCACAAATCAATAAATGTAATACATCACATAAACAAAAGCTAAGACAAAAATCACATGATCATATCAATAGACATGGAAAAAGCTTTTGATAAGGTTCAACACCCATTTATCATATAAACACTCAGCAAAGTGGGACTAGAGGGAGCATTCCTCAATATAATAAAAGCCATATATGAGAGACCTACAGCCAACATGATACTCAATGAGCAAAAACTAAAATCTTTTCTACTAAGATCAGGAACAAGACAAGGTTGTCCACTTTCACAACTTCTGTTCAATATGGTATTGGAAGTTTTAGCCACAGCAATCAGAGAAGAAAAGGAAACAAAAGACACCCAAATGAGAAAGAAGAAAACAAAACTGGCATTGTTTGCAGATGACATGATAGTGTACATGGAAATCCTATAGACTCTACCAAAAAACTGTTGGAACTAATACATGAATTTGGCAAAACAGCAGGATACAAAGTCAATACTCAGAAATCAAAGGCATTTTTGTATACCAACAATGAAACAGAAAAAGCAGAAATCAAGAAAAAATTCCACTCAATATAGCAAAAACAAAAATAAAATATCTGGGAACAAACCTAACCAAGGAGGTAAAAGACCTATATACAGAAAACTACACAACACTGAAGAAAGAAATCAAGGAAGACACAAACAAATGGAAACATATACCATGTTCATGGATTGGAAGAATTAACATCATCAAAATGTCCATACTACCTGAAGCAATTTACAGATTCAATGCAATACCTATTAAAGTGCCAATGGCATACTTCACAGACATGGAACAAACACTTCAAAAATTTGTATGGAACCAGAAATGAACCTGAATAGCAGCTGCAATTTTGAGAAAGAAGAACAAAGGAGGAGGGGTAAAAATACCCTATACTAAACTGTATTACAAGGCCACTGTCATCAAAACAGCCTGGTACTGGCATAAAAACAGGCATATAGACCAACAGAATAGAGCACAGAGTCCAGAAATGAACCCAAGTCTCTACAGGTAATTATTATTTGACAAAGGGGGCAGCAGCATAAAATGGAGTAAAAATAGCCTCTTTAAAAAAATGGTGTTGGCAGATCTGGACAGCTACGTGCAAAAAAATGAAACTCGAGCACCAACTTATACTGTACACAAAAATAAATTCAAGGTGGATAAAAGACTTAAATATAAGCTATGACACCATTAAAATCCCAGAGAAGAACACTGGCAGGAAAAATCTCAGATATTTCACACAGCAATATTTCTACTAATATGTCCCCTAGAGCAAGGGACATAAAAAAATAAGAATAAACAAATTGGATCTCATCACAATTAAAAGCCTCTGCTGGCTAAGGAAAACAGTATTAAAATAAAAAGAGAAGCAACTATTTGGGAAAACATATTTGCCAATGATACCTCTAACCAAGGTTTAATCTGCAAAACATACAAAGAACTTACACAACTCCACTCTAAGAAGACAAGCAAACCAATTTAAAAGTGGGCAAAGGACTTGAACAGATAGTTCTCCAAGGAGGACATACAGAAGATCCAGAGACACATGAAAAGATGCTCAATATCACTAGCTATCAGAGAGATGCAAATTAAAACCACAATGAGATACCACTTTACACTGGTCAGAATGGCCATCATAAACAAAGCAACAAACAACAAATGTTGGAGAGGCTGTGAGGAAAAGGGAACCCTAGTTCACTGGTGCGATTGCAGACTGGTACAACCATTGTGGAAAACAGTATGGAATTTTTTCAGAAAACTAAAAATGGACCTGCCTTTTGACCCAGCAATTCCACTGCTACGATTGTATCCTAAGAGTATATCCTGGAACACCAATCATAAAGAACCTATGCACCCCAATGTTCATAGCAGCACAATTTACAACAGCCAAGAGCTGGAAGCAACCTAGGTGCCCATCAGTAAATGAATGGATCAAAAAACTGTGGTACGTTTACACAATGGAATTCTGTGCAGCAGAAAGAAAGAAGGAGCTCCTAACCTATGCAACAGCATGGATGGAACTGGAAAGCATTATGCTGAGTGAAATAAGCCAGGTGGTGAAAGACAAATACCATATTATCTCACCGAAACAACAAAACAAACAAGCAAGATATAACCAAAGACACTGAAATAGAGAACAGGGGACAGTGACCAGAGAGGAGAGGAGAGGGAATTTCAGGGGTAAAGGGGAAGGATTTACAGGACCTAGGATAAAGGACACATGGACAACAACTAAGAAGGGTGTAAATGGGAGGGAGGTGGGGAGCACTGGGGGGAGGGGTGGGATGTGAGTAAAAGACAGAAAATTCTACTTGAACAATTAAATAAAAAAAATTAAAAATAAAATTAATTTAAAGAGCCACATCTGGATAGTGGTACTGCATTCAATAGTGTAACTCTAGAACACTGTCTAAACTTTAGATGTTATTCTATGTGCTTTGAAACATGTTCCAACCATCTAGGATAATAAATATGTGTTTTGTTTCTTTTGGTTAGTCCAATCTCTAAGTTTTACAGTATGTTATTTATTGTTACTAAAGTTTTAATTTCATAACATTTCTTTTATTCACTTAATGCCATTAAGAGGACAACAATTTTTTTTTCTGAACAGATATGAAGAAGACATGAAGAGAGAAGGATGGTAAGAATAACTTATGTTAAATATTTTTCTTTGAGGTACTGCTGATTGTTTCACAAACAATTACAAAAAAGGTCATTCAACCTTTTATGTTTCCTGTAAACTGAGAGCATAAATAACTCAACCTCTTGCATTTCTAATTTTTCTCTTGCCTATAAACATGTTTAGGTTTCTCCTATTTCAGAGGGAAACCTTCCTTCCCTACATGTGATAGTTCATCCAACTAAGAGTCTCTGTCTTTGCTTTTCACACCTCTATCTCTTATTTCTGTTATCCACCAACATGACTTTTCGCCTAATTTACTGAAGAAGCTGGTTCTTCTATTATCCTAAATTGATTTAAAGTTCTAAAATACAGTCCAAAATTTTGTTTCACATCTTCCAAGAATCTTCATAATTAATCATTTTGGAATCCATTTGATATTTTAAAAAAGACAACACATGCAACATTTTGTATCAGATGAAATGATTAACAGCTTAGACAAAAGCACAATCACAAATCTGCAGAATAACCACCCTCAAAGTAATAAACGAAGATAATGAAATACACAGAAAAAGAACATACGATTTTGACAAAAATCAAAATGTCAAAAATAGACACAGAAAGTATGAGGTTCAAGGACAAAAGAAAATGTTTACAAGGTTCAAATGATTTTTTAAAAGGCCTACAAACACCAACAATCAAGACTTTCAACATCACAGGGTGCAAAATAACAATGGGATAACATTTTAAATATTAAAGGTAAAGGATTTGAACCTCAACATTTACAACCAATAATATAGCCTTTAAGTATATGGTGTTATAAAATTTTTCTTAGGCATAGAAATTGTGAAGTTTTAAAGCAAAAAACATTTTAAAAACATTCTTTCAGAAGGCAATTTAGTCAGGTGATAAATACAATTATGAAATAAATACAAAATATAAAAAGAATGACTAAGCTACAGTAAAGATTTTGGGATCTAAATAACAAGTACATACCATGAGGTCTGTCCAGAAAAAGTCCAGCCATTGTTAATATAATGAGAATGGTTTGCATGGCATCAATGTAACATGGCAGCCAAGGAGAATGGACTGGAATGTGCATGCATAAACAATGATGCTTTCACTGTACTAGTCAGTGGAGGTGGTAATACCTGCTGAGTTAGCATGTGTACTCTGTGGCCATCTCATTTAAAATGACTGAGAGAGGAGATCAATGAATCTGCATCAAATTTTGCATTAGGCACAAACATTCCTCCACAGGAAGTATTCAGATGATTCAGAAAGCCACAACTATGGGCAACTTGTGATCAGCAGCTTCATCAAAATAACATGCTTGCTCATGCATCACTTCGAATGCAGAGTTTTGGGTGAAACATCAAATCACCCAGGTGATCAGCCCCTGCATAGCCCAATTTGATGCCCTGTGATTTCTGGCTTCTCCCAAAACTAAAATGACCTTTGAAAGGGAAGAAATTTCAGACTGTTAATGATACTCAGAAAAACACAATGGGGCAGCTGATGGTGACTGGGAGAACTGTGTGAGGCCCCAACGTGCCTACTTTGAAGGAGACTAAGGCATCATTGTCCTGTATACAATGTTTTTGTATCTTGTTATCTTCTTCCATAAATGTCTCTAATTTTCATATTATATGCCTAGATACCTTCTGGAAAGACTTTATATATGAGATCAAGAAGGAGATGGGACCACACAATCAGACTCAGATAACTTTTTCCTTAAGGATATGATATAGATATTTCTAAACAATGATATAGATAGAAAACATATAACTATGTTTCTTAAAAGGTTAGGAGTCATGAGAGAGAAAAAGAGAAAAACTTAACCTGTCCAAAGGTGTATAGGAAAAAGATTGTAAATAAGAAAACAGTATAGTATTTAAAGAAGACATGAGAAAAGAAAACTATTAAATATTAATAGTAACCTAATTGTAAGACTGTAAAAGAGTTAACATACTATTCAAGAATCTGTCTTAAATTTGATTTTTAAAAAAGTTATTGCATAGTATATCTATAAGAGACATATTAAAAATAAAACAATAGAGAAAACTGAAAACATAGTGAAAAGTTTAACGACAAACGAACAAAAGGAAAGCTGCAGTAGCAGTTTTACTATAAAGCCATATAAAATTCAAAGTTAAACTTTAAAGAACAAAATACCATATTATTAGAAATGCACATGCACCTAAAAATACTTGTAGTAAACAACTGTCAGAACTCAATATATAAAGCAACCCTTTAGATGAATATTTTAGCTCACCACTCACAAAGTTATAAATCTCAATTTAAACTTCTCTTCACCTATTCTCTAGGCTATGACTTGGGTCTTGTCATCTTCTAAATCACTCTATTTCTGAAATCTTAAGTTTTATTTTTCACTCATCAAATGTAATCTTATAGTTAGATCTAATCTAGACCCTCTAGCAGATAAATTGGATAAACTTCACAATTTTCATTTTATGATTCTCCATGCCTTTTCTCTATTATCTTTTGCTATAACCACCCCAAATATCTACAGATTCAATCTCTCCCCATCCTGTTAACTCTGAATACAGGGTGGGATGGCTCTTGACTACCATCCCATTGAAATTCCTTTTGTTGCTATTTTATTTGACTTCTTTTTTTTTAGTGAATTTATTTTTTTTAATTTTATTGTTGTTCAAGTACAGTTTTCTGCCTTTTTCCCCCTGACTTTCAAATTCAATGTATATTCATCACTTCTGCTGAGTGAAATAAGCCAGGTGTTGGCTTATTTCAAATACCATATAATCTCACCTTTAACAGGAAGCTAAACAACAAAACAAACAAGCAAGCAATATATAACCAAAGACACTGAAATAGAGAACAGGCTGACAGTGACCAGAGGGGAGAGGGGAGGGAATTTCAGGGTAAATAGGGGAGGGATTTAGAGGAACAAATATAAAGGATACATGGACAACAACTGAGAAGGGTGGAAATGGGAGGGAGGGGGGAGCACGGGGGCTGGGTTGGGTTGGGAGTAAAAGACAGAAAACTGTACTTAAAAAATAATTAAATAAATTTTTAAAAAAGAGTCAATTGCTACATTTGAGTGTGTGGATGATTCTCTCCTTCTTTAACTCTTTCTTTGGCTTCAGTGACACCACACTGGTTATCTTTTTACTTTGTCTTTATGGCCTCTCTCCTCTGACCATCCTTAAATGGTGGTGATATCCTCAATCCCATACATGGTTCACTATTCTCTTAACTAGGTTCACGCTCTCCAAGGACTCTCTAATTTCAATTTTCGAGTACCACCTGCATGCTGACTACTTCCAAATCTCCTCCTCCAGTCTAGATTATTTGTCCTCAAGGCAAACTTGGATATCCATCTATCACCAGCATCTTCACAAGGTGGTCTCACAGATACCTCAGCCCTAACATATTCAAGTAGAGGGTCTTATCATCTCTCACTGCACTATAGAAAAAAAAAAAACTCTCAACTCCAGCCCTCTTGCCCTACAAAGCTGACAGAGTGATATGAAACTCAAATATGATTATGTCATTAAGGCCCCCACATTTAATCCATTTAATGATTTGGTGTTGTTTAACATAAAGTACCAGGCTTTCTGTGATTTGTCTATTGCCTACCTCTCTGGTATCTCTTTTAAACAACATCTGCTTCTCACTTTCCACTCACCTCATGCTGTTTCCCATCTCTTTTCTTGGCTCATGCTATCTCACCTGGCTCAATATTGCACTAGCCATTTTCCTACATTTCTTATTGTTGATATACTTCTGATAAGAATAGCACTTCTATATTCATATATATATATATATATGAATGATATATATAGCATATATATCAATGATATATATATATATATCATTGCCCTTTCTATATAATATTATAACTATTCACTTATTTGTTCTCTCCCCCTTAACTTGGAGCACCTAGAAGGTACAGAAGATAAAAAGGGACAATGAATAATAAATGTAGGACATGATCTGAAAATGCTATAAGTGCAATTTTTACACATGTGATGATATCGCTGTAACTATAAAAACTCAGAGAATAGGCACTTAATTACACTCAGAGAACCACCAAGAAAAGCACCATAGAGAAGAAATCTAAAATGAATTCTCAAGTGATTTGGGATTTTCCAGACAAATGATGGACTATGAATGAGTAGTTGGAGAACAGGTATTAATAGAGGAAACACTGTGAGAATCATATGGCTGAAGCCAAAAGGGCTAAAACACAGAGCACCATTATAAGTCTGGGTCAAAAGGCAAGGGTTAAGGGTGGAAGGGTCCTGTGTGCCATGAATACAAATTTGAATTATCCTGGAAAGATCGTGTTATAAAATGCTTCCTTTGATTTTATGTTTCATTGTCTCAGAAACCTTTAATCACCAAGATAATCCTAATTCCAACTCCCAGATCCTGAACTTAATGATACTCTCACAGACTTATTTTGTGATAGCTATGACTTCTGGGGTGTTCCTTAAATTCACAAAATGCTCCTAATGGCACAGGAAGACAAGCTTAGGAGAAAGAAACACCAAAGTGACAATATCCAACATCACCTAGGCCACCATATTGCCCTTGTATTAGGAATTCTTTTAATGTAAGCATCAAAACAATTCTTCAAGATATAGAAATGTTGATGAGTGAGGCTAAGAATTGCTACCCCACAGCTAGGAAGTGGTAGCAGTACCCTCATGCTGTGTGACACTAAAGAATGCACAATTTCTGCTTAGTTACATGGACTCCTAGCACCAATCAAAGAATATTGAAAACTTGCAAATCATAGAATACATTTTAGCTATTAAAGATAACAAGAGTGTAAATGATGGCAGTATGTGAAAATGTGCAAGTTACAAGTCAAATCCAAAAAGAACATACAATGATTAAAGCTATAACAGATTGATTTGAATTATGACGTAAAGGACATCAATGAAGGAAGGGACTTTTATATACATGCTTTGTAGTAAAATGATTTTTTAAAAAAAATTTGTGCTCATTGCCTTTAGACTACTCTAGGGACTTTCAATCCTTCCAAGTCACGCAATTCCTTGTGAGTGATAAAACCTAAAAGGCCACAAGGATCACATTAATTTCCTGTACAATGTTAAGAAATTACAATGTTTGTACAATGTACAAACTTATTATTTTTTAAAAGGTAAACTGTGTACCTAAGGAATAAAAATACTTGCTAAGAAAAACTGAGAAGACTGATATATGTTAATTATCCTTTCTTGTTTTTAGAATACATGTATCTTAAGAAATACAATATCATTTTCTGAGTTTTGCCTAGAATTGACTGGCATATGCATATCCTTTGGGATTTATCTTTTTCCTTTAGAAATCACTCTTCCACACACAAAAAAAATGAAATTTGAAAGAAGGTGGTTATAAAATAAATTGTATTGAGTACATCTAATATTTACTGTACAGATGGTTTTTGTCCTACATATATTTTATTATATTCACAGAATGAATAGAAATTATAGTTTATATTTTTAAAGGGGGGATTTTTATATACCCACTATTGAAATTTTTAAGTAAATATACATGTAGAGATTTATATTCCATTTTGTATTTCAACGAGTCTCATTTTGTGGTTGTTTTATATTTTGTTAAACAATTTACTAGATCTTTCTTCTTTTTCTTTTTTCAGATTAATGCAAAACTTGTACACATGAAAGAATCTTCTTCTATCACTTCAAATACAAATAATGAGATACTGAGCATTACTCTTTTTTTACCTGGAAGCTACAGACTTAATAACTAAAAAGCAGTGACCCAAAATCAGTAATATCCATCAGGAATGTAGATTGGTAGATTGGACTTGGGGGATCATAGGACCATAGCTCCATCTAACAAATCAAGTGAAAAGAAAATAGAAAGCTCAGTGATTAATGTGCCTTTTCTACACTGTGATAGTAAAGGAAGTCATTTACCCAGTTCTAGAGTTTTCCCTGTTCTATTCATTCTTCATCATTTTTTGAAGGCTTATGTACAAGTCAGTCACAAAAAATATAAATTCCATGAAGCTACATAATCTCATTTATTTTATATTGTCAGTGACTCTAACTTCCTCTTATTTAGTAAACAGAGGCAAGTACATTTTGAAAAAATAATAATAGTAAAATTCCCATATATAACTCCATAAAATATTAAGTACAAGATTATTAGTCTTATTTTAATTAATATTTCTAGAGCACATACTTACTACTATTTAAACACCATCTGCCTATTTCATTTTAATGTGTATTTAAGATATATAACTATGATAAATATTTTACCAATTTATTAGTAAACCTTTAAAATTAAAGCTAAATATTCTTGAGAGAGGATCCAAGATGGTGGCAGTGTAGGTTGAAGTTTACACTCACCTCTTCATTAAAGAAAAATTACAACTGAATTATGGAATAATCAACCTAAATAAGCAATGAAGACTAGCTTAACAGAAGTCTTATGACAAAAGATTTATAGAAGAAGACACATCAAGATTTGTAGGTAGAGCCAAACCAAAAAAGGCAAACACATAAAATGGTTCAAACTCTAGAGGGATAGCTTAGCTGTTAAGGTCTCCCTTCAGGAGTGAGAATTCCCAATCCCACAAGACTTTCTAGTCAGAGGAACTAGAGCCAGGAAGAGAAGCTCGTATAACATCTGGCTCTGAAAATAAATAGGGATTCCATTAGCCAGGAAGAGATGACAGCCTGCTGGAAGCCCAAGTGCCCTCTTAAAAGGATAAGCACAAAGTCTCATTCCCAACCACTCACTCTGGGTGAGGAAAGGGAAAGCAATTAAAATCAAACTGGAGTCAGACAGGGAGAAACTGGTACATTGGCTTTGCAGAGAAGGCTGATGGAACAGCAGCCAGGGTCCCTGTGCTGAGACTCTGTCCTACACCACCCAGAGATGCCATATTTACTGCAAGCACACCCCTTCGTACAACATAAGCCTGGGGAAACAAACTAGCTCCACCCTCCTGAATCCCTGTGGCCCCGGTCTGTCAACCTTGTGTCCATTGGGAGAGTCTGCAGGCTGCAGCCATCTTGGGCCTACAATAAAGACATTATTGGAGGGCCCTTAAGAAGGTCTGGGCAAACTCAGGGACTATTAGAGACTGAGTTGTATGGATCTAGGGTAAGGGCCCTTTTTTTCCTTTCCTGCCTGACAGGTGCCATCCAGAACCTTTCCTCCACACTACCACATTTTGGTCTGTTTTATCCTGATAAACCCTGTTGGCTTCACTGTGATCAATCCCTGAGACCCAGTCCTAGCACAAAGGTCTTTGGGCACCACGTGGGTGGGAGCTAGCCATACTGTACCCTGCAATAATTGCCAAATGGCCTCAGACCTAAGTTTGAATCTGTATCAACCTGGTGAGCTCCACTAGCCCCTACCTGGTAATTCATTTAGAACCTACCATAGGCACACATACCACCAGAAGCTCTTTAAGGACTGAGCCTAACAGGCCGCTAGCAGGCAGAGGTGGATCTTGAGGTACCTTGAGCTTTTTGCTGGGCTGGCCTGGACTCAGGGCTGGTTGAAGCCAGCCATGGTATGAATCTTGGCTCTTCCCATGTGTAACCAGGCACAGCAAAGTTAGCTAAAAACTGTAAATTGCTTTGCAGCTTCTAACAGGTAGCCCAGGGCCAGTCACAGGCAAGTATCTGACTTAACCTCCACCATTGTCCCTCCCAAGAGTCCCCAGAACCTACACATGCACCATCAGGCAGACTTCAGATCACATCAGAGCACCACCCAATCAGCTCCACAAGTGGCACATACAAAGGGAAAACGTCAGCAGATACCAGACTGGGGTATCTGCTGGGGTTCATTTCACTCTATGTGGAGTAGAGGCTACTCTACTCTACATAGCAGCTTATACAATGTGATTCAGATCAATCTTCACAGTCAGCCAGCCTGAGGGAAAACCCAATTCAGAGACATACCAAAAACAATCAACTACCAACCAACACAACTACCACAGAAGGGCTCGCATAACCCACACAAAAGATATTCTGAAAGTACCTACCTAGCTCAGGGGACCAGAAAGACTGTATGAATGAGCCCCTACAGGGTGCCTACTACCTAAGATAACCATACCAAGACTGAGAAACATACCAGATGTACATGATACATAGAAACAAATACAGAGATATCCACAATGAAGAGACAAATAAACAGGCCCCAAATGAAAGAACAGAATGAATCAGAACAGAATAATATAAATGATATATATTAAGTAAGCATAATAAAAAGACAGCAACCATAAAAAATGAACCATCAAGAAATAAAAAATTGAATATCTAAAATAAAGAATAAAGAATCAAAAGCAAACAAGATGAAACAGAAGACCGAATCAGTGATTTGGAAGACCAAGTAGCAAAAGAAAAATCAGAGCAGCAAAAAGAAAAATCAATAAATAAATGAGGATAGTGTAAAGGACCTTTGGAAGAACATGAAGCTAAACAACACCCACATAATAGGAATTCCAGAAGGAAAAGAGAGAGATCAAAGGCTTGAGAAACTATTTGAAGAAATAATAACTGAAAACCTTATCAGCCTGGTGAAAAAAATAAACACATGTTCAGAAAGCACAGAGGGTCCCAAACAGGATTAACCCAAGGAGGCCCACACCAACAAATATTCAAAGTGAAGAAAAGCAAGGATCTACAATCAAGATTAGTCTCCAAGCAAGGCTGTCATTTAAAATTAAAGGAGAAATAATGAGCTTCCCATGCAAGAAAAAAAGGAACATAGTTTAAAAGAATAGAATAGCAATAAACATGTACTTATCAGCAATCACTTTAAATATAAATGGGTTAAATGCTCTAATCAAAATAACATAGGTGGCTGAATGAAAAAGAAAATAGATCCACACATATGCTACCTACAAGAGACCTACTACAGAACACAAGATATGTACAGACTGAAAGTAAAGGGATAGAAAAAGGTACTTCATGAATATGGAAATGAAAATAAAGCTGAGGTAACAATGATTATATCAACCAAAATAGACTTTAAAACAGAGGTTATAAAAATACACAAGGAAAGCCATTACATAATGATGAAGGAATCAATCCAACAAGATTGTAAATATTTATGCACCCAACAAAAGAACACCTAAATATGTAGAGCAAAATTTGATGGACATAAAGGGACAGACTGCCAGTAATACAGTTACAGTAGGGGATTTTGACACCCTATTGACATCAAATGATAGAACTTCTAGAAAGAGAATAAATAAACAATGACCTTAAATGGCACACCAGATCAGATGGATTTAAATGATACCTACAGGGTATTTTACCCCAAACCATCAGAATATGCATTCTTTTAAAATGCACATTAATCATTTTCCAAGATAGACCATATGGTAGGATACAAAACAAGTTTCAATAAATTTAAGGAGACAAATTATATCAAACAACTACTCAGACCACAATAGTAGAAAACTAGAAATCAAGGGTCCAGTCCAGGAACATATATAAAGGACCCATGGACATGGACAACAGGATGGGGGCTGACTGTGGGATTGGGAGGGTAGGTTAGGGCTAGGGGAGAACAATGAGGAAAAACTGGGACAACTATAATAGAATAACAGAAAAATAAAATAAAATTGTATTATCTAAAGGGAACAAAACTAAAAAACATACAAACATATGTAGGCTAAATAACATGTTACTAAACAATGAATGGGTTAATAATGAAATCAAAAAGGGAATCAAAGATATGTTGAGACAAAATTGAAAATACAACAATCCAAAAAGTTATGGGGCCCAGGAAAATCAGTCCTAAGAGAAAATTCATATCAGTACAAGCCTACCTGAACAAGAAAAATTTCAAATAAATAATGTAATTTTATACCTAAAGAACTAGAAAAATAACAAGAAACAAAGCCCAAAGTAAGTAGAAGTCAGGAAGTAATAAAGATCAGAGTGTAAAAATAAACAAAATAGAGTCTAAAAAACAATACAAACTCATCAAACCAGGAGCTGGTTCTTTGAAAAGATAAATAGATTGGTAAACCTATAATCAGACATAAAAAAGTGAGGCAGGGGGCACCCAAATAAAATAAAAAAGGAAAGGAACAGTAACAATTGACACCATAGAAATACAGAGAATTATAACAAAATACTATAAACAATCATATGGCAACAAATTGAACAATTTGGATGAAATGGATCAATTCCTAGAAACATACAATCTTCCAAAATGAATCAAGAAAAAAAGCAAAAAAGCTGAATAGACCTATTTTATTAAACAAAATCATAGGGATAATAAGAAGAAAAAAAAACTCCCAACATTTGCCCTGACTGTAGCTCAGTGGATTGAGCACGGGCCTGTAAAGCAAAGGTTAGCTGATTTGATTACCAGTCAGGGCACATGCCTGGGTTGCATGCCAGGTCCCTAGTAGGAAACATAGGAGAGGCAACCACACATTGATGTTTCTCTCCCTCTCTTTCTCCTTCCATCCCCTCTGTCTAAAAATAAATAAAACATTTTTTTTTAAAAAACTCCCAACAAAGAAGAGTTCTAGACCAGATATCTTCACAGGTGAATATTACCAAACACTCAAAGAACACCTCTCCTTCTCAAACTATTCTGAAAAGCTCAGGAGAAAACAATATTCCCAAGGCCATTTTACAATGTCAGCATTATCCTAATTCCAAAACCACCTGTGGACACTATTAACAAAGAAAATAATAGACCAATATCCCTGATGATCATAGATGCTAAAATCCTCAACAAAATACTGGCAAACTGAATTCAGCAGTGCATCAAAAAGATCAAAAACCATGATCAAAAAGAATTTATTCCTGGGATGCAAGGTTGGTACAATATCCATGAGTCAATTGATGTGATACAACACATACAAAATTAAAGGACAAAAATCATATGATTGTATCAATAGATGTAAAAAATCACTTGACAAAACTCAACACCTATTTATGATAAAAACTATCACTAAAGTGGGAATACAGGAAACATGCTTCAACATAATAAAAGCTATATGTCAAATCCACAGCTAACATTATATTTAATGAGGAAAAACTAAAAGTGTTTCCATTAAAATGATAAACTATACAACATGTTCACTTTCATAGACCACTGGAAGTTCTGGCCACAGAAATCAGGTGAGTAGAAGAAATAAAAGGCATCCAAACTGGAAAGCAAGAGGTAAAACTGTCATCATTTGCAGGTAACATGATACTTTATATAAAGAACCCTAAAGATTACACCAAAAAACTAAAATTGATGAATTTAGTAATGCAGTAGGATAAAACATAAGTATTCAGATATTATTTGTGTTTTATTTTATTTTAAGTATATTTTATTGATTATGCTATAACATTTTCCCAATTTTTTCTTCCCTTTATCCCTCCTCTACCCTGCACCACTCCTTACACTCCAGAATCCCCGCCCCCCCACCACTGAGTTCATGTCCATGGGTTGTACATGTTAAGTTCTTTGGCTTCTCTGTTTCTTATACCATTCTTAACCTCCCTCTGTCTATTTTATGCCTATCAATTATGCTTCTTATTCTCTGTACCCCCCCATTCTTCTCCTCCCCCACCCCATTGAAAACCCTTCACGAGATCTCCATTTCTGCTTCTGTTCCTGTTCTAGTTATTTGCTTAGTTTTTGTTTTTTAGGTACAGTTGTTGATAGTTATGAGTTTGTTGTCATTTTACTGTTCATAGTTTTTGATCTTCTATTTCTTAGACAATAAACTATCAAATAGGAAAACTAAGAAAGCAATTTCATTTAGAATTGTGTCAAAAAAGAAAAAAATACCTAGGAATAAAATTTTAAAAAGGAAGTAAAAAACTTGTACTCAAAAAATTATCAGATTTGAAGATTACAATCAAATAAGATAAAATAAATGAAAGCATATATCGTGTACTTACATAGAAAGAATTAATATCATTATAATGTAATATAACCTAAAGCAGTCTTTAGATTAACACAATTTCTATCAAAATACCAATGATGTATATGACAGAACTAGAATAAATAACCCCCAAATTTAAGTGGAACCACAAAAGACTTCAAATGGCTACAGTAAACTTGAGAAAGAGAACAAAGTGGCAGTATCATGTCACCTGATATCAAACCATACCACAAGGCTAGTAATCAAAATAGTTTGATAATGTCAGAAAAAGAGCCACATAGATCAACGCAATAGAATAGAGAGCCCTGGAATAAATTTACACCAAATGGTTAATTAATACATATTTAACAAAGGAAGCAAGAACATACATGGGTAAAAGCAGTCTATTTGATAAATGGTTTTGGGAAAATTGGACAAATATATGCAATAAAAGTGAAACCAGACCACTTTCTTACAACATATACAAGAGAAACCTCAAAATGAATTATAGACTTAAATGTAAGAATCAAAATTGTAAAACTCCTAGAAGAAAACATAGTAAAATCTGTGACATTTCCCTCAGCAACAGTTTTTCTGATATATTGGGTCAGACAAGGAAAACAAAAGAAAATAGAAACAAATGGAACTATAACAAACTGAAAAGTTTTTGTCCAGCAAAGGAAACCATAAACAAAATGCAAAAAAAAAATACTGAATGAGGGGAAGATATTTCCCCATGATACATTCGATAAAGGGTTAATATAAAAAACTCAGGTTAACTCATACAATTCAACACCAAAAATAAAAAACTTAATCAATTAACTATGAGCAGAGAACCTGAATAAACACTTCTCCAAAAAGGATATACAGCTGGCTAATAGATATACAAAAAGACAATCAACATCACTGAAAATTAAAATCACAATGAGATTATTTCCTCACACCTGTAAAAATGGTTATTTTTTTACCCTCACCAAAGGACATGCTTATTGATTTTAGAGATAGGAAAAAGGAGAGAGAGATAGAGGGGAAAAAACACTGATGTGAGAGAGAAACACCAATCAGCTGCCTCTCACATGACTTGACCAGTGACCAAACTGGCAATCCAGGCATGTGCCCCGACTGGAAATGAACCTGCAACTTTTCTGTTTATGGGTCTATGCTCCAACCAAGTCACACCAGCCATGGCAGAATGGCTGTCATTAATAAATCAACAAACAAGTGTTGCTGAGGATGTAGAGAAAAAAGAACCCTCATGTACTGTTGGTGGCAATGCAGACTAGTGCAGCCACTATAAAAAACAGTGTGGAGGTTCCTCAAAAAATTTAAAATGGAACTGCCTTATTACCCAGTTATTCCATTTCTGGGTATATATCAAAAAATCCCAAAACACTACTTTGAAAGAACATATGTACCCCCCATGTTCACTGCAGCATTATTTACCATAGCTAAAATAGGGAAGCAACCCAAGTGCCCACCAATAGATGATTGGCTAAAGAAGTAGTGATAAATATATACAATGGAATCATTTGCCATAGCATAGTTGGACCTAAAGGGTACTATGCTAAATATAATAAGTCAGTCAGAAAAATGTAAATATCATATTATTTCACTTACATATTAATCTAAAGAACAAAATAAATAAACAAAACAGAAACAGACTCACAGGTACAGAAAACAAAATATTTGTTTCCAGAGGAGATGTGGGATAGAAGATTGGTTAAAAAATGTAAAGAGATTAAGAACTACAAATTGTTAATCACAATATAGTCACAGGAATATAAATTACAGCATAGGGGATATAATAAATAACTATGCATAGAGGCAGATGAGTACTGGAAATACTAGCAGGAACAATTTTTAAATTATAAAATTGTCTAACCACTGTGTTGTACACCTGAAACTAAAGAAAAAAAACTTTATTAATGAAGATGATCACCATAAAGGGTTTATATGTAAGTCCCATAACTTAGTATTTCATTCATATCAATAAAACCCAAATAACTTCAGAATAAATTTTTGATTTATTGTCAATAAAGTGGTGAGAGTCAGTTCCAGTATGGGCAATGAACCCATAAGTCATGCCGTGGTTACTGAATGCTCTACTTGAGAAGAACAGTGCTTGACTTTCAGCTGAAGTTTGTTCTATAAAATAATTTTTTTAATTATTATTTTTTATAACAAACATCTTTCCATGCCACACCTAAAAGCTAAATCTTAACATATATTACTGTTAGTGATTATTTTGTCTTATACTGATACATAACTGAAATAAGTATTGAAATGAATTTTTATATCTTATTATGTATAATTAATATGTATATAAATAATTATTACAAATTTTAAAAATTAAGGTATGTTAAATGAAATTAACATTAAATGAAATTTAATGAAATTTCATTTCTTTTGTTAAATGAAATTGTATTTGGATTTTTACTATAAAAATATCTACTTCAATTTCTTTGAATGCCTCTTTTTCAAAAACTCATTATATATTTTCATATGCAGCTATTAGACATACATGCCATTCCACATTGTCATCTTCTTTCCCAAGAGTTAGCAATTTGGTGAGTGGATCTCCAGCCAGGACAGTGTCACCTTTGGGAGATAAGTGTCCAGGATGTGCCACAAGCACACTTCTTTGTGTTGGAGGGTTGGACTGTTTAAAAGTCTGGTTGACAATCTGGTGGTCAAGGGTCATGAAGGGTTTTACTTGTTGTCTCTGGACTTGCTGTACCTGAGTCCTCCCAGGAGCTTCCAGATATTGGGCAACCTAAAAATAGAAACCAATATATTGCAAAATGTAGCATCATATTGTATTTTAAAATTCTGTTTTCAACAATTAAGACAATAATCACTATAACATATAGTTGCTCTCAAATGTATGATCTAAAGTTTACTAAAATATATTAAGTGCTAACCATGTTTTTTACCATGTAACCTCCAAAATTACATGCAACTAAAACAAAGTTTGGAATAAATATATTAGTGATACTTTTTTCAGGATCTAAAAAGGAAATACTGAAATAATACCAGGAAAGTTATAGCCAATTCATTATTATTAGTAATTTTTACATATTTTTAGATTCTTTTATATTACAAATCTAAATATTCTATGGGGTATAATCACAACTATCTTTTAGTCAAAAAATTTAAAAGTTATCCAGGAGGGAACAAAAAGAATATACATATTTTCTTTCTGGAAAAAGTCTAATCATTGCTAATATAATGGGAATGATTTGCACAACATTGGTGAAAGGTGAAACCGTGCAGCCAGGGAGAGTGGTCTGGGATGTACATGCATGAACAATAACAACTTCACTGTACTAATCAGTGGGGGCTGTACATACTGTTGAGTGAGCATGTGTACTGTGTGGCCATTGCATTCAAAATGACTGAGTGAGTAGAGCAACAAATCTGAATCAAATTTTGTGTTAAGCTTGAACATTCCTCTGCAGAAACTATTCAAATGATTCAGGAGGCCTCTGCTATGGGCAACTGGTGACTGGCAGCTTCATCATGACAACGTGCCTGCTCATGCATCATGTCTTGTGCAGAGTTTTTTGGTGGAACATCAAGTCATCCAGTTAACCCAGGCACCCCACAGCCCAGACCTGGTACTCTGTGACTTCTGACTTTTCCCAAAACTAAAATCACCTCTGAAAGAGAAAACCTTTCAGAGCATTGATGAGATTCAGGAAAATTATTATAAGGCAGCTGATGGCAATCGGGAGAACTGTGAGGTCCCAAAGTGCCTTCTTTAAAGAGGACTGAGGCATCATTGTTCTATGTACATTGTTTCTTATATCTTGTATCTTCTTCAGTAGATGTCTCTATTTTTCACATTACATGGCTGGATAGCTTCTAGATAGATCTCATATATATACACGAAGTATTACATGTGATTCTTTACAGGTGGTGAAAATCTAGGTGATTGTTTTCACTTTTCTACATTTTCCAAAGTATCTATACTAAGTTTATTTTAATATTTTAATAATATTATTGCTAAAACCTTCCATATTTCTTTTTTTTAATTTATTTTGTGTTATAACTTTTAAAGTACCATGTACTCCCCGTGCCCTGCTCTGCCACACAATCACCACATTGTTGTCTATGTCCATGAGTCCTTTTTCCTTTCTGCTTGATCCTTCCAATCCCAACACCCACCAAGAGCTATCAGCCTCTTCTCTGAGTCTGTCTCTATTTTGCTCCTTAGTTTAGCTTGTTCAATAGATTCCATCTACTAGTGAAATCATATAACAACAACATTTTGGCAGAGTCATCATGAATGGCAAAAAAGCATTCGGAAAAATAATGTAATCAACTAAACAATTGTCTGCTATTTTGAAACTCCTTTTTCAAAACATAGACTTAAAATGCTGGGAATCTTCAGTCTAGCTATCATAGTTAACAATATACCATTATTTATATGAAGACAATTATAAGCATTTTCAAGCTTTCCCTTTAAAAACATCTGAAAGTATTATTGTCTGCCAGTCCTGTTTATATCAACTATGCTGTGATGTGAATACATTTTCCTCAAGGGACCTATATATAAACCTATTTAATATTTTTCTCATGTTAAACAATAGTAAAGATTGCTGCACAGTGCCTATTTTTCTTATTCCCACTACATAAACTACTCTTTAAAGTCCTTAACATGCAATAGACCAGATAAATGGCATTTACAAAGTATTTTGCACTTAAATTAGCTGGTTTGGGGTATGATATTATAGCAGTTATTTTAGCTTAATTCTTCTATGCTGACAGTTTTATCATTATTTTAATTTTACTACTATAACATAAATTTTCAGTCATAAAAAATTAAGATTGGTAATAGATATTATATATATTATTAATTGTAGTGCTGTAAACTTCACAGTTATAAAATAACATTGCATTAAAATGCCATGGGTATTTCTAGGGTAGCTATTTCAATTAGCCTAAATTTTAATTAATACTTCTTAACCTATATACACTTAAAAACATACATTATACATACATTTTTATATTCACAAATCTGTATCATTTATACAATGTAAATGAATACTAAAATATATGTTGTATCTACAAATGGCAAGTATCTCTTATAAGAAAAGTATGTTAAGTTAGAATTTATAACATTAGTTAATACATTTTTCACTTTTCATCCACCAACTGTAAAAGCCTTCATTAGAGTACTTGTATTTTGTGTTAAATCAAGAGTACAAAAGAAGTTATAGATGTGATCCCAGGGCCTGAGAAGTTTTCCATCTATGGCAGTATTAATAACAACTACAGCAAAAGCAACAAACATGATAAAACTATGCAACAGGTACCAGACACTGTGCTGAACAATTTACCCACATTACTTCATTTTATCCTTGTTAAATCCTTAGGAGATGGGTATCACTAGTATATCCATTGCAGCACATAGATGAAGCCACTGAGACTTAGAGGTTAAGTGTCATGACAATTGTCACTCCTCAGTAGGGGTGAATCCAGAATACAGAGTCTGCCTTCCTAAACATTACACATACTGGCACAGTAATATATATATAACAAATTAAAAATTTGATTTCTTTCACAAAACAAGAGCTTAAAAAATAATTAGAAGAGAAAATGGTTATAAATCAGGTGTTGGAAGGAGATGGACCTATGCATGGAGACAAGGAGAAGGAAATCTCAAATGAAAAAAAATTAAAATGAGGACATTTTACTTTAATAAAAATAAGTGTCAAACAGTAAAAAGAAAGTTAAAAGGAAAGAGAGAAGATGGCAGCAATGTAGGTGGGAGCTGAGCCCACTTGCTCATGCATCCAACTGGGACACTTAGCAGAACTAAACAAATGGAGGCATACACCATGCTTGTGGATTGGAAGAACTAACATCATTAAAATGTCCATATTACTCAAAGCAATTTAGAGATTCCATGTAATTCCTATTAAAAATACCAATGACATATTTCACAGATATAGAACAAACATGTCAGAAATTTATATGGAACAAAAGAAGACCCCACATAAACACAGACATTTTTTTTAATTTAATTATTATTCAAGTACAGTTTTCCATCCCCCACTCCCATCCCAGCCCACCCCCCAGTGCTCCCCACCTCCCTCCCATTTCCACCCCCCGTAGTTGTTCTCCATGTTTCCTTTATACTAGTTTCTGTGAATTCTTCCCCCTTTCCCCTGAAATTCTCTCCCCTCTTCCCTCTGGTCCCTGTCAGCCTGTTCTGAATTTCAGTGTCTTTGATCATATTTTGCTTACTTGCTTGTTTTGTTGTTTAAGTTCCTGTTAAAGGTGAGATCATATGGTATTTGTCTTTCACTGCCTGGCTTATTTCACTCAGCATAATGTTTTCCAGTTCCATCCATGTTGTTGCAAAGGGTAGTAGCTCCTTCTTTCTTTCTGCTGCATAGAATTCCATTGTGTAAATGTACCATAGTTTTTTGATGTACCATTCATTTATCGATGGGCATCTAGGTTGCTTCCAACTCTTGGCTATTGTAAATTGTGCTGCTATGAACATTGGTGTGCATAGGTTATTTTGGATTGGTGTTTTAGGGTTCTTAGGATATAATCCCAGCAGTGGAATTGCTGGGTCAAGAGGCAGGTCCATTTTTAGTTTTCTAAGGAAATTCCATACTGTTTTCCATAGTGTTTGTACCAGTCTGCAATCCCACCAACAGTGAACTAGGGACCCCTTTTCCCCACAACCTCTCCAACACTTGTTTGTTGCTTTGTTTATGATAGCCATTCTGACTGGTAAACACAGAAATTTTGAGAAAGAAAAAAGTAGGAAGGATCACAATATCTTATATAAAACTATATTACAAGGCCTCTGTAATCAAAACAGTCTGGTACTGGCATAAGAACAGACATAGAAAAATGGAACAGAATAAAGAGCCAAGAAATAAACCCATGTCTCTAGGGTCAATTAATATTTGACAAAGGTGGCAGGAGCATAAAATGGAGTAAAAACAAGTGGTATTGAGAGTTCTGGACAGCTACATGCAAAAAAAAAAAAAAGAAATTCAACCAACAACTTGCACCATACACAAAAATAATATCAAGATGAATAAAAGACTTAAATATAAGTCATGACACCATAAAAGTCCTAGAGGAGAACACAGGCAAGAAAATCTAAGATATTCCATACAGCAATATTTTCACTGATATGTCCCATAGAACAAGGGACATACAGGAAAATAAACAAATGGGACTTCATCAAATTAAAAACCTTCTGCACAGCTAAAGAAAACATCAGCAAAATAAAAAGGGAATGAAACATATGGAAAAATTGTATTTGCCAGTAATACCTTGGACAAAGGTTTGATCACCAAAATACATAAAAAACTCACGACTCCATACCAGGAAGACAAATAATCCAATTAAATAATGGGCAAAGGGCGCTTGCTTGTGTGTCTCAGTGGATTGAGTACCTGCCTGTGACCCAAAGGGCCACCTGTTCAATTCCCAGTCAGGGCACATGTTTAGGTTATGGCCCAGGTCTCCAGTAGAGGGCACACAGGAGGCAATCACACATTGAAGTTTCTCTCCTTTCCTTTCCCCCACTTCCCTTCTTTATAAAAATAAATAAATAAAGTCATTTTTTAAAAATTGGCAAAGCACCTGGACAGATACTTCTCCAAGAAGGACACACAGAGTGCCCATAGATGAATGAAAGGATGCTCAGCATCAGTAGTCATCAGAGAGATAAAAATTAAAACAACAATGAGATATCACTTCACACCAGTCAGAATGGCCATTATAAACAAATTAACAAACAACATGGCAAGGTTGTAGAGAAAAGGGAACCCTAGTGTCTGCAGACTGGTGTAGCCACTCTGGAAAACAATATGGAATTTCCTCAAAAAGCTAAAAATGGAATTGCCTTTTGACCCAGCAATTCCACTGCTGGGTTATACCCTAAGAATCCTAAACCACCAATTCAAAAGAACCTATGCACCCCATTGTTCATAGCAGTGTTATTTACAATAGCCAAGTGTTGGAAACAGCCTGAGCGCCCATCAGTAAATGAATGGATCAAAAAACTATGGTACATTTACACAATGGAATACTACACAGTAGAAAGAAAGAAGGAGCTCCTACCCTTCATGACAGCATGGATGCAAACATACAGCGTTATGCTAAGTGAACTAAACCAGGTGGTGAAAGACAAATGCCATATGATCTGATCTATAAGTGGAACCTAATGAACAAAATAAACAAATGAGCAAAACAGAATTAGAGACATGGAAATAAAAAACAAGTAATCGGATAGTAACCAGAGGGGAGGGGGGAGAGATGTTTTGGGGAAAGTAGGGGAAGGATCATCAAGAAACATGTATGAAAGGCCCATGGACAGACACCAGCAGGTGGGTAGAGGATTGAATGTGGGAGATAGGGATGGGTAGGGAAGGGGGAGTAATGGAAAGAAAATGGAGACAACTGTAATTGAACAACAATAATAAAAGTTTAAAAAATATTATCTAATTGAGTTTGGCTAACAAAAGATAAAAAAAGAAAGAAGACAAAAAGTTGGGAGACAGAGTTAGTGACAGAGTTAGTTATGAAAAGGAACTTACACAAATACCTTCTTTTCTCATAGGAAGACTACCATCACCTCTTTAAATCACTCTATACAGAAACAAACTGAAATATAAGCCAAAACCAGCTCTAATTCTACCTAAATTATTGGTTATTTATAGGGAATCCCAAATGTTTAGCAGGCAAAGGTAAAGAGTGTCTTGGGCCCAACCTATATAGCACCTGGAAACTAAACAAAAAGAGTCTAAAAGCTTAGTGAAACAGAGAAAAAAAAATCAATGGAATGTATTTAAACTACTCCCCAGAAAAACTTCTGTTCTTTTCCAATCATGAACCAATATCAGAAAAATGAGACAACTAAGTGTAAATATCACTTAAAATCATATGCAGCCAATTTTAAAATACTTTTAAATTGTCTGATATTTAAAGATGCATTCATAAAATTATTCATTGCATTTGTTTACTGAAGGACCTAGTATTTGGTTGGATAAATTAAATGAAATTGAAGGCTGTTATTGTTCATTTAGTCACTTATATAAGAAATATGTTTTGAGTGCCCAGCATTTTTGCAGAGCGATACACTTAACATAGAAAGGAGAAAAGTGTAATGTATGGTTTCAGAGAACTTGCGGTGTTGTCATAGTCTAGACATGGAAGAAACTTATGTGATTTCCAAGAGCGAGCACTATGTTTATCTTGCTGGCTGCTATACTGCCATTATTTTCTATGCATACCCCAGATAATGGTACAGAGAACGCTTTTTAAAATATGTATCTAAGCCCTGTTTGGGTAGTTCAGTTGGTTAGAGCGTTGTCCAGAGACACTAAGGTTGCAAGTTCAATCCCCCTGCAGTCAGGGCACATACAAGAATCAATCAATGAATGCATAAATAAGTGGAACAACAAATCTCTCTCTCTCTCTCTCTCCTCTCCTCGCCTCTCCTTTCCACTCTCTGTAAAATCAATACATAAACATTTTTAAATATGCGTCTGTATATATTCAATGAATGATTGAATGAATGAGTCATCAAAGTACAGACTGACTATAGTGACCACAAAGTGCTTTGGGAATCTACAAGAGAAACAGATGACTGTAATAAAAAATATCAGTCTTAACCTAGAAGACTGAAGCAGTACTTCCAGAACTCTGAATTATGTCTCAACATTATCACTCTGCTACTGGAAACTAAATATAATGGTGGTCAATTGAAGTCCAAGATTTTTTCTAGGTGAATATGGTGAGAGTTATTTTACCAGAAAATGTAGGTAGAAAATTTAATTTATAATTGTGTATACAATTTACCCATGAGCATCCTGTCAGCCAAAGAAAAAAATTTTTTNTCTACAAGAGAAACAGATGACTGTAATAAAAAATATCAGTCTTAACCTAGAAGACTGAAGCAGTACTTCCAGAACTCTGAATTATGTCTCAACATTATCACTCTGCTACTGGAAACTAAATATAATGGTGGTCAATTGAAGTCCAAGATTTTTTCTAGGTGCAGAAATCTGTTTTATTTCACTTGAAATAATTTATTTTTAGTCTCCCTATTTTCTGAAACATTGTAAATAAATAAGAAGGGTGAATATGGTGAGAGTTATTTTACCAGAAAATGTAGGTAGAAAATTTAATTTATAACTGTGTATACAATTTACCCATGAGCATCCTGTCAGCCAAAGAAAAAAATTTTTTAAATTATTAGGTTAGAACTTGTGAAATGGCAGATATTTGGCCATTTTTGATCCACATATCAGTTCCATCTGATTCAATCTAATATATATCTTACTGATGATTTATTATACCAGTTCTAAGGAGAGAAAAATATTTTTAAGGATAGTATCAGAATTTATGAACTAGGTGTTTTAATGTTTTCAATGACATAGGAACAAAATTTCAACAACTTTTACAAATATGCAATGACATTCTTCATGTGCCCATATTTTTAAATATAAAAATATACATTCATTGTCATAAGTTAGGTGATCTAGGAAATGTACTCTGACTTTATTAGCAGGTACTGGTGCTGTCAGAACCCGAGCCACAGTAGGATGAAGAAAGAAAGATTACACAGGCAAAGGCAAGGGTGGTTCAGTCATGAAGAGGATAATCTAGGCCATGCACTATAACATCCATTATATTTACTCTTGATCAAAGGCCCAAAGAATAATGTAAGTCAGCTCAAGTAAAAAGTCTAAATACATAATTTGGTTCTGGTCTGACTGATTCTTTGATAGTACTTACACAGGCAGAGACAGCAGTGTTTTCCAAGCCAAATTATTATGCAGATTCTGTATTTGTATATACAAACCCAAGAGATCACCTGGTTAGACCATTACCTCATTATCAATTGTCTCAAACTAGACTTTAGAGAAAATCACATCTTTTTAACTTAAAGATCCATTATTTTAAGTTACAAAAATAAAAAACTGAGCTTAAAAAGTTTAATTTTTTATGCACTGGCTAGTATGGCTCAGTAGATTCAGTGCCAGCCTGTGAACTGAAAAACTGCAGATTCAATTCCTAGGTAGAGCACATGCCTGGGTTTTGGGCCAGATCCCCAGCTGGGGGTGGGTAAGAGGCAACTGATCAATGTTTCTCTTGCATATCAACTTCTCTCCCTCTCTTCCTCTTTCTCTAAAAATAAATTTTAAAAATCCTTTTTTATTTATTGTTTAAATATATTTTATTGATTATGCTATTATATTTGTCCCATTCCCCCACTTTATTTCCCTCTGTCCCTGCATCCTCCCTCCCACCTGCAATTCCTTCCCCTTAGTTCATATCCATGGGTCATACATACAAGTTCTTTGGCTTCTACATTTCATACACTATTCTTGACCTCCCCCTGTCTATTTTGTAGTTACTATTTATGATTCTTATTTCCTGTATCTTTTCCCCCATTCTTGTTCCACCTGCTCCATGCTGATAGCCTCCATGTGATCTCCATTTCTGTGATTCTGTTCCTGTTCTAGTTGTTTGCTTAGTTTTTTTGTTTTTTGTAGGTTCAGTTGTTGATAGTTGTGAGTTTGCTGTCATTGTACTGTTCATAGTTTTTTATCTTCTTTTCCTTAGATAACTTCATTTAATATTTCATATTATAAGGGCTTGGTGATGATGAACTCCTTTAATTTGATGTTATTTAGGAAGTACTTTATCTGCCCTTCCATTCTAAATGATAGCAGTTCTGGGTAGACTAATCTTGGCTGTAGGTCTTTGCCTTTCATGACTTGGAACACTTCTTTCCAGCCCCTTGTTGTTTGTAAAGTTTCTTTTGAGAAATCAGCTGATAGCCTTTGGGGAACTTCTTTGTAGGTAACTGTGTCCTTTTCTCTTGCTGCTTTTAAGATTCTCTCCTTCTTTAATCTTGGGTAATGTAATTATTTTATGCCTTGGTGTGTTTGTCTTTGGGTCTAACTTCTTTGGGACTCTCTGAGCTTCCTGGACTTCCTGGAAGTCTATTTCCTTTGCCAGTTTGTTCAAATGTTTATTTTGAACAAACATTATTTTTCAAATAAATTTTCAATTTCTTACTCTTCTTTTTCTCCTTCTGGCACCCTTATGATTCAGATTTTGAATCATTTAAAGTTTTCCTGAAAGTTCCTAATCCTCTCCTCATATTTTTAAATGCTTATTTCTTCATTCTATTCTGGTTGAATATTTAGCTCCTCCTTATGCTCCAAACCATTGATTTGAGTCCTACTTTTCTTTCCTTTGCTTTTGGTTACCTATGCACTTTTCTTTAATGCACTTTTCATAGCCTTCACTCTTCTATTTTGCATCCATACTCAACCATTTCTGTGAGCATCCTGATTATAAGTATTTTGAATTGTGCATCTGATAGACTGACTATCTCTCCATTGCTTAGTTGTATTTTTTTCTGGAACTTTGATCTGTTCTTTTATTTGGGCCATTTTTTTGTCTCAGTATGCCTATTACATAGTAAGCAGTGGAGCCTTAGATATTCACCAGGGCTGGGCAACCTATGTCACGGCACTGTGGTGATGTATATGGGGGAGGGATCTAAAAGAAAACAATGAAGCTAGCTGGACTCTCTGCTAGCTTTCAATCACTTCCTCTGCTACCCACAAGCAAATTGGGCCCTTCTGTTGCTGATTCCTGGGTGGATGAGTTTGTGTAGGTTCTAGTACTCTGTGGATCTCTCCAATGAACTTTCCTGTGAGGCTGGGAATTTCTCCCCCAACCACAACTGCCACAGGCTTTTTCAGTCAGAGGTTTGAGGTTTTATTTCCCCACAATAGAACCCTGGATTGTGCAGTCTGTTTCGCCCCCCAGCTGTTCCTCCTGGTTTATCCGAATAAAAACATGGGACCTCCCACTCCACCAGCCGCCTCCACCTTGCCACAAATCCTCTCCACCTGGGATGCCCATATGCACCCATCCTATTGGCCTGGGTGAATATTTCTTCTTTACTCCTTGGTTGTCAGATTTCCCTATGGTTTGATTTTCTGGCAGTTCTGGTTCCTTTTTGTTTTTAAATTTGTTGTTGTCCTTCTTTTGGTTGTCCTACCTATATCTCTATCTTAAAACCCCTTTTTAAAAAGTGTTTTTAAAAACTATGAAGGAGAGAAATATCAATGTTTGGTTGCCTCTCCTGAGTCCCCTGCTGGGAACTGGCCTGCAACCCAGGCATGTGCCCTGACTGAGAATCAATCACGATCGTGTGGTTTGCAGGCCTGTGCTCAATCCACTGGGCTACACCAGCCAGGGCAGAGATTTTGATTTTTTAAAAATTAGAAATACAGTTGTAGATACCAGAGGCAGAAGGAGGTGCGGGCAGATTTAAGATGATAAACAGGGTCAAATATATGGTAACAGAAGAGGATTAATGTAATATACAAATTATATATTGTAATATTGTATATCTGAACTGTACACAATCTTCTTAATCAATGTTACCCTAATAAATTTAATAAAAAAGAAATATATGTATTGGTGAGCTATTAAAATGCTTAGATCCTTTAATAAGAGAACTGAGACAATGGGTTCCACTTCTCAATGCTTAACAGGTAATCTAAAGTACTTTTTAAAAAAAAATTAGAATCACACAAACTCCTGCAAGTATCAAGTGCTAAAGAAAAGGAGTTGGTCAGGAAGAAAAATATCATTTTCAAGAGTACAGAAAACATAATCATTGGAAAATCACAATCACAAATACAAAATGTACGTATGGTGGTTTTTATTGTTTTCATTTTTCTATTCTTGGTTTTGGACTAGACTAGATATAGGAATTCTGCCTTTTGAGATATTTGATGGAGCTCCATGAGAAAGCAGCATCATACTACAGAGAAAAGTCAGATCTCATTCTCTGACAATAGCAGTTGAAGCAACAGAATACAACTTAGAGTAACAGATATTTGATGATGTTTTTTAATCCTAGAGTTTAGATCAGTCTTAGAAATTTTCTACTCTATAAAATGGCCAATATTTAATTAGAAGTTAATTCATACTAACAAAATATTATGTGGTCCTATTTGCATTTGGATTTAAAATTTCCTGTTAGGTAAAAGAGTTGAGGAGTAATGTGCACCAGCCAAGCAGTGCTAACTAGAAAGACCTCAAAGTGTTCATGTGGAATGATTTTCACATAGTGGTTTTCAAATTATGCTCCTAGATTCATGAACTCATTCCTCCAATTTACTTTATGGTGTTCTACATTTTAATCTTCTCATATAATTCTTACATGGGTTTCAGATCCCATCCATTGGATAACAACAGGAAGAAAGTACATTGTACAAGAAAATTTTCAAGACAAATAGATAATTGTACTTAAAATAAAAACTTGCAGGACTCCACCAAACCTGTGATTCTCCATGTATAAGGTTGTACATATCATATTTAAAATTTTTATTACATCTCCTTAAATATTGTTATACATTAATGTTTATGCAGGCTCGTACATATTTTTGTCTTCTTTTAAAATGTTATCTTCTGCTAAAGAAAGTGTAAGATTATGGTAAAGCTCTCAGGTAATTCTTTCAATATTCACTCAGTAAACAATTAATAATAGTTTGCTCTTTCTTAAAGCCAGTTCTAAGGGAAATTCATTTCTTTCCAGAAAGCCAGTGTGTGACCCATGTGTCACCATCCACCTGAAGGACATTCATCTAAACTGAGGGCACAGAACCTGGGAGGAGATGAGACAACCTCTCGTACTAACCTTTTGAAACTCAAAACTAAAAAGCAATGGCGAACATCACATAAGCAATAAAAAGACCCTATTGTCAATTTCATTTAATCATTGTTCAAGTACAGTTTTCTGCATTTAACTCCCATCCAAGCTCACCCCCCCTACCCAGTGCTCCCCACCTCCCTCCCACTTCCAGTCCCCTTAGTTGTCCATGTGACCTTTATACTTGTTCCTGGAAACCCTTCCCACCTTCGCCTGAAATTCCCTCCCCTCTCTTCTCTGGTCACTGTCTGCCCGTTCTCTATTTGAGTGTCTTTGGTTATATTCTGCTCCTTTGTTTGTTTTGTTGTTTAGGTTCCTGTTAAAGGTGAGATCATATGGTATTTATCTTTCACCGCCTGGCTTATTTCACTCAGCATAATGCTTTCCAGTTCCATCTAAGCGTTCCAAAAGGTAATAGCTCCTTCTTTCTTTCTGCTGCATAGAATTCCATTGTGTAAATGTACCATAGTTTTTTGATCCATTCATTTACTGATGGGCACCTAGGTTGCTTCTAGCTCTTGGCTATTGTAAATTTTGCTTCTATGAACATTGGTGTGCATAGGTTCTTTTGGACTGGTATTCCAATACTCCTAAAAGTGGAATTGCTGGGTCAAAAGGCAGATCCATTCTTAGTTTTCTGAGCAAATTCCATACTGTTTTAGATAGTGGTTGTACCAGTCTGCAATCTCACCAACAGTGAACTAGGGTCCCCTTTTCCCCACAACCTCTCCAGCACTTGTTGTTTGTTTCTTTGTTTATGATGGCCATTCTGACCAATGTAATGTGGTATCTCATTGTGGTTTTAATTTGCATCTCTCTGATAGCTAGTGATATTGAGCATCTTTTCATGTGTCTCTGGATCCTCTATATGTCCTCCTTGGAGAAGTGTCTCTTCAAGTCCTTTCTCCATTTTTTAATTGGGTTGCTTGTCTGAGAGTGGAGTCGTCTGAGTTCTTTGAATATTTTGGAGACTAAACCTTTGTCTGAGGTATCATTGGCAAATATGTTTTCCCAAACAGTTGGTTTTCTTTTGATTTTAATACTGTTTTCTTTAGGCATGCAGAAGCTTTTTCTTTTGATGAGATCTCATTTGTTTATTCTTTCCTTAATGTCCCTTGCTCTAGGGGACATATCAATAAACATGTTGCTGTGTGAAATATTTGAGATTTTCCTGCCAATATTCTCCTCTAAGACTTTAATGGTGTCATGGCTTATATTTAAGTATTTTATTCATCTTGAATTATTTTGGTATACAGTATAAGTTGGTGCTCAAGTTTCATTTTTCTGCATGTAGCTGTCCAGTTCTCCCAACACCATTTGTTGAAGAGGCAATTTTTAGTCCATTTTAGGTTACTGCCCCCTTTGCTGAATATTAATTGCCCATAGAGACTTTGGTTTCTTTCTCGGCTCTTTGTTCTTCTTCATTGGTCTATGTACCTGTTTTTATGCCAGTATCAGGCTGTTTTGATTACAGTGGCCTTGTAATACAGTTTGATATCAGATATTGTGATCCCTCCTACTTTGTTCCTCTTTCTCAAAATTGCAGCTCCTATATGGAGTCATTTATGGTTCCATATAAATTTTTGAAGTGTTTGTTCTATGTTTGTGAAATATGCCATTGGTACATTAATGGGTATTGTATTGAATCTGTAAATTACTTTGGGTAGTATGGACATTTTGATTGTTAATTTTTCTAATCCATGAACATGGTATATGTTTCCATTTCTTTGTGTCTTCCTTGATTTCTTTCTTCAGTGTTGTATAGTTTTCTGTATACAGGTCTTTAACCTCCTTAGTTAGGTTTATTCCTAGGTATTTTATTTTTCTTTTTGCTATATTAAATGGGATTTTTCTTCATTTCTGCCTCTGCTGTTTCATTGTTGGTATACAAAAATGCCTTTGATTTCTGGATATTTACTTTGTATCCTGCTGTTTTGCCAAATTCATTTATTAGGTCGAATAGTTTTGGGGTAGAGTCCATAGGATTTTCCATGTACACTATCATGTCATCTGCAAACAATGACAGTTTTCTTTCCTACTTTTCAATTTGGATGCCTTTTGTTTCCTTTTCTTGTCTGATCACTGTGGCTAAAACTTCCAGTACTATACTGAATACAAGTGGTGAAAGTGGACAACTTTGTCTTGTTCCTGATCTTAGTGGAAAAGATTTTAGTTTTTGCCCATTGAGTATGATGTTGGCTGTAGATCTCACTCATATGGCCCTTATTATATTGAGGAATGCTCCCTCTATTCACACTTTGCTGAGTGTTTTTATCATAAATGGGTGTTTACCTTATCAAAAGCTTTTCCCATGTCTATTGATATGATCATGTGATTTTGTCCTTGCTTTTGTTTATATGATGTATTACATTTACTGATTAGTGAATACTGAGCCATCCTTGCGTCCCTAGGATGAATCTTGTTTGGTCATGGTATATGATCTTTTTAATGTATTGTTGAATTTGATTTGCCAATATTTTGTTGAGGATTTTAGCATCTATGTTCATCAGCAATATTAGCCTGAAGTTTTCTTTCTTTGTTGTGTCTTAATTTGGTTTTGGAATTAAGATGATGGTGGCTTCATAAAAAGAGTTTGGGGCTCTTCCATCCTTTTAGATTTTTTGGAATATTCTGTGAAGAATAGGGGTTAGCTCTTCCTTCAAAGCTTTGTAGAATTCTCCTGTGAAACCATCTGGTCCAGGGCTTTTGTGTGATGGGAGTTTTTTGATTACTGCTTCAATTTCATCTGCTGTTATTTATCTGTTCAGGCTTTGTGCTACTTCTTCATTGAGTTTTAGAAGATTATATTTTTCTAGAAATTTGTCCATTTCACCTAGGTTTTCAAATTTCTTGGCATACAGTTCTTCATAGTAATTTCTTACAATTCCTTGTATTTCCGTGCTGTCAGTTGTAATCTTTCCTCTTTCATTTCTGATTGTGTTTATTTGGGTCCTCTCTCTTCTTCTCTTGATGAGCCCACTTAAAGGCTTGTCGATTTTGTTTATCTTCAAAAAACCAGCTCCTGGATTCATTGATCCTTAGAATTGAGATTTTAGTCTCCATGTCATTTAATTGTGCTCTAATCTTGGTTATTTCCTTCCTTCTACTTGCTCTGGGCTGTCTTTGTAGTTGTTCCTGGCATTCTTGTAGGCATAGGGTTATGTTGTTTTGTTTGAAATGTTTCTAGCTTTTATAGGTAAGCCTGTATTGCTCTGAACTTCCCTTTCAGGACTGCCTTCACTGTGTCCCATAAGTTTTGGGTTGCTGTGCATCCATTTTCATTTGTTTCCAGAAACATTTTGATTTCTTCCCTAATTTCATTCTTGACCCATTCGTTGTTTAATAGCATGCCATTCAATCTCCATGATTTTGAGTGTGTTGGGTCTTTTCCCTTGGAGTTGGTTTCTAGTTTCAGTTCCTTGTGATCAGAAAAAATGCTTGGTATGATTTCAATTTCCTTAAATTTTTTGAGGCTTGTTTTGTGACCTATCATATGGTCTATCTTTGAAAATGTTGCATGTACATTTGAAAAGAATGCGTATTTAGCTTCTTTGGGATGGAGAGCTCTGTATATGTCATCTAGGGAGTTCCTTCTAGGGCTTTGTTCAATGCCATAATTCATTAAAATTTTGTTTGGAAGATCTGTTCATTTTTTACAGTGGGGTGTTAAAATCCCCTAGTATAATTTTGTTGCTGTCAATATCTTTCTTGAAGTCCTCTAACATTTTCTTTATATATATGGGTACTCCTATGTTGGGTGCATATGTATTTATGATGTTAATGTCTTCTTGGCAGATTCTTCCCTAGAGTATTAGGAAGTGACCTTCTGGGTGTCTCTTTATGGCCCTTTTTTTTTTGAAGTCTATTTTGTCTGATATGAGAATTGCTACCCCGGCTTTTTTTTTCTTGACCATTTGCTTGGAAAATTTGTTTCCAGCCTTTCACTTTTAGTCTGTGATGGTCTTTTGACCTGAGGTGGTCTCTTGTAGGCAGCATATGTGTAGGTCATGCTTTCTTATCCATTAAGCTATTCTATGTCTTTTAATTGGAGCATTTAATCCATTTACATTTAAGGTTATTATTGAAAGGTACTTATTCATTGCCATTTTTGTACCTGTGTCCCTCTCTGTCTCTCTCTTTTCCTTCCTTTCCTTAAAGCAATCCTTTTAGTAATTCTTGCATAGCTGGTTTGGTTTAGGCATATTCTTTTAGACTTCTTTTGTCTTGGAAGCTCTTTATTTGGCCTTCTATCTTGATTGAGAGCCTTGCTGGGTAAAGTAGCCTTGGTTGTAGGCCTCTGGTTCTCATGACTTGAAATATTTCTTGCCATTCTCTTCTTGCTTAGAGTGTTTCCATTGAGAAGTCAGCAGCTAGCCTTATTTGGGCTCCCTTTTATGTTACTTCCTTTTTCTCCCTTGCTGCCTTTAAGAGTCTCTCTTTACATTGGAATTTTGCCACTTTAATGATGATGTATCTTGAAGTGGGCCTCTTTGGGTTCCTCTTGATTGGGCCTCTCTGTGATTCCTGGATTTGTGTGACTTTTTCTGTCATCAAATTAGGGAAGTTTTCCCTTATTACATTTTCAAATAGGTTTTCTAGCTCTTGTTCTTCTTCTTCTCCTCTGGCATTCCTATTATTTGAATATTATTTAGTTTCACATTGTCTTGCATTTCTCTTAATCTTGCTTCATTCTTTCTGAGCCTCTTTTCTTTTTCTTGCTCTTTCTGTGAGTTTTTTTCTTTTTTATTTTCCAATTCACTGATCCTATCTATTGCTTCATGGATCCTGCTTTTGATTCCTTCTACTGTGTTGTTTAGTTCAGAAATTGTATTCTTCATTTTCTCTTGGCCCTTGCTGATAGGTTCTATTTTATTTTTTATGTTGGTATAGTCTGCAGTGAATTCACTGTAGCTCCCCTCTAGTTTCTGGTAGCTGGTTGTGAGCTCTTTGAATTTCCTGATAACCAGTGCTTTGAATTCAATATTTGATAGTTGACTTGCTTCTATTTCATCTAACATTCTTTCTGAGGCTTCCTCTTTTTCCTTTCATTTGGTGATTGTTTCTTTGTCTTTCCATTGTTTGTGAGACTCTTCTTGTTAGCCTCAGCTTCTTAAATTGATCTGTTCTGACTTCCTGGGTTTATGGTGTGAACTTCTGTGTGAACTTCACAGGTAGAATACCTGTGAAATTCAATGGTGCAGTCTCCTTCAGGTATCCTGGTATTCTCCACTTCCACCTACTTTTTGTGTGTGTGTATGTGATTGGTTGGAGGGGGAGGCAAAATGGTTTATGACAGCAGGAGAGTATTTTATGATATTTACAGTCACAGCCGGTAGAGAAGAGATAGAAGATCTTTAGGCTATATATGGTGTTAACCATAATCTTTAACACAACTTGCCACTTTTAAGAAAGGATGAACAAAAGATAAGTCTCTTGTTGGGGAAGGAAGGCTTGTGAGTTAGACTATATCTAACTATATCTAAAGCAGTGATGTTGCAGGAGGTTGGATTCTGGGGTACGGTGAGAGTAAAGTATAGTAAATAGGTGTAGTGTGTGAGCAAATAGAGTTAATCACTACCATAATAGTGTTCAGGAAAATGTGAAGTGGGCTGAGATCCAGGAGATGTGTTGTGAAGTATTTACAGTTGTATGGAACAGCTATTATTTACAATAATATTAAAGCAACAATCATATGGCTGACTCTGTGTGATCTGGATAACATGAATAGGGCCTATAGAACTCTGGGTAGTGTGCTAAACCAAAACAAGTGGCATGAAGTATAGAAAATTAGCAATACACCATGGAGGAGAGAATGGGGGAAACATGTTAAATGATACAATATAACCAGCCAAGGCCATGAAGCCTATGCAGAAAGAGGAGGAACACAAAGATACTATTAAAATAAAAAAGAAGTGAGAATATTGAAAAAATAATCATACAAATATGCAGCAACTTGTGGCTTCTCAGCTATAGCAAAGTGGAATTTGTCTTTGTTTCTACTGTTGGGATGCCCCCTCTTTGTGTCCAACTCTGGTCTTTTTGCAGTTCCAAGTTGTTTGTGTCTCTTGTGAGTAAACAAAAAAAAGGCAGGAGAAGGGAGGAAAAAGTGATCAGTTTTGAAAGAAAGGAAGAAGGAATAAAACAAGAATGAAGAAAAGAGAGGGGGGAAGTATTGAAAGATAAAACAATAATAAAACGTAAAATATTAAGGATTGCTTAAAATAAAAACACACCTCTCTTTTTGGTTTAAAACTGGCCAAACCGGTTTTTCTGGCTGCAGCAGGTTGAGGGTCAATTGGTGTGTTCTTTCTGTGAGTGGCCTCCCAAGAGCTAACCTGGTACTCCCAAGCACCCCTTGAAGGGGATCTAGGTCCTTTTCAGAGCTCTTTTCACGGGGGTCCTCGCTATGGGGTGGGGTGCCTGGGTCCCGCGTGATCTGGCATGGACAATTCCCAGTTCTGTGGGGGAACTCAAGGGCTTCCGCCCAACCTCTGGATCACTGCCAGGCTGAGTAGGGAGCAGGCCACGCTGCTGTCACAGGAGAATCCTTCAGTTTACTTTCCAAAAAATTTCTTATTAAAAAAGCCTGCCTGTCAGCCTAATCCCCCAGCCAGACTGGTGACGATCAGAGTCAGAGCCCAACACTATGCTTCTCAATTCTCCTGAGCTGGTGACCACAGAGTCCTTAGTACCCTCTCTGTAAACTAAAGCAAACAGGTCCCTCCTGGTGTTGCCCAACCTTGCTTGGCCAGGGAGGGATGGAGCTGATGACCCAGCTCTCTCCCAAAGACCCTACCACGGACTCTTGGCAGGTCCAGGGCTCCCGAAGAGTCTGTGGTAGACGCACAGGGCACTGAGCACTGGGCACTGGCCAAAGCCACTGCTGCTCCTGTCTTTGCTCTGGTCCCTGAGACCCTACTGTCCTGCAGCCATCTCTTTACAGTCTGGTTTTTCAGTGTCAATTACAATTTCTTGTCTCTTCTTTTCATATATGTTGGGGAACTTTTGGCTGTTTGCTCTGTTCCTCCATAGATAGGCCAGGATTTTCTCCCATGTGTATGAGGAAATGGAATCTGCTCTGTGCTACTCCTTCACCATCTTTCCTCCCTCTCCTCAAGGTTTTAGATAGACCCTTTAAGGTAAGGTATTACTTCTTCATTTATTTTTTGTTCTCAGCTCATAACATAGGACCTCAGTGGTCAGAGCCTCAAGGTTTGGCCAGGAGAAAGCTATTCCCAGGTCACCTAGAAAAGGTCACCTAGGGCAGTTTTGTTCTTGCCCTCTATTATCATTAATTTGATTAGCCAAACAAATTAAACAAACATGGGCACCTGCTTAATAAGAGTGTATAAACTATCTGCAAGGACATAAATGAAATGTATTCAGCCAGAAATAAATTTCTTCTAAATATATTATGAGATGATAGTAAATAAATACATATACACTGGCATTAAACACATACACACATCAAAAAAAAAGACAATCCCATTCACTGCAACAGTGTTTAAATTTGTTAAATTTGTACTAAGCTTGAATTTAATAAATGAAGTAAAGGCTTGGACTTTATATGTGAGTAATAGGTTACCATTAATTACATTCTATATCACAGGTACGTAATAGAAAATCTATTTTGGGGGACTTATGAATCTACTACCTCCCAGCTATCTTCTCATAAAAGCCATATGACATTTGTTAAGATTCTGTAATAAAGATTAATAGCTCACTTCTTCAAATCTTTTTTATAGCAGTCTTTGGATATGATATACACATAAATCTCATCTTGACTACACCTAAGATTATATAGTTGAGCTTGTCTGATTGAGATATAACTATTGAGAACAAAGTAGGGCACAGTTCATCAAAAGTTTTACTTAGGTTTCTGAATAAATATCAGCATATTTCAACTGAGTATTATATAATCCAAAGTTATCTGATGGATAATAATATAAAATATGAATGTAACATATGCCCTTCAGTTGTAATCATTGAATTTGAATAATACCAATGGTACATCTTTGAGAAAATACCCACACTTAAAAGACTTTAAGAGGCATGAATACTATTAATCAAAGTTTTTCTAATTCAATAATAATCTAGCAGTAAAAATGCTTATACTCCACAAGCACTCATATTTGCACTATAAAGTCTATGATTCCTTTACAAATCCCTTACAATTAATCCAGCTCCATCTACTGCACTGATTTATTTTATTTTAGTATTTCAGTAAAATTTATATATTTAAAAGAATTACATAAACCAGCTATATAACTGTGGTTTATTTATTCTGATCTCTCCTATTTTCTAGTGTTTCCCGCACATTAGGATTCATGCTACTAAATTCTAGGAATAAAGTTATTAACAAAACAGTCATAACCCAATCTCCAAAGAGTTCATGGTCTACTAACAGAGATAGATAACATATAATTATAACATGATATAATAAGTCTTATAAAATAAGAAGTTGTCACAAAATCAAGCATAAAGACCCACATACAAATGGGAACAAATCATTCAAATGAAAGTCAGTTTCTGGAAAAAAATGAATGAAAGAAAGACAGTTTCTGTTACTAATTTCACTAATTCATTCACTTAACAAATATATGTATGCTTGTATAGCCTTGCTACCTGGATTTGTAAATATGGTAAGCAAAGTCTCTCTCCTTAGGAGTTCATGGAAAGGTGAAAGAGACATATTTTTAATCAAACCATCACACAAATGACTGTAAATTTTACACAGAAATCTTTAGTAAAAGGTGAAAGATTTATACAATCTGAAGAAAAACCAGAGTATGATGACTGTAAATTTTCAAGTGCTATAAGTGATAGGAAGGATAGATACACATGACTATGAGCAGGTACAAAAGGATTAGACAGAAATTAGGGATAATTTCTCTGAAGAAGGAATGGCAGGACTGAATCTGGAGGATGATAAGAAGAAACTAGAGGAAGAGCACAGAAAAAAAACACTGTAGGGAGATGAAACAGCATGCACAAAAATCCTGGTGGGAGGAAGCAAGATGAAAAATAAGTGCACTGAAAGGAAATAACTGAGAGCAGAGAGCTTAGAGTATGTTATGAGGTTGGGGAAGCCAATAGAACCAGTTTATGAAATCCTTTAGGTATATAAAAGCATCTTATTTTCTTTATCACAGGAAGCAGACATAGTAGTTCGGTTGGATGAATTTTAGAGGTATAAAATGAGAGTCCAGGAAACAAGGGCTGCTGTACTAGGGTTAGTATAGCTGGATTCCAGGGACATTAGAAATTGACTTAAGACTGTTACTTGAGTTTCTGGCTTAAGTGATTGAATGGATAGTGATGCACTTCACAGAGAAAACTTGGTTGTGTTTTGGAGGGGGCATAGAATCATAAATTTTGTTTTCAAGATATTCAAGAGGGTATACGAAATATGCAGTTGGACATATGGGTCTGCAACTCAGAAGTAAGGTATGTGCTATCAATAAAATTGATATGACACATATACTTAGGTGATAACTTATAAGATTATCATTAGAGGATGTGCAGAATTCTATGAGGAGAGGGCCTAGATCTGAAAAGGTTCGACTCTCAATTTCTAATTACACATGAAATTTACTCTGATTCTACATACTGTATTCCCTTAGGTCCCACTGATTTCTTTCACACATTTTTCAAATGCTTATTTGTTGTTACATTGTCAGGTAAATCCTCCTTAATTAAATAATTATTAGTTTTCCTTGTTTCCAAAATTATTTATTCATTCCTCTGATATAGATACAGCAGTATTTTCCTAGTTCAACTACATTACAACTCTCACATTACCAGTCCTCAACTTCTTCACTGCAGTTCCAAAATCCAAAAAGCTCTAAAAATCAGATTTAAAAAAAATTGGTGTAGTTCCTGGCCAGGTATATCAGTTGGTTAGAGCGTCATCCCAATACACCAAGGTTGCAGTTTAATCTGTGGTCAAAGGCACATACAAGAAGCAACCAATGCTTTCTTCATACAAGAATGAAAAAATAAGTGAAACAACAAATCTCTCTATCTCAAATCAACATATAAAAAGATTTTAGAAATTACTGCACACCTAAATGGTGGCAAAATCAGATCCAAAATGAAGTAAAGCTATTTATACAGCCTTATCCTACTTACACTAGGTACCCCTATGCATTGCTGTAGATATATTAATGTATTTGATTTGGAATGCTGTTTTTGGAACCTCCATGGCAGTGTCAAGGAATAAACTGTATAGGTACTACATTAGCTTTTCTTCACCTTTATTTTATTTTTTGTTTTAATAATATTTTTTGCAATATAATGAGGCAATAGGAAAAAACAGTTTATTCTAATATTGTTTTAGTTACTCCAGTAATCAGATGAAGCTTCAAATATGATTTAAGTTTTCTACAATTCAGATATTTCTCATTTCTCACATATTCTTTGTTGTTGTGTCGAGGGAAAAAGATCTTTAAAGAATAATCAAAGGTAATTTCTTTTCTAACTTACCCTTCCCCTATAGGCAATCATATGGCTTACAAAAATACATGTATAAGAATATTCATTGATGTTTTATTTGTAATAACAAAAACTTGAAAGCAAAATAAGTTGTGATATAGTTATTAAATTATATATTATATAATAATGAAAATAGATTTGTTTTCCAAATAATAAGAATAAATCATATGTGTATATATACATACATACAACAATGGTTTATTTGAAGCTCATAAAATGATGTAAGTCATTTAAAATTGTTCCATATTACCTTTTAACATCAGAAATATTGTGAATTCTGAAGTCAGCTAGACCTAGGGTTTTAATAATAAATTTTATAACTCATTATTTATTGGGTGAATGTCATGTACAAAAGACTATGCTATATGCTTTGCATATGTTATTTCATTTAAATCACAATACCATAATACAATTGAAATGGGCTTTCACAATTAGTTTTTAAAAAGCCACTACAATATTTGTTTTCTTTTCAAAAATTATTATGTATTCAAAACTCAAATTTAAATTGAGCACATTCTATCTCTTGATAGAATAAAAAAACTAATGAGCCCTGGCTGGTGTAGCTCAGTGGACTGAGCACAGGCCTGCAAACCAAAGGATCATGGTTCAATTCCCAGTCAGGGCACAGGCCTGGGTTGCAGGCCAGTTCCCAGCACGGGATACATGAGAGGCAACCGTACATTGATATTTCTCTACCTCTCGCCTTCCCTTCCCCTCTAAAGATAAATAAATAAAATCTTAAAAAAAAAAACTAATGAGTTATGTCCTTTCCAATTCAACACACCAATTCAATGAATGAGAGGTGTATTCTTACATTAATTAGAATGAATTTTCCAAGTATAACATCATATTTGTATTATTAGGCACATTTGTATTTAATGCTTATGGCTATATTTAAATAAATTAGCACTACAGTTTGTATGCTTTTTAGAACTTCCCTATACAATTCAATTTTTCCTGTAAGAATGGAAATATACATGTTAAATACTTAAGCTAGATTCAGTAAAATATCTTAAGTTTCTTTTCATAAAAAATGATTATCTAACTGAATGCAAGGTGATTAATATTTATTCGGAAGATTTTATAGACAAAGGAGATGTTGCTTCAGAAATCAACGATTGTGTTTAAATGATGTTTTATACTTCATAGTTACTTTCAACTTAAAACAAACCTCTCATTTAATGCTTAAATGTATTAGTTTTCATCCCTGGTATAGTGATATTTGGTATAGTAACATTTTCATATTATTTTCATTATAAAGATGTGAGTGTTCCTTCAAGGATGCAGATAATAGAGATGCAAGAGTGACTTCTTTAAAAGGTCCCATTTCAAATATATTAGAGAGTCATCAATTGCACTTTTTAAAAAATTTACATGTTATAGAATAGAACCAAAGCCATAAATAAAACATCTGGAGTAAAAATCCAAGCCTTTCAACAATAATTGTCATTTCTTGTATCATTTTATTAGAATTATATTACATTTCTATTTTTAATTATCTTAATGGTTACTCCAGGAATAATGCCAATAGATTATCAATATATGCACACCTTGTAAGAGAAAGAAACTGGTCACTTAATATAGTTAAATTTATAACAAAGAAATTCATACAACTTTGTCAAAATAAAAGCATCATAAATGTTTATTCCTCAAAAAGTTCCAAACAGTCCAAATGATTTCATACTAACTTATACTTGAAAACTTTAAAAATTAAAAAAAAAGTTATTGACCTTATGAGTTGATATATGATCATCAATTAATAAAGTCATTTTATCATAACAAAATATTATCATTAGAGATGCAGTAGTGTAGTCTAACCGTTTCTAAAGAATATGATTGCAGCATTTTAGGTAGTTAAATATTAAAATAATATAGCTGAAAATGAGACTGAAATGATTCACTTTGATTGACAGAAGAAATTGGCTTTGTTTAACAAGTACATATATATCACTCAATTTTTTGAGGTATTACTACCTTTTGAGGTGGGAATATAAAATTTATATTGTCTTCGTTTACTTAACTGGAAAATATCATGATATTTGGGGATCTATGTCTTAAATATACCTGTTATTACATTATCTACATTAATCAAATCCCTTAAGTAAGTATGCCTTCTTGTAGAAAAGCCCTTCAGTTATATAGTTGTAGATTTACCTTACCTTTGACACTGAAGAATAATACTTTTTTAGAATCAAGTAAACATACTTAATTTTTTTATTGTTACAGAAAGCACATTACCATGAAACATTAATTCATCAAGAAAACTATTAACAGGGACTTCATAGACTAGTTGAAATCTCAGAATGAAAAATAACAAGTTGAATCAAACATTCCAATGACTTGTATATGGACTTTTATCTTCACTGTATAGATGAATACTGAAACTCAAAAAGATTATTAGACATACTCACAATCATACAGGCAAAAATAGTGGACTCAACTTCTCATCTTTTGATTACAAATAAGTCTGACTGCAAGTTATTTATTACCAGCTCACAAAAAAAAATATTTTAAGTTTACTCCAATCAACACTATTGCAAAAAAAAAAAAACTGTCCTATATCCAAACACAAATATGAAATAATCACCTCTACTCCCTGACAAAAAAACTTTTGGAGTTTCTTCCATGCTCTTAATAGAGTTTGATTTGATTAACTTATAAATTTTTGTTTTATTTTCTGTTTTATTTCATCTGTATGGTAACCATTATATGCTGCAAGATCTGGGTTGTCCATACAGTGTGAGACAATGCTGTAATAAAAATCTACCATCAGCAAATATTAACTCTAGATGAGTCTTACTTTAAGGTGCTTTGTTCCACATTAGTTTCTAGATCTATTTATTAAATAGACACTATTCTGAAGAGCTCTTGTCCTCTTACCAAGAAAAAATTTTAGTTTCCTATACCTTCTTTACTATTACCTTCATGATTCTTTCCTAAGAATCTCTAACTGCTTTTTATATGAGAGAAAGTTTGGATAGGGAGGGAGGTAAAGGCAGAGATTATTATTTTCAGATTGGCTTGTTCTAAATATATCATGTTTATAATATTTAGTATTTTTAACTTCTTGCTTTGAGGAATAAACTTAAGAAATGAACAAATGCATATAAAATTTGGCAAGAATTGAAATAGACCCAGAAGAAAATTTTAAACTTGTTGATTAAGATTACATTTCTTGTGAAAGTCAAAACCACAATTAGGACAGGATTCTGAAAATACAAAACAGTGAATCCAATCTTTTATCAGCTTATTAAAACATATAGTATGTGAATATACATGCCATTGTCTATTTAAGCATAGGGAAATCCAAGATAGTGTTGGAGTAAGTAGAAGCTATATTCATCTTCTGGAATTAAAACTGAATTATAGAACAATCATCCTAAATAACCAACTGAAGACTAACTAAAAAGAAATCTTATAGCCAAGGAAGTACAAAAGTGGTCACATCAAGACTGGTAGGAAGGGCAGAAGTGAAAAATGGCTGGTCCTGTTACTAGGAACAGCCACTAAGTTTCCAGAAGGATATCTCACCTGTGGAGGGTTCCCCCTGAGAAACATAGTCTAAACCCCAAACCAGGCTCCCAAGCCCAGAGCACCAGAGCCAGTGTCCACATGAAATCTAGCTTGGGTTTCTGTTCACCAAAAAGAAACAGGAATCCACTAGAGGCACATGCACTGTTGTAAAGAGTCAAGGCACAACATTTTGTTCACAGCTACTTACCCTGATCTCTGGTGAAGGGAGGGTGCAGAGGAGTAGGGTCACATGAAAAGAGTCTGGGATTTATGGCTATGAAGAGACAATTTAAGGGACACTTGGCATGATTCCTGTGCTGAGACATTCTACCACACTACAGATGCCATTTTTCTTGGATGGAGCACTCTGTTCCATGAGGCATAAAACTAGTGGAAGGCAATAGCCCTACAGTCTGGACTGCCTCTCACCCAACCATATGAAGCTTATATCCTGATGACAAGTACAGCCACAGTTTTTTTCAGCGACAGAGCCTAACAGGAAGCCAGCAGGGGTGGATCTTGGGTTGCCTTGGGTATGCTACAGAACTGCCCACAGACCTGGTACTGGTAAAAGTCACCATTGGAGTGAAACCTGGTCCTTCTTGCATGCACTCAGGCCCAGCAGAGGCAGCCACAAACTGTGGGTCACTTGTAGCTCCAAACAGGTTGCTATAGGGCAGTCACAGCATCTTATATTCGCCTGCACCATGGTCCCTCCCCCCAAAAAACAAAAAAGAACACACCTAGTGGCTAGCTTCAGACAACAGCAGATCAGGATCCAATGAGGTTGAAACTCACATATCCAAAGGCAGATTGTAGTGACACAAAACCCTGCTAAAGCAAATGTCACTTCATGTGGTCAGGACCTGCACAGCAGCTCACACTGTGTGATTGAGGTTGAGCCTCACAATCATCTGACCTGTAGGTTGATCCCAAACACAAATGAGATAATAGCAATCAATACTTAATTACAATAAGAAGGCCCACATAACACAAACAAGAGATACCCCTGGTTCACCCAGTTGAGATAATTAAGGAAACCAAACTCTGGAACCCACATGAAAACTACTTCATAAGGCCACCCACAAAAGACTGGGTGTCATAGATCTAATACATAGATCTATTATGGATCTAATACATAGAAACAAATACAAAGAAACAGCCCAACTGGGGAGACAGAAAAATAAGCCTCAAAAGAAAAACAAATAGGACATTCAAAGGCCAGGACAATGGCAGAGGAGTGAGTGGAAGCCACATTAACCTCCACCCAGGACCAATATGGAATTGCAGCTAAATTGTGGAGAAATTGCCCAGAAAAAAACAACTGAACAATAGCGAAAGAGAAGCCTTATGACCTCGGACATACAGAACAACCAACTTAGGCACAACCTGTCTGGCAAAGAGTCCGGTAGAGACTCAAGAGAGCTGGCTGGGCACCCACAGGTGGCAGAGCCAGAGGGATAATTAAGCAGCACATTGGATCCCCCTGAGAAAAATGGGGTCTAAACAATAAGCTGGGACCCCCAGCCTAGAACACCAAACCCAAAAAAGTTCACAGATAACAACCAGCAGCAGCCACAGGTTTGCTCTCTGCCAGAGACAGACACCTGGAGAAGCAAAGAGTCATTTAAAGGGCCAACACACAAATTTAATTTGAAATCACTTACCTGAGGTTCTGGCAAAGGTGGGAACAGAGTGGGCTGGAAAAGCCTGAGGAGAGACTGGGGATGGAAGCTTTAGGGAGAGAGCAGAGAGAGTAACCTCAGGGATCCTGGTGCTAGTCATCCCCCAAACAGTGGCAGCCATCGTGCTCAAGCACATCACTCCCCTCCGAGTGGCAGCACCTGAAGGGAAACAACAGCCCTGCCCCCAAAAGAGACTCTGCCCCAGCTCTGTGGTGCTTAACCCTGACTGCTGAGTGCAGAGTGACTAGGTGAATAACTGAAGGAGACAGCCACAGACATATATCCCTGGCAAAGAGGTGGGGCAGAGTAGACTAAAGAGGCTTGAAAAGAGACTGGGGATGGCGGCTTGCGAGAGAACTGAGAGAGCAGCCCCTGTGATCCCAGTGCGGAGTCATTCCCCAAACAGTAGAAGCCATCCTGCTGGGGCAGACCACTCTCCACTGAGCAGCAGCAGCTTAAGGGGAAACAATAGCCCCAAAGGAAGCAAGAATTCTGCCCCACCCCATGGAGCTTAACCCTGATCCCATCTAATCTAGCAAAGTGATTAGATTAACAACTAAAGGAAACAAACATAGACAGCAGATCCTTGACAGTCTCAAAGGAGGATGCCTAAAGTCAGATGGAAGCAATATCTGGTATCACCAGAAGCAGATACAGAAATAAAAAGCAGTGGTAAATATGAGAGACTACCAAGACAAAATCCACTGTGGTCTTCCCCATGATTAGCAATATTTTTCTTTCCTGCATAGCTTTTTAACATTCATTTTTTTGTCCAGCAAGTTTGGGCATACTAAGCCACTAGAAGTTATATGATAATTTATTTCATTCTTTCTTATAATTGTCTTAATCTCTTTACACCCTTATTAATACTGGTTCATTTGCTGTTTATATTGGAATTGCAGGGAGGAGATATTTCTGCAGATGTGGGTTTGTGCCCTGGGCTTTGTGGTTTTCTTCTGGCAGCACCTGCATAAGAGCATACAAGACCTGGTGGGCGGAGTGACCCTCAGTCAACCAGCCAGAGGGAAAGACCAACCAAAGTATAACCCAACAATAGTCAAAACCCAATCACATCCAGAGAGCCAAAAATAGATGGCATAAAGGGCCCCCCAAGAACATTAAGTTCAGGAGATCAAGGAAACTGCACTATGGAAACCCACGGATATCCTACCATAGATGTTCACACCACAAACTCAGAGAGTCAGAACAGATCAATTTAAGAAGCAGAGGCTAGCAAAAAGAGTCTCACGAACAAGGGGAAGACAAAGAAACAAACCCAAAATGAAAGGAAAGGAAGAAGCCTCAGAAAGAATGCTAAATGAAATAAAGGTAAGTCTACTATCAGATACTGAGTTCAAACCAATGGTTATAAGGAAGCTCAAAGAGCTCACAGACAATTACCAAAAACTACAGAGAAACTACAATGAACTCACTGCAAACTATATCAACATGAAAAAGGAAATAGAAACTATCAATGAGGTCCAAGAGGAAATGAAGAATACAATTTCTGATCTGAAGAACACAGGGGAAGGAATCAAAAGTAGGCTAGATGAAGCAGACGATCGACTCAGCAAGCTGGGGTACAAAGAGGAAAAAAACACCCAGAAAGATCAATAAAAGGAAAAAAGACTCAAAAAGAATGAAGTGGTGTTAAGGGAATTGCAGGACAACACAAAACATAATAATATCAAAAATAATATAGAGCTATCAGAAAAAGAAGAGTAAGAGATATAAAACCTGTATGAAAAATGATGGAAAACTTCCCTAATTTCATGAGAGAAAAAGGTGTACAAATCCAGGAAGCACCGAGGGTTCCAATCAAGAGGAACCCCAAGAGGCCCACTTCAAGACACATCATAATTAAAATGCTAAAACTCCAAGACAAAGAGAGAAATACTGGTGCAGGAGCCTCGTGGCATTGATGGGAGAGAGAGCCACACAGCACTGCAGAGAGAGCCACATGCTTTTGACCAGAATGGGGACCTCAGAAGCTGGGGTAGAGAAAATCACCATGCAACTTTAGTAGAGAACCACCACTCAGCTTTGGCAGAGGGGCAACCCCCTGCTCCCCACAGCTTTGGAGGAGAGGAGAGCCACATGCATTCGGCCAGAGTGGGAACCCCTGAAGCTTTGGTAGAAGAGGACCACGTGGCTTTGGGGTGCTCCCTTTGGCTGTTTGGCCTGGGAAGCAGGAGAGACTTTGCCTGGAAGAAGGGTGAAAGAACTCTTACCAGTAGGCCATGAGAAGGTGCCAGAGGGCTTTGGGTTAATTAGAGGTCCTGCCTGGATGGCAACACAGCTGACAGTGCCAGGGTCCTGAAACACAGATGTCTGCTTCTTTTTGAGTTATGGTACACCAAATTAGGGCAGGAGGAGAAGGAAGCACTGGGGGTATCCAGGGGTATCCTAAAGGACTTTGATATTTTAATGAAGACATTAGGTCTCTACATTAAGTTTGTATGGCATTAAATAAACATTTCCTTTCCTTTTCACAAATCTCTGGCATTGAGAGATGTCTTTCCTATAAGGCAGTGGACATAACGAACCTGGGGGGTCCTTTTGGTAATAGTATACAGTGACCCCCTTGGCCCTGTATGTGTGCCCTTTGTTCGGTAACAGCACCACAGAACAAAAGACCAACACAGATGGAAAGTGAAGGATTGAAAAAGTTATTTCAAGAAAATCAACAAGAAAAAAGCCAGGGTAGCAACATTCATAACAAACAAAACAGACTTCAAGACAAAAGCCATAAAAAAGACCCAGAAGGACACTTCATAATACTCAAGGGAAGAATCCATCAAGAAGATATAAATACTATAAACATATATGCACCCAACATAGGAGCACCCAAATACATAAGGAAAATATTGGAGGACCTCAAGAAATATATTGACAGCAACACAATTATAGTGAGGGATTTTAATACCCCACTGTCAAAGATGAATGTAACTTCCAAATAAAATATCAATGAAGATATAGTGGCTTTCAACAATGTACTAGATCAAATGGACTTAACTGTTATATATGGAACCTTTCATCCCAAAGAAGCAAAACACACATTCTTTTCAAATCCAAATGGAACATTTTCAAAATGACCACATGATAGTACACAAAACAAGCCTCAACAAATTCAAGAAAATTGAAATCATATCAAGCATTTTTTCCCAGACCACAAAGGACTAAAACTAGAAACCAACCCCAAGAAAAAAACTCAAAAACACTCAAATTCATGGAAATGAAATACCATGCTATTAAACAATGAATGGATTAAAAATAAGATCAAGGAAGAAATAAAAAATTTTCTGGTAACAAATGAAAATGAACTCACAACACCCCAAAACTGATGATATAGTTGCTCATCAGGTAGTCATGAGAGGGAAGTTCATAGTGATACAAGCCTAACTAAAAAAGATAGAAACACTTGAAAGTAACAACTTAACCCTACATCTACAAGAACTGGAGGCACAACAACAACGATAGCCCAGAGCAAGTAGAAGGAAGGAAATAATCAAGATCAGGGCAGAATAAAACAACAATGAGACTAAAGAATCAATTCTAAGTAAGGATCAATTAATCTAGAAGCTGGTTCTTTGAAAAGATAAACAAAATCAACAAGCCTTTAAACAGACTCATCAAGAAATAAACAGTCAGAAAAAAAAGAAGAGAGTTTATAAATGACACAGAGAGACAAAGGATTGTAGGAAATTACTACCAGGAATTATGTGCCAAGAAATTTGAAAACCTAGGTGAAATGGACAAATCTAGAAAAAATATAATCTTCCAAACTGAACGAAGAGGCAGAAAGCTTGAATAAACCAATAATAACTAATGAAATAAAACCAATAATCAAAAAATTATGGGTATACAAACACCCTGGACTGGGCAGTTTCATAGGAAAATTTTACAAAACATTTAAAGAAGAGCTAGCCCCATATCCTTCACAGACTATAACAAAAAAAAAACGAAAAGGATGGAAAACTCCCAAACTCTTTTTGTCAAGTCAGCATCATCCTAATCCCAAAACCAGATAAAGACACAACAAAGAAAAAACCACTGGCCAATATCAATGATGAACACTGATGCTAAAATCCTCAACAAAATACTGGCAAATCACATCCAGCAATATGTTAAAAAGATCATACACCATGACCAGGGTGGCATTCATTCCAGGGATGCAAGGATGGTACAATATAAGCAAATCAATAAATGTAATACATCACATAAATAAAAGGAGAGACAAAAATCACATGATCATATCAATAGATGCAGAAAAAGCATTTGATAAGGTACAGCACCCACTTATGACAAAAACACTCAGCAAAGTGGGAACAGAAGGAGCATTCTTAAACATAATAAAGGCCACATATGAGAGACCTAGAACCAACATCATACTCAATGAGCAAACACTAAAACCTTTCCCACTAAGATCAGGAACAAGACAAGGATGCTCACTTTCATAATTTCTATTCAACATAATTTGGAATTTCAAGCCACATAAATCAGACAAGAAAAAGAAATAAAAGGCATCCAAATTGGAAAGAGGGAAGCAAAACTGTCATTGTTGCAGATGACAGGATAGTGTACATAGAAAATCCTATAGACTCCACCGAAAAACTACCCTACCTAATAAGTAAATTTGGCAAAATAGCAGGATACAAAGTCAATATTCAGAAATAGAAGGTATTTTCACAACAACAATGAAATATCAGAAACAGAAATCAGGAATAAATCCCATCTCATATAGAAACAAGAAAAATAAAGAACCTAGGAATAAACTTAACCAAGGAGGTAAAAGACCTGTACTCAGGAAACTACACAGAACTAAAGAAATAAATTAAGGAAGACACTATAAATTAGTGGAAACATGTACCATGTTCATGGATTGGAAATATTAACATCATCAAAATGTCCATACTACTCCAAGCAATCTATATATTCAACATAATCCTTGTTAAAATACCAATGTTGTATTTCACAGATATAGAACAAACACTTCAACAATTTATATGGAACCATGATTGACCCCAAATGGCCACAGCAATTTTGAGAAAAAAAGAACAAAGTAGGAGGAATCACAATACCTGATATCAAATTGTATTACAAGACCACTGTAATCAAAAATGGCTGGTACTGGCATAAGAACAGACACATAGGCCAACAGAACACAATACAGAAACCAGAAAAAAACAGTCTCTACAGTCATGTAATACTTGATAAAGTGGTCAGAAGCACAAAGTACAGTGAAGATAGCCCCTTCAATAAGTGGTTTTGGGAGGTCTGGATAGCTACATGTGAAAAAAACTAAACTTGACCACCAACTTACACCATACACAAAAGTAAATTCAAGGTGGATAAAAGACTTAAATATAAGTCATGAGACCATAAAAGTCCTTCAGGAGAACATAGGCAGGAAAATCTCAGATATTCCACATAGCAATATTTTCTCTATAGGTCCCCTAGAGCAAGGGACATGAAGGAAAGAATAAACAGATAGGATCTCATCAAAATAAAAAGCTTCTGCTCTCCTACAGAAAACAGCATTAAAATGAAAAGAGAACCAACCATACAGGAAAACATATTTGTCAATGACACCTCAGACAAGGGTTTGTTTCTCCAAAATATATAAAGAACTCATGTGGCTCCACTCTAGGAACACAAACAACCCAATTAAAAAATGGGCAAGAAATTTGAACAGACAATTCTCCAAGGAGGAGCTACAGAGGGTCCAGAGACATATGAAAAGATGTTCAGTGTCACTGGCCATCAGAGAAATGCAAATTAGAACTACAATGAGATACCACTTCACATCAGTTGCTTTGTTTATGAATGGCCATCATAAACAAAGCAACAAACAACAAGTGTTGGAGAGGTTTTGGAGAAAAGGGAACCCTAGTGCACTCTTGGTGGGATTGCAGAGTGTTGCAACCACTATGAGAAACAGTATGGAATTTCCTCAGAAAACGAAAAATGGAACTGCCTTTTGACCAGGTAATCCCATTGCTAGGATTATATCCCAAGGACCCTGAAAGAGCAGTTCAAAAGAACCTGTGCACCCCCATGTTCATAGCAGCACCATTTACAAAGCCAAGTGCTAAAAGCAACCTAATTGCCCATAAGTAAATGAATAAATCAAAAAAAACTATGGTACATTTATATAATGAAATACTTACTATACAGCAGAAAGAAATAAGGAGCTCCTTCTGTTTGTGACAGCATGGGTGAAACTGGAGAGTATTATGCTAAGTGAAATAAGCCAGGTGGGGAAAGACAAATACCATCTGATCTTACCTATAAGTGGAACCTAATCAAAACAAACAAGCAAGCAAAATATAACCAGAGATATTCAAATTAAGAACAAACTGACAGTAACCAGATGGGAGTTGGAGGTGATAATGGGGGCCAAAGGGGAAAGGGTTTTCAGGAATATTTATAAAGGACAAAATCAAAGTAGTGTCAGATCAAGGGTGGGAAGTGGGGATGCCTGGGTTGGGGAGAAATGGTGGGAGAAAAATGGAGACAACTGTGTTTTAACAATAATAAAAATAATAATAAAATAAAATACCAAAAAAAGAAAAGAGAAAATTCCAGAAAAATCGGTAAATAAAATGGAGGCAAATACTTTATCAGACATAGAGGTCAAAATAATAGATATAAGGATACTCAATAGCAATAAAGGGACATAGAAACAATAAAAAGGGACCACTCAGAAATGAATAATGCAATATCTGAAATGAAGAATAGACTAGAAGGAAAAAACAGTTTGTTGAATGAAGCACAGGATTGAATCAGCAATATGGAAGACAGATATAAAACACACCTAATCAGTGCAACAAAAAGGAAAAAATAGTTTAAAAAATAAGGATAGTTTAAGGAAACTTTGAGACAGCATTAAGCTTGTGACATCTGAATCATATGGTACTATAAGGGGAAGACAGAGAGCAAGGGACCAAGAACCTGGTAGGAAAGATAATGACTGAAAACTTCCCTAAATTGGTGAGAAGAACACACATGTCCAGGAAGTGCAGAGTCCAAAACAAGATGGGTACAAAGAGGCTTACCTCAAGAAACATCATAATTAAAATGGCAAGGTTTAAAGACAAAGAGAATCTTAAAACCACAAGGAAAAGATGGTTAGTTACCTGCAAGGCAGCTCCTATAAAAATGTCCACTGATTTCACAACAGAAATATTTCAGATTGGGGGGGGGGGGGATTGTCATGAAACATTGAAAGTAGTGAAAAGCAAAGACCTACAACCAAGACTACTTTACCAAGCAGGGTTATTATTTAAAATTGAAGGAGAAATAAAGAGCTTTCCAGACAAGGAAAAGCTAAAAGAGATTGTTACCAGCAAGGCAGTAGTACAAGAAATTTTTAAAAACCTGGTTGAAGAAAAAGAAGAACAAGAAGAAGAAGAAGAAACAAAGAATGATAGCTAAAAAAATAAATGGCAATAAACATATACCTATCAATACTCACTTTAAATGTAATTGACTTAAGTGTTCCAATCAAAAAACATAAGGTAACTAGATAGGTAAGAAAGCAAGATTATATATATATATATATATATATATATATATATATATATATACACATATACACACACACACACACAAGAACAAACTCAAAATGAATTAAAGATTTGCATATTAAATTTGAAACCATAAAACTTATAGAGGCAAACATAGGCAGTAAAATCTAAAGATTTCATGTTGCAATATTTTTTCTGATGTATCTTCTTGGGCAAGGCAAGCAAACAAAGAAACAACGTGTCTGGGACTACATCAAACTAAAATGCTTTCCGCATAGCAAAGGAAACCCATCAACAAAATTAAAAGACAATCCATTAAATGGGAGAACATATTCATCAATGCATCTGATAATAGGTCAATGTCCAAAATGTATAAAGACCTTACAAAACTCAACACCAAAAAAATAAATGATCCAATTTAAAAAATGGGCAAAAGTCCTGCAAGAGACACTTCTCCAAAGAGGACATAGAGATAGCCAATAGGCATAGGAAAAGATGTTCAACATCAATAATCCAAGAAATGCAAGTTAAAACCACAATGAGATAACACCTCACTCCTGTCAGAAAACCTATTATAAATAAATCAACAAATAACACCTTTTGGCAAGGATGTGGAAAAAAGGGAACTTTTATTCACTGTTGGTGGATACAGATTGGTGAAACCACTGTAGAAAGCAGTATGAACTCACCTCAAAAAATTAAAAATAGAACTTCTTTACAACCCAGGGATGTTGCTCCTGGGAAAATATCCAAAGAAACCTGAAATAGTAATTTGAAAGAAGATATGCCCCGCTATGTTCACTGCAGCATTATTTACAATGGCCAAAATTTGGAAACAGCCCAAGCATCTATCAGTACATGAGTGGGTAAGAAATCTGTGGTACATTTACACAATGGAATAATACTTGGTCATACAAAAAAAAACAAAAACAACAACAGTTTTTACCCTTTTAGACAGCAAGGATGGACCTGGAGAGCATTATGCTAAGTGAAATAAGCCAGTTAGAGAAAAATAAGTACCATATGATTTGACTCATGTGTGTAATCTAATGAACAAAACACAGCTAACAACAAAATAGAGAGAGGCTCACAGAGAACAGGCTGACAGCTCTCATGGGATAGGGGAACAAGTGGGGATGTGGAGGATTGAGCAAAAAAGAGAAAAACTCACAGATACAAGCAATGGTGTAGTGATTGCCAGGGAGAGAGAGAGGTAAAGGAAAGTGGATGAGGGTATAGAAGGGTATAGGGGAAATAAACGGTGCTATATGGAGACTTGACCTGGGGTGGTGAATACACAATACATTGTACAGATAATGTGTTATAAAATTATGCATCTGAAACCTGTATAATTTTGTCAACCAGTGTTACTCCAATAAATTCAAGAAAAAGGAAAAAATAAAATAACAAAAAGTTCTTTTATGTCAATTACTTTTGAGAAATAAAGAAAAAATCAACATGGTAGTTAATAATATAGCTTTGAAATATGTGAAAAATATTTTACTGTCACTCCAGAGAAGATGATCCAGGATTATATTTTCCATTTTATTTTAAGTAGACTAACCAATTAAAATCGATTTTTTTCATTGAAAAATAAAAGGAGAAAATGAAAATTTATTAGAAAATATATTGTTTTTAGCCTTTTAAATATTTATCAATTATTTGTAATTATTTTGTGATATGTAAAATATCGCCTTCCTCACCAAAGATATCTACATATTAATCCCCAGAACCTTGGATATGTAAGCTTACATTATAAAAGGGACTTTTTAGATGTGATTAAAATAAAGAGTTGTAGGTGAGGAGATTATTTCAGATTTTCTAGAAGGGCAATGTAATCTCCAGGGAGTGTTCTTATTAGAGGGAGACAAAAGGGTCAAAATTCAAAAGAAGGAGATGTGACTCTGGAAGTAAATGTCACAGCGATAAACAATGAGCCAAAAAATGCAAATAGCCTCTAGAAGCTGGAAAAGGCAAGGAAACAGATTCTCCCCTGGCGCCTCTAGAAAGAAACTAAGCCCTGATGGTGCTTTGATTTTAGCTTAATGAAAATGATTTCCTCTGAAACTATAGAATAATAAGTGTGTGATCTACAAATCTCTAAGTTTGTGGATTTTTATTACAGCAAAGATATGGAACTAATATGTACTCCTTTTAATTTAATTCAAATTTTTATTTTTTCATTTTTTAAAAATTGTTGTTCAAGTACAGTTGTCTCAGTTCTTGTGAGAATTTTGCTGGTGGCTTTTAAGAAACACCCTGCATTGAAATGCTAATAATATGGGATTTCCCTCTCATAGTTGAATTCACTTGAGGAAAAACCTAAATGAAGTCCTAATCTAACACCTTTAATTAACTGCCAATGTTACTAAAATGCTCCAGTAATAGATGTTATAAAAGCAAAATATTATTCCTTTCTTTCTTCCTCCCTTCTCTTTCTTTCTTCCCTTTCCTTGCTTTCTTTTTCTTTCTCAGAATGATCTGAAGAAAATATAGCTAAGGACAGATGAAAATAGAAAACTAAACTGAAGCCAAGTTTATAAAGAGGAATAAATATCACCCTAAACTTATAGCCCTGATGTGCCATAAGATGCTTTTAGTAGGATAGTAACATGATCAACTACTAATTTTAAAATATCTCTCAGGTAGCAATATGAAGATTGAATCATGGAAAAACCATATAGGGCACAAGAAGACTTAGGAGTTTTCAGTAATATTACAGGAGAGAAGAATTAGAGGGCCCAAGCTAAGGCAATAGTATTTGATACTGGAAAGATAGATCAAATATTACTTCTAATTATAGAGGAATTAAACCCAAAACATGTATAGGACTTCTGATTGATTTATAATATAGTAAAAAGGAAGGAATGTGCGTATGTGATCCTTCAGTCTGAGAGGGGAAGTTCTGGAGAAGATGGTATTTACCAAAATAGGAAGTGGAGAGAGAAAGTTTTAATGAAGAAAGTAATTTTAATGAAATCTGAGTACCTCCTAAGAAGGAGACCTGATAAAGAGATGTGTGGGTTTAGAAATTATATTTGGTTGCCAGCTTAGAAGCATTGAATCAGGATTTTAGATAAAACCACACAGGATGACGAATTAAAATTAAAAAGACAAAATACTAAGTCAAGACCTCTGAGGACCATCAACATAGAATACACAGGAAAGACTAAAGGAATCTCAAAAAAGTATTTAAAAAATTAGTACAGAGTGACATGATAAGGACAGTGCCAAACAGAGTTTCAAGGAAAAAAAAGTGGTTAAAGTTCGATGTCACAGGGATGTGGGAAGAGAAAGAGCAGAAGATATTGCTGGCAGACTAGGAAGTAACTGGGTCACTGGTCCAGTTCCTCATGAGAGTGATCTCAGAGACTTAGAAGGGAAGTCATTCTTTAGGGACAAGAAGTACATTGTGAATTGTACATGAGACCTTAGGGCTCAGCATTTGGCACTTTTTCTTCTCTCTTTACACTCTCTCAAAGGAAGCATCTGTTCTCATGGTTTCAAATACTACCTACATCCCTGACTCCCAAATTTGCATTTCTGTTCCAGTTGACCTGTGAGGATAGACCCCAGAATGCAGTGACTTAAGAAGTGAATTGGAGGTGCCACAAGACTCTATACTAGGCATCTTCTCCTCTTGATTATGTGGATGTTATCATCTATTCCCACAGTTATAATATCATTTACATACTAACAGAATATAAATCCTAAATTTTCTCTCTCTGTAGGATATATATATTAGAGGGAGAGGGAAAGAAAGCCAGAGGCAGAGAAAGAGAGATAACTTACAAATATCTCAAAATTTAAATTTCATCTCTAAATACCCCCCAAACTTGTTTTTCCCCAATCTTCTCCAAGTCAATCAATGGCATCATTATTCATCTAATTTTTGAATTCAGAAACTGAATAGTCTTCCTTGCATCTTTCATTTTCCTTATCCACAACATATGATCAATACTGTACATGCTAGATCTCAAATGTATTTCAAATAGACCTACTTTTATCTTTACTACCAGAGCTCTAGTCCAAGAAGCCATCATTGCCAACTGAATCCTCTGCTACTGATCTTCCTGCTTCCTTCATTGCTCTCCTTAATTATTCTTCATATACCTTCAGAATCATATACCTTTTAAAATCATAAAATGAATTATCCTCTCTCTTGCTTAAAATCTTTCAATTGCTTCTCATTTTATCTAGAATACAATTCAGTTTCCTTATTATGGCCTACAATTGGATAGGTGGTTCCTGGCCTATTCAACTTCAGCACATGCTGTTCTCCTGTATGCTCACTTTGGTCTAGCCACAATGGACTTTTACTTTTAGTTATTGCAACAAGCTAAGCACTGTCTCCTCTCACTTTTAGAGCCTCCAGATATGCTTTTGTTCCTACTTGGAATGTTTTTTTCTTGGATTCTTTAAAATATTGATGTCTTACCTCACAACACTTGATTTTAATGTATTCTGATCATTTTGTTTAAATGATTTTCCTAATATGTCCCTAATATGTTCCATTTATAAATCCTTTATAGTGTTGGTATTTTTCTCACTGGCTTTCACGTAATTCTTTATTACCTATGTTTTAACTACATTCTAAGCTGTTTTAGGACAAAGACTTTGTCCCTTTCATTTAACATTAGACATCCATTACTGCACATAGCACCGAGTATATGGTAGGTTCCCAATAAATACTTTTGAAATAAACAAATCAGTGAATTTGAACAAAACCTTAAGTAATAATGATTAGCATATATTGGGTGCTCACTATATGCTAAGAACTATTCCAATCATCTTACATGTATTAATTCTTTAATCTTCCCACCAATCCTAGGGGGCAAGAACTATTCACATCCCAATTTCAATAATGAAAACACTGAAGCAAAGAAAAGGTAAGTAATATTCCAAAGGACACACGGCTAGTAGTGCCAAGATTTGAACTAGGAAGTCTAATCCTAGAGTTTACACTTAATTGGCTTTAAAAATTTAGAATGATTGAGCATAAAAAAAGAAATCTAGAGGGATGTCAGCTCTTATAGTTGACTCTAGGGTTAATAAATGGGAGTGTTTGTATGTTTGTGTGTTTGCATGTATGTGCATATGTGGAGAGACTTCACCATATTTACATGTAGAGGCTAACATTTTATTAAGGAGAGGTAGAAGATACAAGCAAGAAAGAACAACTGATTAAGCAGGTGATTGACAAAACAGGTGTTGAGTGGGATATAAAGCAAGGGACCTATTTTGGCAAAAAAAAACAAAAAACAACGTTATCTTTCTATGAAACAGGAAGAAAATGAATGTGCTTTAATAAAACTATTTTTAGATTTCTGGGAAGAGATTTGAAAAATTCTTTTTAAATTAGAGTTTCTTAGTAAAGTTGTAGTCAAATGCATCTGCTGGGAATTGTGGGCAGAGGTGATGAAGTGTACGTTTTGTTGAGAGAAATAAAGTGTACAAAATCTACTAAATGGAATGGAAGAGAAATGGAAGGTCCAGCTAAGACTGAAGATCACTAAGTTGTAAAGGCCTCAATCCACATATTCTCCTGGATTGTTATCCTTGACAGCTGCCTGGAGCCTGAGCTAAGAGGCTGCACTGGTCAATAATAGTCAGGTATAACAGAAAAACAATGGGTCAAGAAATAACTTTACTTGTGAGAACTGAGTGAAACAAATGGGGTAAAAGCTGAATATGGAAGCAACAAAGACACAAAGACCAAAAGGCGAGTAAATTGATTAAAAAATGAATAAGAACACTCAGACCAATGAGAAAGTATAAAGATTGCAAGAGCAAAAGGACTGGAGGGCTGAGAGCTGTGGTCTCTGTCCAGGACATTGGCTCATACTCTAAAACTTCCTGACCCTGGGACACAAGGTACTACACAACCCATCTCCCATTGACTTTTATATTTTTATCCTTCCCTTTTATTGCTCACTAATCCTCTGCCTTAGAAAACCATTCACAATTCTCATAAATATTCATGCATGTTAACTTGACCACTTGCTTGGTGGTGGAAAAAAATTTACCATAAAAGATTTATTGACAACACATACTTGTCTATTCACCAGGCTTCCTCTTCTCAATGAAAAATTATCTCCAAATATTGCAGCATCAAACATGTTTTTAGTACTCTTCTTACTGTTTGTGGAAAATTTTACAATGACAAAATGGTAGGCATTTTCTTAACTTTAAATATAATGTTTTCATGAGACTTAATCAAAAAACGGATTCGGAAGAGGGCAGCTGAATGGGTGGAAGCTGAGCCCATTTGCTTATGCCCTCAGCAAGGATTCTCAGATGATTTTCCAACAAGTAATGTGAATAGTCAACGGAATCTCAACTGACATGAATTTTTGAAACCAAGGAGTACAGAAGATGCTTTGCACCATCCAGTAGGAGATTTTGCACATTGAAGGGGAAATGCCCTGTGTGAGCTGAATGCAGGAGGGGAGAGAACAGGCAGAAAACATAGCTTACTGGCTTCCTCCCCTGCTGGAGTAGGGTCGTGGTCCCACTAAGGGAAACCACCAACCCTAATCAGGGGAGACATGGAAGGACATACAAAGTCTGGGACACTTGGACTACACAGAGTGAGCAACATGTCCATAGCTGCAACACCAACCAAAAGAGTTTCAGAGAGAAATTCCATCCCTAAAACTGTCGGAGGCACTGGGAAACCTTTTGGCAGCCCTGACTGAGAGAGAATTTGTGCTTTGGGGGGAGGTGGAGCACATGGAGAACTGGCCATGACTCAGTGCTACAGTGTGGTGGTCAAATAGAGACTCTTTAAAAGGGGAACTGAGGTGAGCCTTGGCAGGGACCCTGTACTCACACACATGTGCAATCAATCAGCCAACAAATAAACCATAGTGAAAGCTCAGTTCAGTGCCACTGAGTCCAGCTGCACAGGAAGAACAGAAGGTGGCATGGCAAAGAGATTGTAGGACCTGGTGTGACATGGCTGGTGAGAAGAGGGCTGCACAAAGCAATCAGAGAGTCAGGCCTGAGTTTCCTGCAAGAGTGACAGGCTAGGGACTAGACAGCCAGGACCCAAATGCCTGAGATTCGTTGTAGCCAGGCTGGTGCTTCACAGGCAGGTGTGCCCAAACTCCCTCTGTGGGATTGCAGGTTCTGCAGATCAGTGAGGCCAGGCTAGTATCCCCATGCTCAGTAGATATACACAAGGGAAAGAAGGAGAAGATCTAAAAGGGCCCTTTCTGAACTTCTGTTAGATGCTATGAGCTATGCTGGTTTCTCAGGCCCTGATCCACTGAAACCAGCAGAGCAGAGAGACTACATGCAAGGGGTGTTCAGGGCCCTGCCCAGCCTCAGCTCTTATACAGAACTGCCATCAGTGCCAAGCAGAAAAGAGTTGCTCCTTTTACAAAGATTGGCCTCTCATAGGAAATGGACAGCTAATTCATTACAAATGGTATATTACTGAAAATAATCTGGGACAGACCAAGACAAATTGTGGGGGATCGCGAGGTGGGAAAACACTCTCACCATCTTCCCTGAAGACTTAACAGTAGATACTGAGGGTGATCCAGGGATTCCACTCTCCTGATAGCATCAGAGACCCCCTCTTGGGCAGGGGAAGGTGGTACTGGCAACACACTCAGACTTTAGATGAACCAGTCCTGCGCCTTGTGCTTATGGAAAGCTGGCAGAGAAGAACAGTGAGGCCCAGACAAGCCTAAAGGAGACAGTCACAGATTGTGGATTGCTTGTAGTTTCAAACAGGCTGGTAGGGCAAGACTATGATAACATCTGATGAATGGCATAACCAGGAGCGAATTCAGAAAGAGAAGACAGTGGCAAATGCTAGACTCAGCTGAGATGAATTCCACCATGATCTTCTTCGTGATTTCCATTATTTTTTCTCCAGCATAGCTTTTCAACATTTTTTTCTTTTTCTTGAAGTTTATACTTAATACATCACTATGTTTTTATTTTAGTTTATTTCAAATCTCATATTTTACTCCTTCCTTCTCTTACTACCTTTTGCCATCTTCTTTCCTCTTATTTCTTTTATTTTATATTTTACCTTTTTGTACCTTGTTTATATTGTACTCTAGCTATTTCTCCTCCCTCAAGCCTCTCAAAAGCATTTTTCCTGTGATTAGTTATCTCAGAATAACTAATTTTTCTTTTTCCCTTTTTCCCTTTCATGTAATATACTTATTTTCTCTCCACCTTTATTAATTTTTGCTTGTTTAGTTGCTTATATGGTGGCTACTGTTGAATTTCTTCCATTATAATCCTAGAGTTTCACTAATTTGTATTTCAAATCTAAAATTTTACTATTCACTTCTTCTATTCCATTTTTCCTTCTTCCTTCTCTTTTCTATTTACAATGTAAATTTTATTTTCTTTAATTCTTCACCTTGTTTCTATTCTCTACTCTTATTATTTCTCCTCCCTTTATCCTCTCAAATCATTTTTTCTTTCTATTAGTCATCTCACATTTGTTTTGCCTTTCTTATAATAATCTTAATCTCTTTCCACTCTTACTAAGATTTGCTCATTTGTTGTCGATAATGTGGTGTGGCTGGGGTTAATTTGGGGGATATGTATTTACTTACTAGGTTGTTTTGTTTTCTCCCAGCAACACCTGTACAATAGCCTAAAAGAGGTGGTGGGTGGTGTGAGTCTCAGTCAATCAGCTGCAGGGAAGAACCAACTGAAGTATGATCCAACAACAACCAAAACCCAATTACACCCAGATAGCCTCCAAAAAAAACAGCATAAGGGGAATCCCAATAACATCCACCTCGGGAGATCAAAGACACTGCTCCACTGAGTCCTACAGGTCTCCTACCATAGAAACCCACCCCATGAAGAAAGGGAATCAAAGCAGGTCAATCTAGTATGCAAAAACAAATAAAAACTCACCTACAATGGGGAGACAAGGAAATAAACCCCAAGTGAAAGGAAAGAAGGAATCCCTAGAAAGAGTGCTAAATGAAATGAGTGAGGCAAGCAATATACCAGACATAGAGTTCAAAATAATGGTTATAAGAATGCTCAAGGAGCTCAGTGAAGACTGTAAGGAACTCTATGGGAGCTACAAGGAACATAGTGGGAACTATAACAGCATTAAAAAGGCATAGAAAAAAGAAATAAGAGCCAGAAAAAATGAATATAATATCTGAAATGAAAAATACACAAGAATAAATTAAAAGAAGGCTAGATCAAATAGAATATCAAATCAGCAAGCTGGATTACAAGGCAGAAAAAAATCCCAGACAGAGCAACAAAGCAAAACAAAACAAACAAAAAAGACTCAAAAAGAACAAAGACAGTTTAAGGGATATGTATGAAAACATAAAACATTATGATATTTACATCATAGGGATACCAGAAGGAGAAGAAGAAGAGCAAGGGATAGAAAACCTGTTTTAAAAACTAATAACAAAAAAATTCCTTAATTTAGTGAAGGAAAAATTCGCACAAGTCCAGGAAGCACAGAGGGCCCCAATCAAGATAAACCCAAAGAAGCCAACTCCAATACACATCATAATTAAAATGGCAAAATTCAAAGACAAAGAGAGAATCGTAAAGGCAGCAAAGGAGAAACAGATAGTAACATACAAGGGAGCTCTGTTAAGGCTAGCAACTGATTTCTCAACAGAAGGGAATGGCACAATATTTCTTCAAGCCAGAAGGGAATGGCACAATATATTCCAAATAAAAAAAGCAACAGCCTGCAACCAAGACTATTCTATGCAGAAAAGCTCTCATTTAGAATAGAAAGCAAAATAAGGAACTTCCCAGATAAAAAAGGTTAAAAGAGTACATTTCCACTAAACCATCATTGCAAGAGATGCTAAAGGGACTGCACTAAGAATAGAAAGAAAGAGAGAGAGAGAGAGGAATACAGATACAAAGGGGAAAATGCCAATGGAATAAGTACCTATCAATAATAACCTTAAATGTAAATAGATTAAATATTGTAATCAAAAGATATAGGGTATCTGAATGGATAAGAAAATATCACCCACAATATTCTGTCCACAACAGACCCACTTCAGAACAAAAGATCTACACAGGATTAAAATGAATGGTTGGAAAAAATATTCCAAGTAAATAGACATGAAAAAAAAATCTGGGGTAGCAATACTTATATCAGACACAATAGATTTCTAAAAAAGGCCATAACAAGAGACAAAGATGGTAATTACATAATACTTAAGGCAGTAGTCCAATAAGAAGTTTATAATCCTTGTAAATTATATGCACCCAACATAGAAACATGTAAATACATAAGGAAAATCTAGCAGACTTTAAGAAGGAATCAACAGCAATGGTCATCATGGAGTATTTTAATACCTACTGTCAAAATGAATCTTCCAAACAAAGAATCAACAAGGATTCTGTGGCATTGAATTACACTCTAGATTAAATAGACTTGATATATATAGGGCATTTCACCCCAAAAAGCAAGATGTACATTATTTTCAAGCACATATAGAACCTCTTCAAAGACAGACCACATGATAAGACAAAAAAACCCACCTCAACAAATTCAAGAAACTTGAAATCATATCAAGTATCTCAGATCACAAAGGCCTGAAACTAGAAACCAATTTCAAGGAAAAAACTCAAAAACATTCAATACATGGAGACTAAATAAAATTTTGTAAAATAATGAGTGAGCTAATAATGATTGTACAAAATTACTATGAACACCTACATGCCAAGAAATTGGACAACTTGGGAAAACTGGATAAATTTCTAGAAATATACAACCTTCCAAAGCTAAATCAAAAAGAAGCAGAAAGCCTGAATAGACTGATAACAACTATGAAAATGAAGCAGTAATCAAAAACCTCCAGGCGCACAAAAGCCTCAGTCCTGATGGCTCCACAGGAAAATTTTACTAAACATTTAAAAAACAACTAACTCGTATCCTTCTCAAGCTATTTCAAAAAATTCAAAGAGGGAAGCCTCCCACACTCTTTTTAAGAGGCCAGTGTTACCCAAATTCCAAAAACAGGTAAAGACACAGCAAAGAAAAAAAACACGGGCCAATATTTCTAATGAATATATATGTTACAAAATATTAGCAAACTGCATACAAAATACATTAAAAAGCTCATACACCATGATCAAGTGAGATTTAACCCAGGGGTGCAAGGATGGTACAATATTTACAAATCAATAAATGTAATACACCACATAAACAAAATAAAAGTAAAATACCACATCATATCAATAGATGCTGAAAATCATTAGATAATTTAAATTACTCATTTATGATAAAAAAGAACACTCATCAAAGTGGGAATAGAGAGATCATTCCTCAGCATAATAAAAGCCATATACAAGAAACCTACTGACAAAATAATACCTAAAGGGCAAAAACAGAAAGCTTTCTCCTTAAGAACAGGAACAAGACAACTGTGTCCACTATTACAACTCTTATTCAGCATAGCTCTGGAAGGTCTAGCCACAACAATCAGACAAGAAAAAGAAATTAAAGGTATCCAAATTAAAAAGGAGGAAGTAAAACTGTCATTGTTTGCAGATGGCATGATAGTGTACATAGACAACCTCATAGTTTCCACCAGAAAACTATTTAACCTAATAAGTGAATCAGGAAAAATAGCAGGATACAATGTCCATATTCACAAATTAATGGCATTTTTATACTCCAGCAATAATCAGAAACTGAAACTAGAGGAAAATCCCATTTACTGTAGCTATAAGAAAAATAAAGTACCTTGGAATAAATTTAACCAAGTAAGTAAATGACCTGTACTTGGAAAACTACAGAGCACTAAGGAAAGAAATTGAGGAAGATACAAATAAATGTATCTTCCATTTATAAAAGTTTTTAAACTTCCATTTATACAAATAAATATACCCTGTTCATGGATTGGAAGAATTAACATCTTTAAATGTCAATAATACTCAAAGCAATTTATAGACCCAATGTAATTCCTATTAAAACACCAATGGTATATTTCACAGAACTAAAACAAATATTTCAAAAATTTTATGGAACCAAAAAGATCCCAAATATCTTCAGGAATCTTGAGAATAAAGAACAAAGCAGGAGGGATCATAATACCTCATATCAAACTATACTAGAAGCCCGCTGTAATCAAAATGTCCTGGTGTTGGCATAAGAACAGAGATATAGATCAATGGAACAGAATAGAGAGCCCAGAAATGAACCCATGTCTCTATGATTAATTAATGAATCACAAAGGGGGTACAGACCCCTGAATGGAGTAAAAATAACTTCCTCAATAAATGGTATTGGGAGAACTGTAGAGGTACATGCAAAAAATGAAATTATACCACCAACTTACACCATATGCCATAAACTCAAAAGGAATAGAAGACTTAAAAATAAGTTGTAACAGCATAAAAGTCCTAGGGGAAACAGGAAGTAAAATTTCAGATATCTCATGTGGCAATATTCTTGCTGATATATCTCCTAAGGCAAGGAGATACATATTTTTGCTGATATATCTCCTAAGGCAAGAATAAACAAATGGGACTACATAAAATTAAAAAACTTCTTATGGCCAAAGAAACAATCATCAAAATGAAGAGGAAACTGAGTATATGGGAGATCATATTTGCCAATAATACATTGGACAAGGGTTTGATCACCAATATGCATAAAGAATTCATATGACTCAACAATAGTACAACAAACAATTCAATTAAAAAGTTAGCAAAGGACATGACTAGACCCTTCTCCAAGAAGGATATACACATGACCCATAGACATATGAAGAGATTCTGAGCATCACTAGACATCAGAAAGTTGCAAATTAAAACCAAAATGAGATATCACTTCACACCTGTCAGAATGGCTGTCACTCATTAATCAACAAACAAGTGCTGGCAAGGATGTGGAGAAAAGGGAATCTTAGTGCACTGTTAGTGGGGATGCAGCCACTGTGGAAAGCAGTATGAAATTTTCTCAAAAAATTAAAGATGGAACTGCCTTTTGACAGCAATTCCACTGCTGGGAATATATCCCAAATCACCTGCTCTAAAGAACTTATGTACCTTTTATGTTCATAGCAGCACTATTTAATATAGCCAAGTAATGGAAACAGCTTAAGTGCCCTTCGATTCATCAGTGGATAAAAAAAAATGTGGTACATATACACAATGGAATACTATGTAGCAGAAAGTGAGAAGAAACTCCTACCTTTTGCAATATCATGATATCATGGATGGACCTGGAGAATATTGTCCTGAGTGAAACAAGCCATTCTATGAAAGACAAATACTAAATGATCTCACCTATAAGAGGAATCTAATGAACAAAATATCTAATGAGAAAAATACATCTAGAAGCATGAAAACGTGGAACAGACTGACAGTGACCAGAGGGGAGGAGACAGAGTGATAATATGGAAAGAAGGGAAAGGGAAAGGTCAAAGAACATGTATGAATGACCCATGGACATATACAACAGTATAAGGATTGACTGTTGGGGCAGGCGGATGGGACAGGCAAAGGAGGGCAAAGGGGGAAAATTGGGATTCAAATTAAAAATATTAAAGAATAAAATAAATAAAATAAGATATGGACCTAAATTCAAGAAATTGACATTAAGAAATAAATAAGAAGCTATAACAGTTAGCAAAGTTCAATGTAAATTCTATAAAAGTAAGCACAATATTCACAATAAAATGTTATGAACACTAAAGAAAAACAGTGAAGATGGCATAAACAATTTAATTTTTAGACATTTCCACTATTTTAATAATTTTCTTTTTTTCATATATTTTATTGATTATACCATTACAGTTGTTCTATTCCCCACCTTCATTCCCCTCCACCATTCTCCCCCCCCCCTTAGTTTATAACCACGTGTCTCAAGTTCTTTAGATTCTATATTTCCCCCACTATTCTCACCCTCCCCCTATCTATTTTCTACCTACCATCTATGCTATTTTCTGTGCCTTCTCCCTCCTTCTCCCCCTTCCACCCCCCTGTTTCTAACCCTCCATGTGTTCTTCATTTCTATGGTTCCACTCCTGATCTAGCTGTCCTCTTGGTTTGCTTTTGTTTTAGGTGTGGTTGTTAATAACTGTGTGTTTGCTGTCCTTTCACTGTTCATATTTTTCATCTTCTTTTTCTTATATAAGTCCCTTTAGCATTTCATATAATAAGGGCTTGGTGATGATGAACTCCTTGAACTTGACCTTATCTGAGAAGCACTTTATCTGTCCTTCCATTCTAAATGAAAGTTTTGCTGGATAAAGCAATCTTGGCTGTAGGTCTTTGGATTTCATGACTTGGAATACTTCTTTCCAGCCCCTTCTTGCCTGTAAGGTCTCTTTTGAGAAATCCGCTGACAGTCTGATGGGTACTCCTTTGTAGGTGACTGTCCCCTTATCCCTTGCTGCTTCTAGGATTCTCTCCTTCATTTTGGTCTTGGCTAATGTAATTATGATGTGCCTTGGTGTGTTCCTTCTTGGGTCCAACTTCTTTGGCACTCTCTGAGCTTCCTGGATTTCCTGGAAGTCTATTTCCTTTGCCAGACTGGGGAAGTTCTCCTTTATTATTTGTTCAAATAAGTTTTCCTCTCATGGCTGTTTCTTTCCCCCTTCTGGTACCCCTATAATTCGGATATTGGAACGTTTCAAGATGTCCTGGAGGTTCCTAAGCCTCTCCTCATTTTTTTGAATTCTCATTTTTTCCTTCCTTTCTGGTGGGATGTTTTGTTCTTCCTTCTGGTCCATTCCATTGATTTGAGTCCCAGTTTCCTTTCCATCACTATTGGTTTCCTGTGCAGCTCCCTTCATTTCAATTAGTTTCGCCTTCATATGTTCCTCTAATTTGTGACTATGTTCCTCTAATTTGTGACTATAATCTACCAGTTCTGTGAGCATCCTGATAAATAGTGTCTTGAATTGTGCTTCTGAGAGGCTGGCAATTTCTCGGTTGCTTAGAGTTATTGGCTCTGGGACTTTGAGTTCTTCTTGCACCATCTTTTGGGCTGTTCATGCCTGTTCCATAGCAGGATCAGAGCCCTAAAATGTTCACTAGAACAGGGCAACTAAGTCGCTGGGTTGTGACGCTGTATGTGGGGGTGGGGTCAAAGAGGGACTATGGCATCCTGTCTGCCGCCTGCCACCTAGGCCCTCACCGGTGCCGCAGTTGCCGCCATCACCGGGCCCACGTGTTTTGTCCCACTGCATGCGAGTATGCCACCGCCATCAGCCCTCGCCCCCTGGGGCCTGCGTGGTCTGTCTCACTGTGCGCGAATGTGTGACCGCGGTCAGTCTGCCCCGCACCCCAATTGGTTCCGGGCTGCCTGCGCGCCTGGGTCGGGGGCCCTGTCCTGCCCGACCCTGCTCGCTGCTGGCTCTGCCCCTCTTACCGTCCCCGTTGAACACTTAGATGTAGTCAGACTTCCGTATAATTCAATTTTCTGTCCTTTGGTTGTGTCTTTGTTTCTCCAAACCTTTGTTGTATTCAAACTTGGTTGTGGGAGAAGGCACAGTGTTTCCACCTATGCCTCCATCTTGGTGGAAGTCCTATTTTAATAATTTTCACCATCAGTGTCACGGACTTTGTGTTTTCTCTGTCACTGGAATTCATTTTTTAAAATATGCAGCCACAAAATTATACGGAAAGTAGACAATTGGCGTGGAATCCAGAGATTAAAATGAATAAGACTTATAGAATAGTGTATTTTATACAGTATTTTACAATTTACACAGCATTTTCTTATCCATTGATTCCTTTTGTGATCTCTTGTTTGATCTCTTATGATATGACCCCATCCCTATTTGACACATTTTATTGATGACCTCAGAGATATTAATCAACTTATTAAAGTAGCACAAAGTTAAAAATTAATCCATCCAAGCCTGCTTATCTCTGTTATGGTGCTCTTTTTAAAGTAAAATCTATGTGCCCTGTCTGGTGTGGCTCAGTGGATTGAGTGCCAGCCTGTACACCAAAGGGGTGATGGTTCAATTCCCAGTCAGGGCACATGCTTGGGTTGTAGGCCAGGTGCCCAGTGGGGAGCACAGAAGAGAAAACCACATTGATGTCTCTCTCCTTCCCTTCCCCCTCTAAAAATAAATAAAATCTTTTAAAAATAAAATCAAATCTATGTTAACAATCATAGTGTCAACAATGGCACACACTGCTGGTAAGTATGGAAAAACTGCTTTATGTCAGGCCCAGAGATTGAAGCACTGTAGCTGCCACAACAAGCCAGTGAGGAGACCAGCCTTATTCTCGATTTATTTCACCTGAAAAGATGCAGATAAGGCGTAGGTGAAAGAGCTCTGAGGCAAAGTGAGATTTCAAATCCTTACCAGTCTCACTACTGAGTTTTGTTCCTTCACCAAGATGATAATTAAAATGAAGCTGTTTGTCTCTCAAATTAACAAATACTTTTAAATGATAATACCTGGTGCTGAAGAAGGAACAATGCTACAGGCACCAGCAAGAGTTGCTGCTAGGCAGTTAAATTCAGATATTTTTATAGCCTAAGGAAATAATCCTCAATGTGTACAAGGTTTGAAGCATTAAGATGATCCCTGAAACCTTATTAATGATTCCACAATGTAGAGAACATATAAATTTTAAATAGTATATATCCTGCTGGTGTATTTATAGCAGTCTTCAAACTATGAGATTTAACTTACTTCTTACTTTTACCCAGGTCAAAGGGCTTTATTGCTAAAAACAATCATAAATGACTAAAAGCAAAAACTTTGAAAGCAAGACTAATTTTCTTTCCTTCCACTATTCAAAAAAATTTTTAAATGAATGACACCTTAAATGACTCTAATACAAGAGAAGCTATGACTATTAAATAAGCTATTTTGAGATAAGTGTCATCATTTTATTCATTACTGACATTGGCCCTATCTTTCCATTGAACTCATTTAATAAAAGTAAATGAAATAGCATCTAAGTCCTGAATATTTACAAAATACTATCATGGAAAAAGATAAAATTTTAGGAGTGTTAGAAAGCAGTTCATGGATGTCTTTCAAGCAATAACAGGGTATTTCAAATTATTGATGTAAATGCAGTAGAATACTCAACCAATGCATGTCAAACCTTACAACAATGTGCTTACAGCAAGCAGTAACCTTGGTATATTCTCCCTATAAATGTGAGAATAAATCATTATGTCTATCTTTATAGTGGTGTTTTTATCTTGCCTGATCCTGGGAGCTCGTTTCAAAGTAAATTTCCTAAAGGAACATAAGCATGGATATATAGAAAGGGGTTTGCTTTTAAAAAGCTGCTCAAATAATAGTAGCAACCAGATTCTCTTGCCTCATCAAAGGTTTTGTTTGGTGTTTTGTTTTAGTGGATCTTTTCATTTCAAAAAAAATTTTTAGTAGAACTACTATTAGTAGCAAGGTCAACTTTTCCTTACCACAAGTCATTAATGACTGAATTAGTAACCTGATATCAGAGAAGTCATTTGTTGCCACACATCTATCATCAAACCTTCAGAAGGGTAAGAAAATATGATGCCTTTTAGTACTTGGCCAAGTTAGGGTAGAGTTTCAGTCTTATTGAACTCTATATGTGCACAGAGAAAATGTGATTGTTTTGTAGCCTATAAATATATTGTGAGCCCTAGCAAGTGTAAAGACATCTTACTCTTAAAATTCAAATGCTGCAATATGTCAGTTTCGAGCTTCTTACTGGTCCCAAGAAAATAGGTTCAGTTTCAAATAAAGTTATTTAAAGTAGATTCTGGTATACAGACACCCACATCCTCCAAAGTTAAATTTCCCGGGTAGGTTGTCTCCAGTCAATCTGACCACTTACACCTGACAGGCAAGACAGTCAAATAAGCAGTCACAATGGGCCAAAAATCTGTCAAAATGGTTTACTTAACTAGTGATTACTTTTTGAGTGACTGAGCAGTCAAGTGCATCAAAACAGTCAAACCAGATTTCCCATGTATACACAGTCTAAGCTCTTCCTGTCTTGGTACGCGTGCCCTGTTTATATATGTGTTTGATTAAATTACATTGTTTAAGAGCCCTGGCTGGTGTAGCTCAGTGGATTGAGCACAGGCCTGCAAACCAGAGTACGGAGGTTCAATTCCCAGTCAGGGCACATGCCTGGGTTGCAGGCCAGTTCCTGGCAGGGAACACACGAGAGGCAACCATACATTGACATTGATATTTCTCTCCCTCTCTCCTTCCCTTCCCCTCTAAAGATAAATAAATAAAATCTTTTAAAAAATTTTAAAATTGCATTGTTTAAGAGATACAAATCAGTTATGAGCAACTAGTGTGATAATTGGGTCTCTCTTCATCATTGATTCTCAGCTTCAACACTGGGGAGAAAGGGCTCACTGGGCCTTCCTGAGTTTTACAGAAGGGAAGCAAGGGGGAGAGGCAGACAAGAGAAAACCATGGGAGCAGGAAGGAGCCATAGGCCCAGTTCCTAACAGTTCATTGTGAGAGGACTGAGACTTGTGTCTTGACAAGGAAGTGGGCTAGTTGTACTGTTTGAGATTAGATTAAAACCCTTAGAAAGAACTCAGTGTAAGGTTTGGTGACATAGATATCTCTGTTGATAATGGGTTTTTGTTCTTAGTATGAATAATCATTTTTGTCAGCAGAAAGATAAGCTTTAAGAATCCCCTTAATTGATTTAGAATGAGGGTGACAGTGATTTCATGTCTCGGCTTACACAAATGATAACCTTGAATTGCAGTTTGATATTTCAAAAGCATTGGTAGAGCAGCAATTGGGATTGCAGGTTTGGGAATTAGTCCACCTAGCTTAAAACCTGAGTGTCTTTAGGCCAAATATTTTCCTCATGTGATGTAAATACCCTTACAATGAGGGCAATAATACTATTCAATTCCTAGGATTGTTCTGATTAGTAAATAACTTCATGAGAATACAGCACTTCTTAATAAGGGAGGGTAAGGGGGATTTGCTGTACAGAGGTATCTGACTGCAGAAAGATGGTCCAGGTCAAGTTCACCATAACTGTCAGAGCGTATTATTTGAATAGTTCATTTTTATTGTACTTTTTCCATTGCCATTTATACACCCTATACCCTTTTCTACCCCTACCTACTCCCTCTCCCCTCTACTATCACTACAGTGTTAATAAAGTATTTTATAGAAAGTACTAAACTTCTTCTATACCAGCATCTTATGTTTGTCTGGCCTTGTTCCAGTTAATAGTGTTATCATTTAATAACCATACAATTTATAATAACAACATTAAGGCATATGGCTAAAGTTTCTAGGACACCATGTATGCAGGCATTGAGCTACATGTTTTACTTTCACTTTCACATTTAATAACCATAAAACCCGTGAGGTATATCAGGTTAACATAAAGAAACTGAGTTTCAGATTACATGAGCTGTCTGAGATCAAACAACTGGTTCTGACAGAGCTTGTTTTAAAACTTAACCATCTTGCTTTAAAACCTATGTCTATTCTGATTTATGTTTCTAAGAGCCTATAATGTAACAAATATCTAATTAATAAGAACTTACATTTCTGTTTTTTCCAGCAAAGAGTAGTTGATACTGCAGATTTGGGACTTCCCAAAAAGAACTTGTCTATAGGGTCTCTGAAGGTATTACAAGTAAATCACAGAAGCCAAATGATTGTACATTGACCTATCATATCCAGAGCACATGTTCTTTCCTCTGCCTATATTGCTATTTTTTATTCCAAAAGAATAAAGCAAAATGTCTAAAATATAAGACTCACATATTTCGAAAGACATGGGTGGAGATGAACAAGACCTCAAAGACTGGTTAATTCAGACTATAAAAAGTACAATGTCTCACTAACTGAAGATAGCTGAAGCATCAATAGCTTACAAGTGACACAACTGTTATGACATCAAATGGTTCATGCAGTTTCTTGGTTGATTATTCTGTCATTGATAGAGGTTGTAATCTCAGACAATAACATTAAAAAGCCTAAAAACTCCAAAGGAGCATGAACAAATGATGCCTATGGGAAGAGCCCAGGCTTCCAGCTAAAACTCAACATAGAAGGTTATAATCCAACATACAGGATTAACATCTCAGGAGACTTGCCCTAGGTCAGTTCATCTCTCTGTGATGCCTTATCCTCTAGATGGAAATAAAAACAGTGAACTCTCTTAAATGTGCCCTACGACCTGATTAAAGATTGAAAAGGTCTCTAAAAATCTACAGCATTCCCAGGGAAAAATGCTAACTATCATTATCATTATTACAACAAATGCCATAATTTGGTCTCCTCAGATTCCCTTTTTATGTAGATTCCATCAAACTCTGACTTTTGACTTTTTGCCTCTCTGACCAAATCTCCAAAGACAAAGCAAAGGGAAATGTTGAGGCAATTAGTTGAAAATGGAAGCAATTAATTCTCTTTTTTACTGGAGACCTGGCCTCTGTGAACCAGTTTAACCAAAAATAATCAATGACCTTTCTCTGACCAAACTGAAGCAAATTTACTTGGTATTTGTCACTGGTTATCCATCTACTCCTTCAACATTAATGAGTCTCTTCACTTCACCCCTTTCTTTTATGAAATAGAGCCATCTATCCTGGTCCTTTGTTATATCTGCAATTGCTATTTTTGCGAATGTAACATAGTCAAAGACCTCATTATCCATATATAAGCCTAGAAACCATTTTTAACATAATAGTGCTTTCTGATTTTCTGCAAACCTTCTTTCTTGAACTGTTTTCCCTTCTGTGCTATAAAGATAGGCTCTTGTTCAAAATGAGTGAAACAGAACAACAAAGAAAAAGTTTAAATTTAAAAGTGGTCAAAAAAAGATTGTGCAATTTCCTGTGTCTAATACCAAACATGCTAAGATCTGAGTCCCTGCCCCATTACTTATTCACTGATCACCTTGGGAAAGTTACCTATCCTTCAAAAACCTCACTTTTCTGAACAATAAACATAAGAGATTTTGCCTGAAGGTTATTGTCAGGCTCAAATCAGGTGGTATATGTAAAATCTTTTAGTACCTGATGAGAGCCCAGTTAATGTTAGCTATCAACTGGTGAAGAGAAGAGATAGGATTTCATGTAATAGAGCTCATATTGATACTCATTACAACTCTTCTAAGATGACTGCTACTCGAGCAGAATAGTTAACATTTACTGATTCCCACTTATCCCTCAGTAAAGGACTTAATATTTTAGCTAATGTATTTATTTTATAAATTTTTTTCAACTAATATATTCTGAAATATCTTTGCTTGCTATTTTGTTGTGGTGGTGGTGTTTGTTTTGTCTTTAGACAAATACATCTTAAGCAACTGATGAAGTTTTGCATACATTTCACTGTATTCAGTAGGACTAAATATAATTGAACTTAGATGCAAATTGGTACAACCTGGGCTTCATGTTGAAACAAATAGAAATGCAATTAATTGGCAACAACTTTTTAGAAATTATGAGAAAGTAGAGATAACTTATGAAGAAAAACAAATTATAGGTTACTTGCCAAATTATGCAAAAAATTGCCTCATTCAATACTTCATTTTGCCCTGAGAGTTCTGTCTGAAGACAAAATTGTCAGACACTGTTTTCAGGAGAGGATATTGGAGGAAGAAAGGCCAGACACATGAAATAGTAGCTCCTGGATATTTTTCATGCTCTGAAAATCTATATGAAATGTGAGATCATGGATCCTAAAGAAAAAGGAGGTTCTACATTTAGGCTCTGAACTGGATTTCTAATTTTAGAGTTCCCACATCCACTGTAAGTTTAGTATCCTAGGAATAAAATCAGAATCACTGTATAGGCACAGGGGACCTAAACTTGGACACCGTCAGACCCCTTCTTCACATTCAGTCCACTCCCTCACTCACCACACTAGATATTGGATATTAATTTAACTTAAAATTCAGTAAACACACAAGAGAGATACAGAGACAGAGAGAAAGAAAGAGGCTTACTCAAAATCACATGGCAAGTTAGTAGCAAGCTAAAAATGCTGAACTGACTTCCTATTTCACAGTGTGTTATATCAGCACTAAACCAAGCAACCACAAAGAAATCACTGAATCACTTACAAATATTTTTTGGCCCACTGCTTTAGGAGCTAAATGCTTAAATGCTTATTTGCACAATAAAAAATGTTATAGTACACCATATTTTTAGCAAAATAGATGTTTTTGTTCTTGCCAAAATACATACACTTTGCAAAGTATTATCCAGGGACACATACTTGTCCTTGCTTTCTTAAAGCAGGTACAGTCAAACCTAAAACTAATGACTCTAGTCTTTCATCCCTCCAGTATGTGTTCTGAATGGCCAGAGATATCCTGCTAAAACACAATCAGACCAAGCTAAAGATACCAAGAAGATACCAAGATAAAAGACTCCTGAATGTGCCATGCTTTCTGAACTCTCTGCACATGCTAGTTGTGGGTTTGATGCTTTTCTGCTACCCTGTGTCTGCCTAGAGAATAGCTAATTATTTTTCAAGATGTACTTCAACCATCATATCTTTGAACACTTTGCAAAAATAGAGACCCATAACAAATTCATATATACTTTCATTATATCACTTTCCAGTGTAATTAATTTTTGAAATGCAGTTGTTCATGGGCAGGTAACATATTTTACATATCTAGTGAACTACCTGGTACATTCCTCTACATATACATCTTCAACTTAAGCAAACTTATGTAGTTATTAACTAAGCAAATGATCATGGCAAAATCACAAATTTTCTACATTCTCCAGAGGATGGTGTTGCAATCATCTTACTGTGCTGACTCAATTCCTGTCTTGTTTCTACTCTTAAGAGTGGATATCATCAGAGTTTGCCAAACACTATAACCTCACATGTCCACAATAAGCATTCAAAGGCAAAATTTTTCAAATAAAAGTGATGGATGTTTTAATATTTGAGAGCAGAAAGTATAGAAGGTTGATATGGGAAGAACATTTAATGGTAGGTATAATTCTGATGGAACGAGAAAATTATCCATCATGTGGAAAGTGCCTTGCACATTTGAACAATAATAAGCTACAGGAGAGGAAAACTGATAAATGGAGAGAAACCTCCGAGAGAATAACTCTTAGTTATAGATTAGATGTCTCTTACACTAAGATTAAGAAACATGAAAGTTTACTAGAATTTAAAGTCTGATGGTAAAAAAAAATGCTGCTTCCAAAACGGTTGCAGACCTCAGATTGTTTAGTAGAGTCAAATTCATTTGAACTTGCACAGGATCAAAAGGAGCAGAGACTGTAAATATCTTATCTGATGAAAAATGCCCTACGGACACTCACTGAGATTATTACCGGCCAGATTTTCAATGTAATAGACACTGGTTTAAATTTGTGGGGAGTGAGGAAAGGTGTTTGAGAGAATGACTTTTGGCTAAATGGGGAAAGAATATAGCAAAGCATCTGACTAAACAGATAGAAAGTTCTGGCTCAAACATTTCGTGGTTGGAAACACAACTAAGGAAGCTGAATGTCTTTCAGAACTTGTTCACGTACACATAAACTTTTGTATTGGAAACATGTTCATACAATAAGAAATAAAGAAAAGAAACAGAGGAATGAAAGGATTCTCTGGCCCAGTGGAAGAAGCTAGAAAGTGAATCGCACTCTGTTCTAGTATGCAAACTCAGCAGGAGCATTTCAGAAAAGGCAAGAGTTGATTTGGAAATATTCTTCCATGGTAACTCTTAGGAGTAAATATAAAGGAGGCCTGGGAATCCTTATTAAAACTCAGTCGTTATTTCCTCATTTGCATCAATTGCTTTTTAAATTCTGTTTTTGAATTCTCAGTCTTTCAAAGCTGAAGAGATATTGTAAAAAGAAAAAGAGCAACCTAATGGGTCTTTAAGGTCATTAAGCTCAATCTCTCACTCTATCCTGAGAACAACTATAAAATTGGGAACAAGAGATTTCACCTGAGGAAATTCCACAATATACCTTACTATTTCACCTTTCAATAATATTAATTCCCCCAATTTTCCTAAAGTTTAACATACATCACCTGTAATACATATTCATGTCATTCTATTTTTGTCAATAAGTGGCCAAGCCTTTTTAAGCTCCAATAAATGCAATTTAATAAAATTACAAAATTATCTACCATCCACTAAGTTCTCATAGGCAAAATAATATCTGTCAAATGTTGAATATCTCCAAGCACCTGTACCCCAAACCAATTAACTTGATGGTAATTCATAATTATATAAAATAAATGCTTCTGTACACATTACTTTCTTGCTTCTACAAAAACTGTTAAGCTCTCTCTCAAAGATTATGTTTTTTGAAGACATGATTCTTAACAGTTTTCCTTATACATCTTCTGCTCTATGCCTCACAGACTCTTCTTTTTGAACTTAGTAAACATAATCAGTAAAACCTACACAGGAACTATATTTTGGATTATATATTTTTTATTTTGCCACATGGCAAAATTTGCAATCTGCTATTTGTAAACATTACCTCTGGATTTGTTATTACTCCATTGCTTAATTTAAATTTGTTTATTGTAAGAATTAATTAAGTTTATCTCTGTGAAAAATCTGGCATGCCTAGCTGATTTTGTTTAATTTTACTTGTAAATTAATTAATAAAGATTGAATGATTGCATTTACATATGCACACATTTACTATTTATCTGTAGCCATCAATATTCCTTGAACCATATTTTATTAGCTTATTTGAAATTTTTGTGTAAAAATTTTTTTTCAGTTTCTTCTTTTCTTATTTCTCCTTTCTAGCCATTCAAACCACTGTTTTCAAAATTATTTTTCACTTCTACTGTGTTAATTACCATAATTTCTAAAAATGTTACTTATGCTAGAAATGTACATCATATTTAAAGTGCTCATAATTATTTTGGCTATCTAGAACTTAAAATTAAAATTATGTCACAGATATTAAAATTAATCTGACTTTTAAAAGGCATTTCTCAGCTTGTTTTATTTTTCATTTCATCTCCAAGTTTCAGTTCAACAAAATTCTACTGCTTTGAAATGAAACTGAAAATTAAAAATAATAAAAATAACTAAAACCAAAGAAATATATACAATGAAAATCATATGGGTTTCATTTATTTTATAGATTATTTTTATACTGAAAATGGATATCACAAAAATTAGTCTTCTTTAAGACAGTTTCCACCCAAAAGAGTAAAATATTTAATATTAATTTGAAAGCTACAAAAGTGTATAAAACTATCATCAGATTCATCTAAAATAGAAGTAAACCAAAATTATATAAATAACCTTGATAATGAATTTTACATTCTGTTTCACTTTTCTTTGTTGACACAGTCTCTGAATAGGGAAGAACTGTGAAGTTTATTTTAGTCTCTTAAATGTTAAATGCAGTTACTAGTAAATAAGTTACTAATAAGTTCCCTGAAATAAATTAAAGGTCACCTCAGGTTTATTTTTCTCAAAACATTATTTCTGATTAAATATTTTAAGATAATATCGATATTATGAGATTACAACTCATATAAACAAATACATATATATAATACATGTGCAGATAGATGTATGATGTTTTCAGATACATAACTCAAGTCCCTATTCCAGCTCTAATTATTGCAATTAAAATCTATTACTATAAAAATTATTGCTTTGGGATACTTGGCATCACCTAAACAAACTATCTGGATTCAAAACTTCATTAAGAAACTCAAGAGTGTTAGGCCTGGATAAATAACATATGCTAAGGTACTATCTTGTGTTATTTCTGCTATGAACAATAATATTTTCCTACATTTAAAAGCCAATGACATTTCTGTTTCAAAGACAAATACCATATGATCTCACCTATATATGGAATCTAATCAACAAAACAAACAAGCAAGTAAAATATAACCAGAGACATTGAAATAAAAAACAAACTGACAGTAACCAGAGGGGAGTGGAAAGGGAGAAAGCAGGGGAAAGAAGGGAAGGGTCATCAAGGAACATGTATAAAGGACACATGGGCAAAGCCAAAGAAGGGTAGGATTGAGTGTGGGAGATGAGGGTGGGAGGGGCAGGGAAAAGTGGTGGCAGGAAAATGGAGACAACACTATTTGAACAATAAAAAAATAAACAATAATAAAAAATAAAAGCCCATGGCATATATTTTGCTCAAATATAAACAGAAATTAATACTTACTCAAAATAACACATAAAATGCAACAAAATGTTAAATCATGTTTCCATTTAGTAAATATTTGAGAATATTACACTGGAAGAAGAAATAGCTTTGGTTATCATGAACTAAAACAATGATTTCTCTACCTTTATTAAAATAAGATGCTTAGTTTTAGATGTACTTTACCCAAATTATAGCAAATCACAGTTGACTACTTTAATATCTTGATACCTAGTGATCATGCAAAATAAAACCATAATTATAAGCAAGCCACACATATCAAAGTAAAATAGGCATTGATTAAATTCACAATTTGTTTAAAGTACAGAAGATTAACCTGCCAGTTTAGTTACCTACCAGCAATGATTGGATTCTATCAGTGTTATCACCTCTACAAACAGCACCATAGAATAATCTCTCTTCCCATAACATAAGCACCAGCCAAAGAGATAATCAGAGTAAAAGATCTGACCATGAACAACTTGGGCTGGTTGAAACCCACTTATTAGAGGGAAGAGAACAGAGAAGTGACTTGCTAGAGCATTTCCTGAACCTCGTCTGGAATTTCAGTTAAGGAAGAAGAAATGACACAGCAGTTTCAAGTAGGGAACTTCCTTTCTTTATCTAAAACATGTTACCAATTTGAGAAAAAGCACTCCAACAAAACTACCCCACCACAGTACTGTGACCACAGTAAAAGCTCTCGTTTCATTTATTACCCCATAAATAACATTTCTCCCAGGATATAAACAAGCATTATGTGGTTTTTATCAAAAAGGACTTAAAATCCCACATTTATTGCAGCATGTTCAGTCTCACATTTAATATTTTTTTAACAAACTGACCTGCACCTTTTCAAAAACTTTTTAAGAACTTTAATTTTACCTAGAGTAGTATTAGATTTTGAGTTTTTATTGAAGACCATCTAATTTCCCATGGTTCATATCATCACATTTTCCTTACATGTACTTTTGCTCTCAATGTGACCCCAGGATAATATTTATCTTGTCCAAGAATATTTTATTTTCCTATGTAGATGGAAGCTATACAATTCAGCTTATAAATTTTATAATTTTTATTTTCATAATGCCATATTTTAAATGAATGTGAACACCTATTTACTCACTGCCTTTACTTATGAAGTTTCTTTAGAAGTTTCATTTTACATACAGTTACCTGCATAAACTTATAAAATCTAAAGATATAAATTTTTTCCCAAACTATAATTTGTGCTGTGAAAATCTGCCTTCATTCTGTAATATTACATCATGTTTACTTTACCCATATTTAAAAACATTTAAAAACAATATATGTGAAGCAAAGCATTCATGTTAATTACTAAAGTTTCATGCAAAACTTCTCTTGCCTTTTTGTTTTAAAACATTGATCATCCTACCCAAGTTACACATGAGCAGAGTGGATTCTGCCATGCTGAGGGCAGCCCTCTTACAAACCTTCCACTGCAGACTGTTGGAAGACAAACTCTCATTTGCTGAAATGATGAGAGATGTGGAAATACAGTCAGAGCACCAATAGCATCTTCTCCAAGTACTTAGAATTAATCCTGTCACACAGTAGACAGTGCACATTAAATACTAAGTCTTAATGTTTTTTAGATTAACCTCTCCATCAGAACTAATATCATATTTATTTATTCATTCATTCATTCATTTATTAATAAACTTCTATTGAATATCAACCACATATCAGGCACCAGGAGACTAAGACAAACAGTTATGGTTATTACCCTGAAGGATATTAAAATCTAATAGAATTTGGAAGATAAATTACCTATGGTTTGAATTAGTTAAAGAGAGAAAAATAGTAATATAATGGGTAATATATGAAATAACAAAAATAATATAAGGAATAAAAGGATTATTTTCTTACATATGACTTTAGGGAAAAAAGATATTGAAATAGGAAATGCCATGAAAGTAGGGGTTGTTTGGTTTCTAAAGTCAAACAATTTGTAGCCACTAAAGTAATAAATAATAACTAATGTCTAAGTAAAATAATGTTTAAGTTAAAAATATTAACAGTTCATATAGGAAAAAATTGCTGCTTGCAAAATGGCAGCTAACACACTTTTCAAAATTGATTTAAAAAGTAGTTCTACAAGTAAGTAAAAAGCAGACCACAATGTAGAATATTAGCCCTTCGAAAAGGAAAAACAATAAACTTGTTGTTATTCAGTTCGCTTTTATAGACATCTCAATACAAAAGGTTATTATTAAAATGCTTTATTGGCGATTGATTTTATACTTACACACCTGCGATTTTAAGTCTTTATGCCCATAACTATGTTTTTAATCTTACCAACAAGTAGCCAAAGTAAAGATAATCATTAATTTAAAAAAAACTTTCAATCTGATAAAACTGGAAAAATCCAACTTTTTTTTAAAAAACAATCAAATAAGTCAGTCAAACGAAAAGATACTTCTCTTTTAAGAAGTTTGTAAAGGAAATCCCAAATCAACAGTACCAAAGAAAACAAGCAAATAAAATCAGATATGAACATATAATTTATATGCCACTCATGGATATGAATCATACTTTTAGAGATTATATTACAATAAAGTCACTTGGCAAATAATTGATATTGATTATTCAAAAGTCTGGTTTCATTACCAGTTTTGGGAAGTTCAGAAGTTAGAAAGTGAATGTTCCCTGTTTTTGCATAACTGCAGACTCTGCCTAAATAGTACTTTATGGTAAACACTGAATGTCCAGTCTGATCTTAAATTACAGCATCATTTAAGAACTACATATATCTAACATATAGGAGCTGATCTCACTAAAATACTAACATTGAAACTTACCTAGATTACAACTATTTCACTAGCACCCTATAGTATTTGTAAACTTTTAAAATATATTTTAAAACTGCATTTAAGTTTTATTCTATCAAAATTAATATGTCCTTAACAAGAAGCTCACCAAGTGTGAGGGCTGTGGAACACAAGTAAAATGTGCACATCACTATATAGTTGTAATAGTAGTACTTTTTCACTTCTGAAATGTTCTTTATCTACCTCAGTGGCCTTAAGAAATCTCAACCCATTAACCCACCTGTGTCAGCAGCAATGCATGGACTTAAAATTGCTCTATGAGAAAAGGGTAAATTCAATCAAGAGAATCAAATGACTTTCCTAAGTTTGTCCCAAACGCAGTTTTGAAGAAGTAGGAGTCCCTAGAAACCTTAAATACATTAATGTAATTTAATTATTCAATGATGTCAAGGGCTTTAAGAATTCTCTAGAATTTATGTTTAATCTTGGCATACACTAGAGTATTAAACAGTCAGCCCTTCTGAAATTTATGAAGTAGGCAAAATTTGTCTTTAGCATGCACTGTCTATGTCCTTTTCTCTTTTGCCAGACAGGTGCCATGATGTCATATCATCTCCTCACTTTGCCACTGTCTACAACTATTTTTAGAAAACTCTATAATTAATTCATTATATACTTTATTCACTAAAATATAAATGACTGATGAGACATAAAATACTCTCCCTCCTAAGCACGTTTGCATTTGAAAGGTCATGAATGTTTAAGGTAAAGAAGGGAAGATATATTTAAAATTGGGAAGGGATTATTATATAAAAAATTTGGGAAATCAAAAATATTCCATGGAGACTGTCATCTAATCTGAGCACTGCTATACTCAGACTAGATGGTGCATTATCCATAACATATATAAAAGTATAAAGCTTTTTCCTTTGCAATGTTAGGATCTTCCAAATGAGATGGCATGTCCCATGATTGACACTGCAACTCCCTAAAGATTAGAAAAATGACAAGACTTCTACAGTCTGCCAGAATTGTACAGTTGCTCTCCGTCAGACAGGGGAGGATAGGCTATGCTGTCATAACAAACCACTTGTAAAAAACACAAAATATTAAAAACAAAAATGTTATTTCATACTCTACACATCCAGTATGGATTGGTAGGAAAGCTCTGTTCCACGTAGTTACTCAAGGACCCGGATCTGAAGGCCCCATCTCCACATCACTGAGGCAGGGAAACAGGAAAAGGAAAACTGCATACAGGTTCATAAAGCTTTTGCAGAAAGTGATACTCATAAATTCTGTTCATCATTCATCAGTTAACACTGTTAATGGCCATATCTGCATCAAAATAAGTTAACCTACAATTCTAGTATGTGTTGAGAAGTGAGAACTAAGATATTTGTTATTAAAACCAATGATTACAACACTCTTTTACTCCTTAGTAAAGATCAGTTCTTCCATAATGTCACCTAAGAAGCAAATTCAGTCCATGCAATGATAAGCTCTGAGCTTTATTCAATGATTCTACTATAAATACAAACAAGAAGGGGCAGTAGGCATAGAGATAAGAGAAAGAGCAGATAAACAATAGAAGAGGATAATTTGGATTATCATAATTTAGGGAGACAAAAATTAAACTAGAAGACAACTTCTAGGTAAGAGTATATGGGCTTAACAGTGTTACAATTTTTGTTCTTAAGATCTACATTTAACATACCTTTCAGAATTTATCTGCAAGGGGAGTATAATTTATTTGCAACTGGAGCATCTTTCAGAGGAGCATAAAAATTTGAGAGAGACATTTCACAAATTTGAATTTTGCTACAAGCAAAGTTTTCCTGAGAAAATTATATGAAAAATAACAATTACTTTTATTATTTTTTAATTATTTTTAAATTCTCACCTAAGACTATGTTTATTGATTTTTTTTTTAAGAAAGAGAGGGAGGGAGAGAGAGACGCATCAACCCTAGGGAGAAACATTGATTGATTTCCTCCCATATGCATCCCCACCAGGGGACAGAACTTGCAATGTACATATGTGTCATGACGAGGGATCAAACTTGCAACATTTTGGTGTACAGGACAATACTCTAACCAACTGTGCCTCCTGTCCAGGGTAAATACAGTTTTTTTAAAGGAAGAAAATTTGGAAAGAATAATGGAATCAGAGATACAAAATAAAGAAATATGTGCAATATCTTTCATGTTGTTTTTTACTCACTTAGAAGTTTAAAAAATACCCATGCATACATAAAAATCTTCAATGAGCACTTCTTATTCTAATTTGTAATTCTTAAAGAATTATTTAATTGTTGTTATCTCTAGAGCTGCACTGATTCTGCATGTTGAATAAAAAATTTCCCAGCCCCCTCTCCTACAGGTTTTTTAACTCAAATTTTAATTATGCCATCTTAGCCTGTTTTTTTTCTTTTCCCCTTTTGTCTTTCTTTTTCTCTTTCATCCTGCCCTTTTATTTCTCTTATTTTTTCTTCTTTTTCTTTACATCCCAAATTTTAATTTATCCCACTGTCTAGGTTTTATTCCTCACTCTCAGTATTCCCTCTATCATTACAAAATCACTTCCCATTCCTCTAAACATCTCTTAGAGTTTTCTTTGTTTCTTTTTCCCTCTTATTTCCATACCACCAATATTAATTTTAATTTGTTTGTTGTTGATAGTGCTCTAGTGGATATTTCCAATTTGGTTCCTATATATTTTTAATTACATACTTTGGATTTTTATTGTTGTTCAAGTACAGTTTTCTGCCTTTCCCCCCCCCACCCTTCCCCACCACCCCAGCCTTGCCCACCTCTCTCCCCTGTTTCCAACCCCACTTTTTATTATCCATGTGTCCTTTATAATTGTTCCTAAAAACCCTTGACTCTTTTCATCCATTATTCCATCCCCCCTCTCCTGTGGTTACTGTCAGTTTGTTCTTAATTTCAATGTCTTTGGTTATATATTGCTTGCTTGTTTGTTTTATTGATTAGGTTCCACTTAAAGGTGAGATCATATACTACTTGCCATTCACTGCCTGACTTATTTCACTTAAAACAATGCTCTCCAGTTTCATTCATGCTGTCCCAAAGGATAGGAGCTCCTTTTTTCTTTCTTCCTTCCATGTAGTATTCTACTGTATAAATGTACCATAGGGAAGTCGGGAAGACGGTGACAGAGTAGCATGGAGGGAACCCAACTCCTGTGCATCTGGTAGAAAATCCAGGAGGATCTACCGAAGAATAGCATAATCAATCAACAATTCCCCAACATTTATGAAAATAAGGGACCAGAGAGTGTGACAGAGGAACCAGATAGCTGCAGGTCAGTGAGGACTCCAGAAGGCGAGTGAGGACAAAAGTGGCTGCGCCCTCCGCGCACCCAAGGCAGGTGACCTCCGGAGGAGTGTGAGTACTGACGAGAAGCGCGGGCAATCTGGGCCAGCACTATAAGTGGGAAACAGAGGCCGCCTGGTCTGAATCCAGGGCCGGGGCACCTGTGGCGAAGGGAACTTCAGGCAACAGACTCTATGGGAGCCATGGGCCTGCTAAAGGGTCCATGGGAGAGAACTGATTCCCTCCCTCCCCGTCTAGGCAAGCAGGTTAATACCAGGCAGAGACTGGGGGGTTAAGTTAACATAAAGGGTGGCAAGGGTGGAGGACCCTATTCAACTGCGGACTTTGTGGTCACCAGCCCACCAGCCCACCAGCCCACCAGCCCCGGGGATTTAAGAAGGACGCTGGTTGCCGATCTTTTGGGATTGGGCTGGGCTGAGAGGCAGGCTTTGTGGAGAAGTCTCTATTGGTAAGTGAACTGAGGTGCTCTGCGACAGCAGCTTGCCTCATGGCCCAACCACCCAGCAGCCATCCAGGGAAGGGGTGGGAACACCTGGGTCCCTCCACAGGACTGAGAAGGACAATGCCAGATACTGAGGAACACAGGCAGCCTCCCAGGGGTGTGGGCGCCCACATCTCAACCCGGTAGTCTGGCTCATGCACACCTGCATACCTGCCCTCAGAGAGGCCGCAACCAAAAGAACTGGCTTGGACAGTATGAAACTGAACAAAGAAAGGGTGGTCTTTTGTTTTCTGTTTTTAATGTGTGTGTGTGTGTATGTGTGTGTGTGTGTGTATGCATGTGTGGTTTTTTCCCTTCCCCTTTTTTTTCTCTCTCAACTTCTTTTTTAAGTAATCTTGTATCTTTTAAACTGTACTGTTGCTCTATCTTTTAATACTCTCTCCCTTATTTCTTTTTCTTTTTGTCCAGTTTTACTCCTTCCATTCTTCCCAAATTTTCCGCTTATTCCTCTTTTCTCCATACTCTGTGTGTGTGTGTGTGTGTGTGTGTGTGTGTGTGTGTTGGATTGTTTGTTTGTGTGTTGCTTAGTTTTCTTTTAGGTGTACTATTATTTCTTTACATTATTCTTACTTCTTTTTTTAATTTTAAGAATATCTTTGTATCCCTCCTCTTTCTGTACAGGTTTCTTAGTCCTGGCCGGTTATATTGTACTACCTGATAGGTTCCCACTGCTCTTTCCTCCACAGTGTACTGCTCATCTTTTATACCTCACTTGTTTTCCTTTGCCATACTACCCAAGCTCTATACCACCATTTAGGCAGATCACATAAAGTCTATCACATGAGTGTTGCTCTATTATTGTAAATAAGAGCTGTTCTATACAACGATAATACTTCATGGCACATCTCTCCGACCTTAGACCACCTTACAGATTCCTGAATTCTATTACTCTATTTACTCACATGCTACACCCAGTTACTAACCTGTACTCTCACCTTACAACAAAATCTGACCACCCGCAACCACACTGCTTTCTAGATACAACTCACAAGCCTCTCCTTCCCAACGAGAGACTTAACTTATGTCCATCCTTTCCTAAAAGTGGCAAGCTGGGTCGAAGACCACGGTTAACTCTATACATATCCTAAAGATTGTCTATTTCTTCTCTGCCAAATGTGTCACTAAATAGCATAAAATAATCTTCTTCTATCATAAACCATTTTGCCTCCCCCTCCAACTGATCACACACGCACAATAAAGAAAGAAGTAGCTGGAAGCAGAGAATACCAAGATAACTGCAGGAGACTGCACCACTGAATTTCACAGGTATCCTACCACAGAAGTTCACACCATAAATCCAGGGAACCAGTACAGATCAACTTAAGAAGCTGAGGCCAACAAGAAGAGTATCCCAATCAATGGGAAGACAAAGAAACAATCCCCAAATGAAAGAAAAGGAGGAAGCCTTAGAAAGAATGTTAGATGAAATAGAGGCAAGTAAACTATCAGATGTGGAATTCAAAGCACTGATTATCAGGAAATTCAAAGAGCTTACAAGGAGCTACCAGAAACTACAGGGGACCTACAATGAACTCTCAGCAAACTATACCAACATGAAAAAGGAAATAGAAACCATCAGTAAAGGCCAAGAGGAAATGAAGAATACAATTTATGAACTGAAGAACACAGTAGAAGGTATGAAGAATAGAATCGACATGGCAGAAGATCGCATAAGTGAGATCGAAGACAGGATAGAAAGAATCTCCCAGGCAGACCAAATAAGAGAAAAGAGAATCAGAAAAAATGAGGAGAATTTAAGAGAAATGCAAGACAACATGAAACGTAATAATATCCTAATAACAGGAACACCAGAAGGAGAGAAAGAGGAAGAAGGGATAGAAAACCTCCTTGAAAGAGTAATTACGGAAAATTTTCCTAAGTTAAGGAGAGATAAAGTCACACGGATCCAGGAATGGCAGAGAGTCCCAATCAAGAGGAACCCAAAGAGGCCTGCTGTAAGACACAGCATCATTAAAATGGCAAATCTCCAAAACAAAGAGAAAATCCTAAAGGCAGCAAGGGAGAAAAAGGAAGTAACATACAAAGGGGTCCCAATTAGGTTGGCTACTGACTTCTCAATGGAAACATTCCAAGCAAGAAGAGAATGGCAGGAAATATTCCAAGTAATGAGAAACAGAGGCCTACAACCAAGGCTACTTTAACCAGCAAGGCTCTCAATCAAGATAGGCCAAATAAAGAGCTTGCAAGACAAAAGAAGTCTAAAAGAATACCCTTCCAACAAATCAGCTCTATAAGAATTACTAGAAGGACTGCTTTAAGGAAAGGAAGGAAAAGAGAGAGATGAGAGGAACTGTGGTACAAAAATGGCAATGAATAAGTATCTTTCAATAATAACCTTAAACGTAAATGGATTAAATGCACCAATCAGAGCCCTGGCTGGTGTAGCTCAGTGGATTGAGCGCGGGCCTGCGAACCAGAGAATCGCGGTTCGATTCCCAGTCAGGGCACATGCCTGGGTTGCAGGCTGGTTCCCTGAAGGCCAACTCCCAGCAGGGGACACACGAAAGGCAACCATACATTGATGTTTCTCTCTTCCCCCTCTAAAGATAAATAAATAAATAAAATCTTTTTTAAAAAATTTTAAAAAATACACCATTAAAAGACATAGAATAGCTGAATGAATAAGAAAGCATGACCCACACATATGCTGCCTACAGGAGACCCACCTCAGGACAAAAGACCATCACAGACTAAAAGTTAAAGAATGGAAACAGATTTTCCAAGCAAATGGACAAGAAAAAAAAGCCAGGGTAGCAATTTTCATATCAGACAAAATAAACTTCAAAAAACAGGGCCATAAAAAGAGACCCAGAAGGTCCCTTCATATTGCTCAAGGGAAGAATCCACCAAGAAGACATTAACATCATAAATATATATGCACCCAACACAGGAATACCCAAATATATAAAGAAAATCCTAGAGGACCTCAAGATACATATTGACAAAATTATAGTAGGGGATTTTAACACCCTACTGTCAAAAATGGACAGATCTTCCAAACAAAATATCAACAAAGATATTGCAGCATTAAATGACACTCTAGATGAAATGGACCTAATTGATATACATAGAGCCCTTCATCCCAAAGAAGCTAAATACACATTCTTTTCAAATGCACATGGAACATTTTCCAAGATAGACTACATGATAGGACACAAAATGAGACTCAACAAATTTAGAAAAATAGAAATCATACCAAACACCTTCTCTGATCACAAGGGACTGAAATGGGAAACTAACCCCACAGGAAAAAAAACAAAACACCCAAAATCATGGAGACTGAATGGTATGCTATTAAACAACAAATGGGTCAAGATAGAAATCAGGGAAGAAATCAAAACATTCCTGGAAACAAATGAAAATAAACTCACAATAACCCAAAACTTATGGGACACAGTGAAGGCAATCCTGAGAGGGAAGTTCATAGCAATACAGGCTTACCTAAAGAAGACAGAAATGTTTCAAACAAACAACCTAACCCAACGCCTGCAAGAACTCGAGGAACAACAACAAAGACAGCCCAGAGCAAGTAGAAGGAAGGACATAACCAAGATCAGAGCAGAATTAAATGACATAGAGACTAAAAGTACAAATCTAAGGATCGAATGAATCCAGGAGTTGGTTCTTTGAAAAGATAAAGAAAATAGACAAGCCTTTAAGTAGGCTCATTAAGAAAAGAGAGGACCCAAATAAACACATTCAGAAATGAAAGAGGAGAGATCACAACTGATACCACAGAAATAGAAGGGATTGTAAGAAATTACTATGCAGAATTATATGCCAAGAAATTTGAAAACCTAGGTGAAGTGGACACATTTCTAGAAAAACATAATCTTCCAAAACTCAATGAGGAGGAAGCAGAAAGCCTGGACAGACCAACAACAGTACATGAAATTGAAGCAGTAACCAAAAAACTCCCGTCACACAAAAGCCCTGGACCAGATGGTTTCCCAGGAAAATTCTACAAAGCATTTAAGGAAAAGCAAACACCTATTCTGCACTGACTATTCCAAAAAATCCAAAAGGAGGGAAAACTCGCCAACTCTTTTTATGAAGCCAGCATCATCTTAATTTTAAAATAAGATAGAGACGCAAGAAAGAAAGAAAACTTCAGGCAAATATCGCTGATGAACATAGACGCTAAAATCCTCAATAAAATATTGGCAAATCGCATCCAACAATACATCAAAAAGATCATACACCACAACCAAGTGGGATTCATCCCAGGGATGCAAGGATGGTTCAATATTCATAAATCAGTAAATGTAATACACCACATAAACGAAAGCAAAGACAAAAATTACATGATCATATCAATAGACATGGGAAAAGGTTTTGATAAGGTACAACACCCATTTATGATAAAGGTACTCAGCAAAGTGGGAATAGAGGGAGCATTCCTCAATATAATAAAGGCCATATATGAAAGACCTACCGCCAACATCATACTCAATGGGCAAAAACTAAAAGCTTTCCCACTAAGATCAGGAACAAGACAAGGTTGTCCACTTTCACCACTTCTATTTAATATAGTATTGGAAGTTCTAGCCACAGCAATCAGACAAGAAAAGGAAATAAAAGGCATCCAAATTGGAAAGGAGGAAACAAAATGGTCATTGTTTGCAGATGACATGATAGTGTACATGAAAAATCCTATAGACTCTACCAAAAAACTGCTCAAGTTAATAAATGAATTTGGCAAAACAGCAGGATACAAAGTCAATACCCAGAAATCAAAGGCATTTTTGTATACCAACAATGAAACAGCAGAAGCAGAAATCAATGAGAAATCCCTTTTGATATAGCAAAAACAAAAATAAAATATCTGGGAATAAACCTAACCAAGGAGATAAAAGACCTGTATGCAGAAAAGTACACAACACTGAAGAAAGAAATCAAGGAAGACACAAACAAATGGAAACATATACCGTGTTCATGGATTGGAAGAATTAACATCATCAAAATGTCCATACTACCCAAAGTAATTTATAGATTCAATGCAATACTTATTAAAGTTCCAATGGCATATTTCACAGAAATAGAACAAACACTTCGAAAAATTTATATGGAACCATCAATGACCCCAAGTAGCAGCTGCAATGTTGAGAAAGAAGAACAAAGTAGGAGGGATCACAATACCTGATATCAAAGTGTATTACAAGGCCACAGTAATCAAAACAGCCTGGTACTGGCATCAAAACAGGCACATAGACCAATGGAACAGAACAGAGACCCAGAATTAAACCCAACTCTCTACAGTCAATTAATATTTGACAAAGGGGGCAGTAACATAAAATGGAGTAAAGATAGCCTCCTCAACAAATGATGTTGGGAGAACTGGACAGCTATATGCAAAAAAAAATGAAACTCGAGCACCAACTTACAAAATACACCAAAATAAATTCAAGGTGGAAAAAAGACTTAAATATAAGCCGTGAAACCATTAAAGCCCTAGAGGAGAGCATTAACAGGAAAATCTCAGATATTCCATGCAGCAACATTTTTACTGATACGTCCCCTAAAGCAAGGAATATGAAGGAAAGAATAAACAAATGGGATCTCATCAAACTTAAAAGCTTCTGTATGGCTTAGGAAAACAGTATCAAGATAAAAAGAGAAGGAACAGATTGGGAAAACATATTTGCCATTGATACCTCAGACAAAGGTTTAATCTCCAAAATATACAAAGAACTCACTCGACTCCACTCAAAGAAGACAAGCAACCTGATCAAAAAATGGGCAGAGGACTTGAACAGACATTTCTCCAAGGAGGACACACAGAGGATCCAGAGACACATGAAAAGATGCTTAATATCACTAGTTATCAGAGAGATGCAAATCAAAACCACAGTGAGATACCACTTAACACCAGTCAGAATGGCTATCATAAACAAAGAAACAAACAACAAGTGCTGGAGAGGCTGTGGGGAAAAGGGCACCCTAGTTCACTGTTGGTGGGATTGCAGACTGGTACAACCACTATGGAAAACAGTATGGAACTTTCTAAGGAAACTCAAAATGAATATGCCTTTTGACCCAGCAATTCCACTGTTAGGATTATACCCTAAGAACCCTGAAGCACCAATCCAAAAGAACCTATGCACCCTGATGTTCATAGCAGCACAATTTACGATAGCCAAGAGTTGGAAGCAACCTAGATGCCCATCAGTCAATGACTGGATCAAAAAACTATGGTACATTTACAGAATGGAATTCTATGCTGCAGAAAGGAAGAAGGAATTCCTACCCTTTGCAACATCATGGATGGGACTGGAAAGCATTATGCCTAGTGAAATAAGCCAGGCAGTGAAAGACAAATACCATATGATCTCACTGTTAACAAGAATCTAAACAACAAAACAAACAAGCAAGCAAAATGTAACCAAAGACACTGAAATGCAGAGGGGACACTGAAATGGAGAGAGGAGAGAATCACAGGGGAAAAGGGGAACGACTGAGATGAACAAGTATAAAGGACACATGAACCATAACTAAGGTGGGAAGTGGAGATGGGAGGGAGGTGGGGAGCACTGGGGGGGGGGCAGGGCTGGGAATACAAGACAGAAAACTGTACCTGAACAAGAATTAAATAAAAAATTTTAAAAAATAAATGTGCCATAGATTTTTGATCCACTCACTTACCAATGAGCACCTAGGCAGCTTCCAGCAGTTGGCTAATGTAAATGGTGCTGCTATTAATATGGGGGTGCACAGGTTCTTTTGAACTGCTGTTTCAGGGTCCTTGGGATATAATCCTAGCAATGGATTTACCTGGTCAAAAGGCAGTTCCATTTTTAGTTTCCTAATTCCATACTGTTTCTCATAGTGGTTGCAACACTCTGCAATCCCACCAACAGTGCACTAGGGTTCCTTTTTTCCAAAACCTCTCCACTTGTTGTTTGTTGCTTTGTTTATGATGGCCATTCATAAACAAAGCAACTGATGTGAAGTGGTATCTCATTGTGGTTCTAATTTGCATTGCTCTGATGGCCAGTGACACTAAGCATCTTTTCATATGTCCCTGGACCCTCTGTAGCTGCTCCTTGGAGAATTGTCTGTTCAAATTTCTTGCCCATTTTTTAATTGGGTTGTTTGTCTTCCTAGAGTGAAGTTATATGAGTTCTTTATATATTTTGGAGAAACAAACCCTTGTCTGAGGTATCATTGGCAAATATGTTTGGTTGGTTCTCTTTTCATTTTAATGTTGTTTTCTGTAGGAGAGCAGAAGCTTCTTTATTTTGGTGAGATCCCATCTATTTATTCTTTCCTTTGTGTCCCTTTTCTCTAGGGGACCTATAGTGAAAATATTGCTATGTGGAATATCTGAGATTTCCTGCCTATGTTCTCCTGAAGGACTTTTATGATCTCATGAGTTATATTTAAGTCTTTTATACACCTTGAATTTATTTTGGTGTATGGTATAAGTTGGTGCTCAAGTTTCATTTTGTTGCATGTAGCTGTCCAGATCTCCCAACACCATTTGTTGAAGAGGCTATTTTTGCTACATTTTATGCTGCTGCCACTTTGTCAAATAATAATTGACTGTAGAGACTTGGTGTATTTCTGGGCTCTCTATTTGGTTCCATTTGTTTATGTGTCTGTTCTTAATGCCAGAACCAGTCTGTTTTGATTACAGTGGCCTTGTAATACAGTTTGATGTCAGGTATTGTGATTCCTCCTACTTTGTTCTTCTTTCTCAAAATCGATGCAGCTATTTGGGGTTGTTTATGGTTACATATAAATTGTTGAAGTGTTTGTTCTATATCTGTGAAATACACCATTGGTGTTTTAATAGGTATTTTGCACTGAATGTACAAATTACTTTGGATAGTATGGACATTTTGATGATATTAGTTATTCTGGTACATGAATATGATTTATGTTTCCATTTGTTTGTGTCTTCCTAAATTTCTTTTTTCAGTGTTGTATAGTTTTCTGCATACAGGTCTTTTACATTGTGTGTTAGGTTTGCTCTGAGGTATTTTATTTGTCTTGTTGCTGTATCAAATGGGACTTTTTCCTGATTTCATTGCTAGTACACAAAAATGCCTCTGATTTCTGAATATTGACTTTGTTTCCCGCTATTTTGCCAAATTCATTTGTTAGGTCAAACAATTGTTTGGTAGAGTCTATAGCATTTTCTATGTACTCCATCATGTCATCTGCAAACAATGACAGTTTTGCTCCCTCTATTCCCACTTTGCTGAGTGTTTTTAATATAAATAGGTGTTGTACCTTATCAAATCTTTTTAGCATTTATTGATATGATCATGTTATTTTTATCTTTGCTTTTGTTTATGTGATATATTATGTTTATTGATTTGTGAACATTTTACCTTTCTTTTATCCCTGAGTTGAATCCCACTTGGTCATGGTTTATGATCTTTTTAATGTATTACTAGATGCGGTTTACCAATATTAATTATTTAATACTTTCCCTTCTTTTACTTTCTCTCACTTTATTTTCTTTCATACTATTTCAATTTCTGTTTAAACCTAATATTATATACTTCCCTTCTCATCCTCCATTTCCACACTCTTTATTCCCTTTGTTTATTCATGAGGTAAACTTTACCTTTTCTCCTTCCATTGCTCCACCGCCCAACTTTTATTACTGTTCCTCCCCTCTACCTTCTCACACTCATTTCTCTTTCAGTAGGTCATCTCATATCTACTTTCTCTACTTATAATAGTCTTAATCTCATTACATGCTTATTAATACTGTCTCATTTGCTATTAATACTGGTATTGTGGAAGGAAGTTATACTTGTGGGTGTGGGTTTGTTTTTTGGGCTCTGTGGTTTTGTTCAGGCAGTGCCTGCACAACAGCACACAAGACCGGAAGGGCAAAGTGACCCTCAGTCAAATAGCGGCAGAGAAGGACACTCAAAAGAATGGCCCAACAACAATCAAAACCCAATTACATGCAGGAAACCAGCATAAAATGCATAAAGGACATCCCAAGAACACCAAGTTCAGGTGATCAAGGAGACTGCACCACTGTATCTCACAGGCCTCCCACCATAGACGTTCACAATACAGAGTCAGAAAGTCAAAACATCAATTTAAAAAACAGAAGCAAACAAGAAGAGTCCCACAAACAATGGGAAGACAAAGAAACAATCCCCAATCTAAAGGAAAAGAAGAATCCTCAGAAAAAAATGCTAAATGAAATAGAGGCCAGTCAAATATCAGATATTGAGTTCAAAACAATGATTATAAGGAAGCTCAATGAAGTCTGTGTGAACTACCAAAAACTACACGAAATTACAAGGAACCTACTGAAAACTATATCAGCATAAAAAATGACATAGAAAGAATCAACAAGGGCCAAGAAGAATTGGAGAATATAATTTCTGAATTGAAAAATACACTAGAAGGAATCAAAAGCAGGCTAGATGAAGCAGAGGATCAATCAGCAAGCTGGAGGACGAAGTAGAGGAAAACCTCCCAAAAAAGAGCAAGAAAAAGAAAAATACTGAAAAGGAATGAAGAGCAGTTAAGGGAAATGCAGGATAGCATGAAACAGGACAATATCTGTATAGTAGGGATACCAGAAGGACAAGAAGGACAGACCTGTTTGAAAAAGTAATAATCAAAACTTCCCTAATTGGATGAGAGAACAAGCCACAAAGTCCAGGAAGCAGGCAGGGTCCCAATTAAGAGGAACCCAAAGAGTCCCACTCCAAGACACATCATAATTAAAATGGCAAAATTTCAAGACAAACAGAGAATCTTAACAGCAGCAAGGGAGAAACAGGAAGTAACATAAAAGGACTCCCCAATAAAGCTAGCAGCTGACTTCTCAACAGAAATGCTACAATCTAGAAAAGAATGGCAAGAAATATTCCAAGTAATGAAAAACAAAGGCCTGCAACTGGGACTACTCTATCCAGCAGGGCTCTCAGTTAAAATGGAATGACAAATAAGGATCTTCCCAAACAAAAGAAGGCCCAAAGAATACACCTCCAACAAAGAGCACTGCAAGATGTGCTAAAGGGACTGCTTTAAGAAAACATCAACAAAACGAAACAGAGAACCTACTGTATGTGAAAACACATTTACCAATGATACCTCGAACAAGGGTTTGATCTCCAATATAAAGAACTAATTGGACTCCACTCCAGGAAGACAAACAATGTGATTAAACAGTGGAAAAAATGTCTGAACAGACACTTCACTAAGGAGGACATGCAAAAGGCCCAGAGACATATGAAAGGGTGCTCATCATCACTAGCCAACAGAGAGATGGATATTAGAACCACAATGAGATACCACTTCACACTGGTGAGGTCTGGCCATCATAAACAAACTAACAAACAATAAGTGTTGGCAGGGTGGTAAAGAAAAGTGAACCTTAGGGCACTGTTGGTGGGAATGCAGACTGATGCAACCACTGTGGAAAACAGTATGGAATTTCCTCAGAAAACTAAAAATGGACCTGCCTTGTGACCCAGTAATTCCACTGCTGGGTTTATACCCTAAGAATTCTGAAATACTAATTCAAAAGAACCTAGGCACACCAATGTTCATAGAAGCACAATTTATAATAGCCAACTGCTGGAAGCCACCTAGGTGCTCGTTGGTAAATGAGTGGATCAAAAACTATGGTACATTTGTACAGTGGAATTCTTTCTAGAATACTTTCTAGAAAGAAAGAAGAAGCTCCTCCCCTTTGAGATGGCATAGATGGAACTGGAGAGCATTATGCTAAGTGAAATAAGCCAGGCAGTGAAAGGCAAATACCATATAATCTCACCTTTAAGTAAAACCTAATCAACAAAACAAACAAGCAAGCAAAATATAACCAGAGACATTAAAATCAACAACAATTTGACAATAACCAGAGGAGAGGGAAAAGGGAAATATCACAGGAAAGAAGGGAAAGGAACATAAATGAGCATGTACGAGGTACCCATGGATGGGAACCAAGGTGGGGTGGGATTGAGGGTGGAAGGTGGGCATGGGTAGGGTGGGGGAAAGTGGTGGTGGGAAAATGGAGACAACTGTATTTAAACTTCGGTAAAAATAATAGAAGACAAATAAAAACACTCCTTCACTTTCTAAACTTTTGCAACTTCTTTTTTGCCATTGAAACTAACCTGATATGATTTAACCGAGATATACTATACTCCATGAATGGCCTCTGCATTTGGGAGAATTCTGATTTTTATACCAAATGGAAAGGAATTAACATTGGATTATTTAATTTTATTTTGACAGAGTTCAAATAACAACATAAGTTAGATACACTGTTGGGAACAGCCCTGCCTGGGATCAGAAGCTATAACCCCCCATGGCTAAGGCTGAGTAAAAAGACCTTGGAACAAAAAAAAAGCCACTAAAGAGACAAAGCTTATCTTCCCAGCAGAGACACCACCTCTTCCCCTTTTATTTCACCTTGCTTGGCCCTGGGCAGATGACTGGTTAGCCAATGATGGGTCATATTTCTCAAGGGAGGGGTGACCTAAGACAGGCATGGTCATGAAAGGGCCATCAGGGAAGGACTTGTGGACTATAGAAAAAGGGAGTAACGGACCCTCAGCCCTCAGCTTTGACATACCCTGAGTCCTCATTCTACCTGTAAGAAGTCTCCTAATCTCTTGGCTGCTGGCATTCCCCACCTGACTTAAGCCTGGAACAATGGTGGAGGTGGGAACAGCCCTATGCTGAAAATGAGGGGTTCCCTGGGCTATCATGCCTAAAAAAGAATGCAAAAAATCCTGTGAAACCTGCTTTGCTAATACAACCAATTTAAATGGCAAGAGTCCAAGCATAAAATGAGTTTGCTTCCCAAAGTTTTATGGAGCTTTGGCTATCTGACCCTGACTCAGAATAAGCCATCATAATTCCTTGATTGTTATTTATTGTTTGATCATTACTGCCTGACAATGATTGAGCTTTACGTATATGCCCTGTATTCCTATGCCAATTAAACCCAATAAAAGCCCATTGAGGAACAGGCTCAAGGCCCTTCTCCTTTGAGATATTGGCCACATTTCCTCTCCAAGCAAATCATGTCTTGGTAGACTTATTCTCATCCATGGCAGACGGATGGCTCTATAGGCAGTGCCCCCCACCCAACAATACACTATCATGGCTTAGTAAATTTAGAACGGAATACATTCCTGGTAGATAGAGGTTTCCTCCAAGGAAATGTTAATATTGAATTTCCCAGAATACTTAGGTTATGTTGCTTGAATATCTGTCTCCTGTCATGACACTGAAATGAGAAGAATCTGTTGTATTTACTACTGAAATATTTCTGAGACTATAAATAACTAGACTAGCATGTAAACATACTAATGACATGGGTGTAAATTTTCTTATCTTTTAATATAACATTCATAAGTATTACATGTCCCACATAATGGTCTCTTTCATTGTGCTATCAACTAATTAGGAAAAAGAAAAAATTTTAAAAAAGAATTGAGAAGATATCCAACTAAATGCTAGAGATGGCCAACTATTATAAAATACAAACACAACTCTAGTCACATATCAGATCTAGAATTCAGATAATTTAGAGTCTGTGTATTATGTGCCAGGAGTGTATATGTGTTTACTTGCATACATAATGGAATGCAGTGATTTTTTAAAATAAATATAAAGTTAGAAGATTGTAAAATTAAACCTCTTAAAACCTTTTTATGTTTAATAAAAAACAGGAAGCTGGTAAATGGCAGTGATCAAGTTGGTATATCTGAAAATCTATGACAAGGAATGATGTGCTCAGAAGTGATTACTTTCTCCTATGTGTAGATCTTGCTAATCATGGAGAAAACTGTCTTGTTGCAACTGAAAGCAGGAAGAGCTGAGTTCTGAAAAACCCCAAAATCTGCTCTGATCAGTGTGGTTCAGTTGGTTGGGCATAATCCCACAAAGAAAAATGTCCACAGTTCTATTCCTGGTCAGGGCACATACCTGCATGGGGCTCCTATCAAATGCAATCAATTGATGTTTCCCTCACACGCCAATGTTTTCTTCCCTCTCTCTCTCTCTTCCTCCCCACTCTTTAAAAATAAATAAATAAAATCTTTTTTAAAAGTCCAAAATCTCAGAGGCTTTATGTTTTCTGTTATATTCTCCCTGTTCAGAATGACAATTCTGAAGCAAACTTAGACACACAGGTATGCATGCACACATATATATGTATGTTGGTGAATCTGACTCCCTAGGTAGAGCTTCTTGATCAGCCAGTTCCTGAAAGAAAGGGCAAGAGATGCATCTCTCATGCAATATGTACACCTACAACTCATCACCCACTGGCAAGCTCATATATTATTGGAGAAGCACAACACGTGTGACAAGCAAGGAACAATAGGGATAGTGGTACATAGTAATCTTAATTTTAAAGACAAGAAAATACAGAGTGAAGTGTCAGAAACAGCAGTTAGATTTTAGAGGTACATGTTATCAATTCACAGAATATAGATAACATAGCATTGCTTATGAAGAACAAACAACTAAATGGGTTACATGGGCTCTGGGAAACATTCACAGTATAGACAAGTTTGTCCAGATATTGACAAAAAGAGAGGTAATATGCAATAGGCACTCTTCCATACCACAAGTAAGTTTGGAGTTTTATGACTAATATAATTTATTTCTGATTGTTAAGGGTTTTTATTTTGTTTTTCAGGTTTATTGAGGAATAACTGACAAATATAATTGTATTTTTTAGTGTACAACATAATGATTCAGTAGACATATACATTGTAAAATGATTATCACAATTAATACAATTAACGCATCATGTCACAAAATTAATTTTCTTTTTTATGGTGATGACACAAGATCTAGTTTCAGCAGATTTCAAGTACATGATACCATATTATAGCTGTAGTCTAGTTGAAAGCAGAATTTAACTTCATTATTAATCTGCTAATAGTTCACCCCTACAAGAATATTAAACTTGAGTCTGGATATTAGTAATCTACAATGGCTTTTTATTAAATATAATTGACACAAAATCATTTAGAGGCATATATGTGTGTGTGCGCACACACACATGAATTTAAAAGAATGCAAGACTCATTCAGAAGTCAAGCAGAAATGATGAAGAAAGTGAATAAGAACAAATCAATATCTATGCAATGACTCTTCTCCCTCCAAATTTCATTGATGGGGAATTCTTTCCCCATTCTGTTCAATGTAGAAGTTGCTGTATAAACCTTAAAATGATAATATGAATAACATATTTTGGCTTCTTTTAAAGTTAACAATTCATATTGTTCAGAAATCCAAAATATACTTTTCTTATAATTAGAGAGAACACTATAATATATGAGAGAATTGGTGACATTGATAACTACTTTGTTACTAAAACTTGAATCTTTTTATTCGTTAACTCACACTGCCTTGCCTTCTCATGCTTATGCAAAACAGATTTTTTGGAGGAAAAAATAAAGATATGATAACATCTGAGAAAATCATTAAAGAACTAGTGGCAGCATCTTAAGACTTTTATCAAAGTAGAGAGGGGATGCATTAAATCAACAATATATGAATCTTACATGTGATGGATCTAATAAGTTTAACACAGTGTCTTATGGACATACATGCATATAATGATTTTTATAAGAATACCTCATTCTAAAAGACTTTTTCTGAGTATAAGAACATTATTCTTTCAAGACAATTCAGAAAAAACACCAATATTTCATTAATAATAGATGTACCACACACTACAAACAGAAAACCAAAATGTTTGAAAAGCTATATGCAGTGTAGGTGAAGGTTATACAAAGAGGAAAAAACATATAAATGAAAAAAAAGTCATTTAAAAAATCCCTCATCAAATTCCTATGAAAAAAAATGGTGGGGATAAAACATACATTTTTAAAACTGAGTCATAACACATAAGGGTTTGAGTAAAAATAGGGAGCTCTTGTTTAACAAATCTTGACAGGCAAGCTATAATTAAAAGGGGGCAGAAGCACAAAATGGAGTAAAAATAGCCCCTTCAACAAATTGTATTGGGAGATCTAAACAGCTATATGCAAAAAAAAAAAAAGAAAGAAAGAAACTCAATCACCAACATATACCATACACAAAAATAAATTTAAGGTGGATAAAAGACTTAAATGTAAATCATGAGACCATAAAAGTCTTTCAGGAGAACATAGGCAGGAAAATCTTAGGTATTCCATTAACCAATGGTTTCACAATATGTCCCCTAGAGGAAGGGACATAAAGAAGAGAATAAATAAATTGGATCTCACCAAATAAAAAGCTTCTACATTGCTAAAGAAAATAGCATTAAAATGAAAAGAGAACCAAGCTTATAGGAAAACATATTTGCCGATGATACCTCAGACAAGGATTTAATCTCCAAAATATATAAAAAACTCACACGACTCCACCCCAAGAAAACAGACAATCCCATTAAAAAATGGGCAAAGCACCTAAATAGACACGTCTCCAGGAAGGACATACAAAAGGCCCAGAGACATATGAAAGGATGCTTAGCATCACTAGCCATCAGAGCAATGCAAATTAGAACCACAATGAGATACCACTTCACATCAGTTGCTTTGTTTATGAATGGCCATCATAAACAAAGCAACAAACAAGTGTTGGAGAGGTTGTGGTATGCTGGTGAAAAGGGAACCCTGGTGCACTGTTAGTGGGAATGCAGACTGGTGTAGCCATTGTGGAAAACAGTATGGAATTTCCTCAAGAAACTAAAAATGGAAGTAAACTTAACTAAACTAAAATGGACCCAGCAATTTCATTGCTGGGATTATACCCTAAGAACACTGAAATGCAAATGCAAAAGAACCTATGCACCTCAATGTTCATAGAAGCACCATTTACAATAGCCAAGTGCTGGAAGCAACCTAATTGCCCATCAGTAAATGAAGGGATCAAAAAACTATGGTTTACTTACACAATGGAACACTATGAAGAAGAAAGAAAGAAGGAGCACCTACCCTTTGCAAAAGTATGGAAGGATCTGGAGAAAATTATGCTTAATAATGAATCTGGAGTGAATTAAGCCAGTCCATGAAAGGCAAATACCATATGCTCTCACCTTTAAGAGGAATCTAATCAACAAAACAAACAAGCAAGCAAAAGAGACATTGAAATTAAGAACAAACTGACAGTAACCAGAGGTGAGGTGGGAGGAGATAATGGGGGGAAAGAAGGGAAAGGATTATCAAGGAACAAGTATAAAGCACACATGGACAAAAGCAAAGGGGGTGAATCAAGGGAGGGACATGGGTATGGCTGGGGGCAGAAATTGGAGGTAATAGAGACAACTGTACTTGAACAACAAAAAAACAAAGAAAGGAGAAAAAAGAAAATAAATGCAAACTACACAACAGAGAGAAAATGAATGTAAGAAAATGAATGTGCATAAATAAATGTAAAAAATACAAATGAGATATCTATTCACAGTTATCAAAATGTGTTAAAAATAAACCACTTGTTGTTCTTAAAAATGTATTAAAATATAATCTTACCTGCAAATACTAGGTAAAAGGAAAGGGAACCTAAATGAAAATTTGTATCTTAATATTTAATGTAGTGTGACCATTTCAGACACTACTAATAAGAAATATTATGGGAGGTTACCAAGGAATTCTCTCATATACTGGCAAATGCAAGGTTAACTTCTTATGCATAGTCAGTCTCCTTGGGGATTATTTTATAACTCAATCACTATTGAGCTCTTTGGGTAATGAAGCAGAATGCATGAGTGGGAATGGTAATGCTGTAAAGGAAGACTCTTCTGGGTTCTATAAAGATCTGTCCTGGAAATGTGACTACAAAGCCACTAGTATTCCATTTTCAGGATGCTCAGCTAACACATAATGCTTATTTCTCAAAAATAAAAAGGTACTCTACAATCTCTAAAATTATATCATTTAAATTTATGGCACAATTAGAATCTGTCATCCAACGTGAATGATGTAAAAGTTTTACACAGGAGTTGTGAACTTGGGCCTGTGAACATTAAACAAAAGAGTGACTTGCCCCAAAGAAGACAGAAATAGAATTCATTAAATATTCTAAAGTTCTCCTATACACATTCTTTGTCACAGCCATAGAAAGTCTTATGTGCTATCACACAGGCTAATAATGTGTTCAATCCTTCTGACTGATATTTTAAGGTATTCATTAAAAAATCTATTTAATGAGAGTAGGCTTTACTCTTAATTAGTACTCATAGTATAACTCTTTTTAGTCAAAATAACATACTGATTACATGCTCTGAACATAAAATTTAAAATACTTGGAATATTATTTTCTTTCACAATCATCAACAATAGATGTGACTAACTTACACTTATTATGTAATAAAAAACACACAAATGTAAGTTTATGGTCTTCTGGCTACTATATCAGCAAAATATCTTTCAACTTCTTAAGTGGTTTTGTGTTCTCTCATTGTTTGTTTTTTGTTTTTTGCAACAATATTTGGGAAGTATATTTAAGGGTTAACGATTAAGTGATAAGTTGAATCGCTGGTTCCTGGTAAACAGCTGGATGCTGAGCATCATTCCCTCCTTGAGCATTTTCACTGCTTCACCTACTCTTTTCAGGCATCTGACAGCTGTCTGGTTTTAGTCTTAGAGACATAATCTGTAGTTCCACCTGGAACCTGCCTATGTAAAATGCAAAATACTCAACTGGGACAGACCAGAAACTGTGAAGAGGTTTGTGGGGTTTTTTTTTTCAAATTTATTTCTGCTGGGAAGCACTGTTTATTTCAGTGGAGAGTAGACCAAATTAGATCCTACCAATTTGTAAGGAATTGAGTGGGAGAAACCCGAGCAAGCTAGCAACCCAGTTCCAACATATCCCAGTGTTGCTGCAGTATTGCCTATAAACTAGCACCCTATGATGCTGCAAAGTTGGTTGGATCCTCAATCCAACACACATATCAAAAAGAGGAGAAATCATTGTGCTTATGGTAATTTATGTGAAAATTATTTCTGATTTCATAAGTTCAAAGAGGGCAGAAAGGTTTTCAGCTTAATCACCATTGTACCCCATTACAAACTTTGTGCATAACATTTAATTAGTGCTTAATAGCTCTCCATTGAATGGAGGAAATTTGAATCAACATTTGATATTGATTATGTTCCTCATAAAGTACAGCTAAAATTGTCCATTTTTGTTCCAGAAAGATATATATACAAAAAAATTAAAGAATCCAGGGCCAAATCTTGCTGTGATTTGTATTTTGGAGGTTGTGGAAAACTGTTGTCATAAGCATAGACTTTCACATCTGTAAAGGAAATAAACAATAACACAATTCTTCAAATTTATGTCTCAGAACTTTCTTACATAAAAGACCCCTTTATTGCAATAAAAACAAAAGTGGTGAAAACTCTCACTTATGTATCAATAACTGTGCTAAGTACTGCACAAGTAAGAAGAAATTTTAAAAGCTTATGAGGAGGTTTTGTTATACTCCCCACACAGATGAGAGAACTGAGGCATAAAATTCTAGTCAGTAACCAGAGTAATACTGGAGGCAAAATTCAAGCTCAAAAATCTGCATCAAGCTGAATTCTTAAGATTACACAACATAACTTCTAGTAATGAGATTTTGGGGGATACCTCTCAAGCTAAACCTGTATAAGCCATTCAAAGGAATTGGTATTTTAAGAGCTTGGGCAAATAGCATATTTTGTATTAATATGTAGCTGATGGCAATTAAGCCCATGGTGTTTTATATTCAGGTGCATGAGTGTGTAGTTATCTACATTAATATAACCGAGAGGAGGAGAAATACAAAATGGAGCAATATTAATAATAGTAAAAATAACTGAAAACCTTTATTGACTATTTACTACACACCATACACTGTGTTCAGCATTTTTCATGCATTATTGGTTTAATTCCCCCTCATTTTTGACAGGTGCTACTATTTGTTATCCTCTACTTTTTCCAGATTATAAAACTAATAATCAGGAAATTAATTTTTTGAAACATCAGGCAATCTTTGGAGCCCATGCAAAGGATGTCTGGTATGAGAGGAAGGGAGGAGCCAAGTGGTTTATGCTGAGAAACTGTCAGGTTGGAGCTGCTGTTTTCTGTGATGGGATAATCTGTTGGAGAAATTAGCAGCATGGACATGTTAACTTTTTGGTGCCTACTATATATCCAGATACAAATAAACATGAGGGTAGGAGATGCAGTGCACAAATGGGGGCGCTTGCTCATGGCCAGTGGCACTGAGAGTCACAGTGAAAGGAGGAAAGCCAAAGTGTACAGACAGACTCAGAAAGCCTGGAAACATGGCTGTGAAGAGTTTTTGAGTTTTTGAACATTCTCTCCTGATGACTCAGATTTCCTTAGTGAAGTAAAATTTAAGAGTAAGAAGAGGCATTCCAGGTTAGTGAGAAAGGAGAGGTGTAAGACAGGGATGGAATGAGTCTTGAACATGTAATTGGATTTCTGGACAGCAACCAGGGCCCATTTAAAGTTCACAGTAACTAATTTAAAGTGAAACTAGACAGCCTTTTTTTTTCCGGAGCATTTTCTTTTTTTCCCAATTTTTTTATTTAATTATTTTTCAAGTACAGTTTTCTGTCTATTACTCCCATCCCATCCCACCCCCGTGCTCCCCCCTCCCTCCCACTTCCACCCTTCTCAGTTGTTGTCCATGTATCCTTTATATATGTTCCTCTAAATCCCTTCCCTATTTCCCCTGAAATTCCCTCCCCTCTCCCCTCTGGTCACTGTCAGCCTGTTCTCTATTTCAGTGTCTTTGGTTATATTTTGCTTGCTTGTTTGTTTTGTTGTTTAGCTTCTGTTAAAGGTGAGATCATATGGTATTTGTCCTTCAACACCTGGCTTATTTCACTAAGCATAATGCTTTCCAGTTCCATCCATGATGTTGCAAAAGGTAGGAGCTCCTTCTTTCTTTCTGCAACATAAAATTCCATTGTGTATATGTACCATAGTTTTCTATCTACTTCCTATGTGCATGTACAAAATGCAGTTGAATTTAAATAACATTGAGGTTTTGCCAAACAAGAAAGGTGAAGAAAGAGATGGACAAAGGATTTGAGAGTGTGAATAAGAGCATTATGATATTGCCAATGGTGATAATGTTAATGACGGTGACAATGATAACAAAAGCTAATCTTATTGCATGCTATGTACCAATAGGAGCTAAGGTTCTAAAGAGGTTCTAAGCACATTATATAAACTGTTTTTATTCACAATAACCTGATGTGCATGTGTTTTATTATTACCATTTTATAAATCAGGTAACTGAGGCAGAAAGATTAAGTAAATTATCAAAGACTAGCTAGTAAATAGTGAAGGCAGGATTTAACTCCAGGTGTTCTGGCTCCCTGAAACAATAGTTCTATATTTCCATGAGGAATGTACAATCTGTTAAATAATCCATTGATTCTTGTACATTCTGAGAGAATTAAGAGCTTGAAAGTAAAGGTAATAAAATGATGGAAGGATCAGTGGACCATAGATCCCAGTGGAGGAGAAAGAACAAATGCTAGAGTTGAGGGTCTTTGATGATGCAAAATAAAAATACATAGTGTTAGTTGTAAAGTGGAATTGTTAAAATTTAACATAATGAATGATGTGACTATATTTGCAGTGGGTCTAAAATATAATCACATGGAAGTATGATTAATGTAGTAGTGACCAATAACCCTGGAGGAAAAAAAAGATCAAGAAAATAAGAGACCAAACTAGTGGACATATGATCTGCAGAGGTATTGAAATCACCAAGACAGAACCAGTTGTAGAAAGAATGACATGGGTCCAGGGGCTAAATGTAGAGAATAAAGGGGATTGACACTGAGATGGTGACTGATGAATAAACTTGCCCAATTAAAAAAATAAAAACATAGGATCCCCAGAGACATCAAAATTTTAAATAAAAACTAAATTTTTAGTAAGTTCCAAATATTATATGATACATATGTAAACCAAACAAATTATATGTGTTCATCTAAAGCTCAAATGCAGGCCCTGGCTGGCATAGCTCAGTGGATTGAGCGTGGGCCTGCGAACCACACGATCGCGATTCAATTCCCAGTCAGGGCACATGCCTGGGTTGCAGGCCAGTTGCCAGCAAGGGACTCATGAGAGGCAACCATACATTGATACTTCTCTCCTTCTCTCCTTCCCTTCCCCTCTAAAGATAAATAAATAAAATCTTTAAAAACAAAAAACAAAAATAAAGCTCAAATGCAGTTAGGCATCATATATTCTATCTGGCAAACCTACTAAATGATCCGCATCTAAATTTAGATTTGTTTTACTCACAGACTGATTTCCTAAGCTTGATATACTTTATCACTAGTATTAATTTAAGCAAATAATGAATAAATCTTACCAAGTAAATATTATACTCCTACTTTACTAAATGAGAGTAAATGCATTTCATGATCTTAACATATTCTATTTATATGAATAAATAAGCATGCATGGCACTTTATAAAACCAAAAGTATTTCAAAAACGTAAACTTCATACTCAATTTTTTATCACCAGTTATATGTACAATAAGATCTCAATGGCCTAGTTCCCCAATTATGTCTTTTGTTAATTTAGTTTAGCAAGTAAAGCCAATTATGATGACAGGAAAATAGTTATGTATTATCACAAATGACCTTATATCTTTGACATAAATTAAAAAAGATTCCTCTCAGTAATTCTATAGTTATATCTAAAACAAATTTAGCATTGTGGTTGAAGTTATGCTGTTACAAGCAAGAGGCCTCACAGTTTGGAATCAATGCTATAGTAATATCATTTATTTAAATGTGGCTTTTTTTTCTTTTTTCAATATCATGTCACGCTATTTTATCATTAATTTAAATCTTTATTCAGTTATGTCAACAAAATTTAAAAGATATAGGAAGATATGTGTATAAAAAGAATAGAAATCTAAATAATCCCCAAAGAATTAAACATACAAATATTTTAAAATACTTTTCTATATGCTAGTTTATAGTGTATTAGGTTTTTTAGAGATTTGATATTATGCATTTTTTTCTGCAAAACATAAGTAATATAGGAAATATACATTCATTATATAATGCAAAAATATTTGTAATAAATGTTATATAAAAGTAAAATTCAAAACTTTTAAAGAGATCTTGTATTTACATAAAATATTTATTTTTCAAAGTAATTTTACAGACTATCTTAATGATTCTACAATTCTATGAAGATGATAATATAACTATAATACTCTCTTTTTGCAAGTAAGAAAATCAAGTATTAACAGAAAGCTTAAAACCTGACAAACTAACAAATAACAAATTTAACTCAAAGATTAGATATCTTTATTACTGTTTCTTTAATTTTTTTACTGTAATAACCTACATCCTCAGACGCTCCTATCTAATACTTATTGAAGCATTTTGTTTCTGTTATTTTAGATACTATAATTAATAGCTATAAATTTCACTTTATAATTATTTCTTGTACATAGTTGAAATCTCACTAAAACAGTAGTAAAAATATTGTTAAGAAAGCACAAACTGAATGTTACTAAAGTTGACCAAGACAGAGAAAAAGGACCATTTACCTTCCTAACACAAGCAATATATTTGAATATACTTGAATATATTTGAAACACAAGCTTTGAAGAGACTGGACATCAAACAATCAAAGAGAATGATTCCTGAGAGATAAGAAACATTCAAGAGGAAAATTAGCTCAATTATTTCCTTAGCTTATTTCCCTAGCTTCGGGTTTCCAAGTTGTGGTACAAAAAAAGTAAACCCAGGCAGAAACTGGCACACTCCAAGAGTGCAGAAAGCTGATATGAGTTCCCAAAAGACCAAGGTGGCTAAAGTTCTCAATGCAGTATACTGGGGCCAAGGGGATGGGGGAGGGCTGCAGAGAAAGAACTCTAGATATCATTAGGTATCCCACTCAGAATATCCAGCTAAGTACTTATCAGTGCATCTGTCTGGGGGAAACATCTCAAACCAGAAAAAGAACCACCTTAAGTGAAAAAACGTAACAGCCATACTGGAAAAACACATGGTTCAAAGACATTGATAACACAGAAGGATCTTGCCCCAATTATGAGGATACTTACTGCTAAATCTAGTGTTGCTCTGGTCCCATCTAAAAGAAATCTTAAAAACATAAGAAAACTTCATGTGCTCTGAAGCTGTGGCAGAGGTGGGGCACAGCTGGGGTGCCTTTCTGAGGGTGCGGGCTGGTGGCTTGTGGGTGGTCATGACAGTTTATCTGCTGGCACAACCTGGGCATTTTGCAAACAAAATCTACTTATCCAGTGGGCCTAAGAGATCCCACAAAAGCGAAGAAATCTGTATTTGAGAAATGGCCTTATACAGAGGGGAGCAGGACAACCTTAAATGACTCTTGACTTCCTACCCAAGAGGGATACCATATCCCAAGCTGATCTCAGAAGATGGAAGCTGTGAACACCAGGATACCTGCTGGAAGAAGAAACACACCCACAAAGGAACCACCAACAGATAACAACAGAAGAAGTTGGAGTGGAAGTCACACTAACTCAATCCAGGACCTATCTGAAAATACAACTCAATAGCGGAGAAATTACCCACAACAAACAACTGAACAAGAATGACAGAGAATCCTCAAAACCTTGTACACACAGAAGAACCAGCTTCAACACAACCTGCCCACACCTGCACAACAGAATACAAGAGGTGGTGGATAGAGTGACCCTCAGTTAAACTTCAGGTGGGAAGGAACCACCAAAGGAAGAACCAATGGCAATCAAAAACCAAAGACATACAGAGAGCCAACATAAACAACAGCCCAACACCAGTGAGTTTGGGAGTTCAAGGAGACAGCACCACTGAATCTCACAGGTGTTCTACCATAGAAGTTCACGCCATAAACCCAGGGAGTCAGAACAGATCAATTTAAAAAGCTGATGTTAACAAGAAGAGTCTCACAAACAATGGAAAGACAAAGAAACAAATAAAAGGGAAGGAGAAAGTCTCAGAAAAAAACGCTAAATGAAATAGAGGCAAGAGGCAAGTCCACTATCAGATATTAAGTTCAAAGCAATCATTATAAGGAATCTCAGTGAGCTCACAGAGGATTACCAAAAACTATAGGGGAACTACAATGTACTCACTGCAAACTATGTCAACATGAAAAAGGAAATAGAAAATATCATCAATGCCCAAGAGGAAAGGAAGAATACAATTTCTGAACTTAAGAACATAGTAGAAAGAATCAAAAGCAGGCTCGATGAAGCAAGGGATCAGATCAGAGAGGTGGAGGACACGGTAGAAAAAAAAACCAGAAAAGGCAAGAAAAGGAAAAGAAGCTCAGAAACAATGAAGTGGGTATAAGGAAATTCAGGACAACACAAAATGTAATAACATCCATATAATAGGGATACCAGAAGGAGAAGAAGAAGAGCAAGGGATAGAAAACCTGTTTGAAAAAGTAATGAGGGAAAACTTCCCTAATTTGATGAGAGAAAAGTTCACACAAATCCACAAAACGGAGTCCCAATCAAGAGGAACCCAAAGAGGCCCACTTCAAGACACATCATCATTAAAATGGCAAAATTCCAAGATAAAGAGAGAATCTTAAAGGCAGCAAGGGAGAAAAAGGAAGTAACATACAAGGGAGCCCCAATAAGGTTAGCTATTGACTTCTCAATGAAAACATTCCAAGCAAGAAGAGAATGGCAAGAAATATTCCAAGTAATGAGAACCAAAGGCCTGCAACTGACGCTACTTTACCCAGCAAGGCTCTCAATCAAGATAGAAGGCCAAATAAAGAGCTTTCAAGACAAAAGAAATCTAAAAGAATATGCCTCCACCAAACCAGCTCTGCAAGAGATGCTAAAAGAACTGCTTTATGGAAAGAAAGAAAAAGAGAGAGAAAGAGAAAGGAACACAAGTACAAAAAAAAATAGCAATGAATAAGTACGTATCAATAATAACATTAAATGTGAATGGAGCAAATGCCACAATTGAAAGACAGAGAATAGCAGAATGGATAAGAAAATACGACCCACACATATGCTGCCTACAGGATACCCACCACATAAGAAAAAGACCTACACATACTGAAAGCGAAGGGCAAGAAACAAAAATTCCTAGGAAATGGACAGGAAAAAAAAGGTGGGGTAGTGATACTCATATCAGAGTTCAAAATAGAACTCAAAAAAGAACCATAAAAAGAGGCCCAGAAGGTCACTTCATAATACTCAAGGGAAGAATCCATCAAGAAGACAAGAACATAGCAAATACATATGTACCCAATATAGGAGCACCCAAACACATAAAAAAAATTTTGGAAGACTTCAAGAAACATATTGACAGCAACCCAATTATAGTAGGAGATTTTAACACCCAACTGTTGAAAATGAACAGATCTTCCAAACAAAATATCAGCAAAGATATTCTGGCATTGAACAATGCCCTAGATTAAATGGACTTAACTGTTACACATAGAACCTTTCATCCCAAAGAAGCAAAATACACATTCCTTTCAAATGCACATAGAATATTTTCCAAGATAGACCACATGATAGGACACAAAACAAGCCTCAAAAATTTTAAGAAAACTGAAATCATACCAAGCATTTTCTCTGACCACAAGGGACAGAAACAAAAAACCAACCTCAAGGGAAAAACCCCAAAGCACTGAAAATCATAGAGATTGAATAGCATGCTACGAAATAATGAATGGGTCAAGAATGAGATTAGGGAAGAAATCAAAGTTTCTGGAAACAAATGAAAATGAACTCACAACAACCCCCAACTTATGGGACACAGGGAAGGCAGTCCTGAGAGGGAAGTTCATAGTAATACAGGCCTACCTAAAAAAGATAGAAACATTTGAAATAAACAACTTAACTCTATGCCTCCAAGAACTTGAGGAATGATAACAGAGAAAACCCAGAGCAATTAAAAAAATAACCAAGATCAAAGCAAAAGTAAATGACACAGAAACTAAAAGCACAATTCTAAGAATCAATGAATCCAGGAGCTGATTCTTTGAAAAGATAAACAAAATTGACAAGCCTTTAAGTAGGCTCATCAAGAAAAAAAGAGAGGACCCAAATAAACACAATCAGAAATGAAAGAGAGATTACAACTGATATCACAGAAATACAAAGGATTGTAAGAAATTGCTATGAAGAACTGTATGCCAAGAAATTTGAAAACCCAGGTGAAATGGACAAATTTCTAGAAAAATATAATCTACCAAAACTCAATAAAGAAGAAACAGAAAGCCTGAACAGACCCATAACACCTGATGAAATTGAAACAGTAATTAAAAAGCTTCAGACACACAAACCGCCCCCCTAGATCAGATGGGTTCACAGGAGAATTTTACAAAGCATTTAAGGGAGAGTTAACCCCCATGCTCCATACATTCTTTCAAAATATCCAAAATTATGGAAAACTCCCAAACTCTTTTTATGAAGCCAGCATCATCCTAATTCCAAAACCAGATAGAGACACAACAAAGAAAGAAAACTTCAGGCCAATAACTCTGATGAACATAGATGCTAAAATCCTCAACAAAATATTGGCAGACCGCATCCAGCAATACATTAAAAAGAACATACACCATGAACAAGTGAGATTCATCCCAGGGATGCAAGGCTAGCACAATATTCACAAATCAATAAACATAATACATCACATAAACAAAACAAAAGACAAAAATCACATGATCATATCAAGAGATGCAAACAAGCACTTTTTAAAAATTTTTAAAGATTTTATTTATTTATCTTTATAGGGGAAGGGAAGGAGAGAAATATCAATGCATGGTTGCCTCTTGTAGATCCCCTGCTGGGAACTGGCCTACAAGCCAGGCATGTGCCGTGACTGGGAATTGAACCACGACCCTCTAGTTTGCAGGCCCACAATCAATCCACTGAGCTACACAAGCCAGGGTGCACAAAAGCATTTCATAAAGTACAGCACCCATTTATGATTAAAACACTCAGCAAAGTGAGAATAGAAGGGACATTCCTCAACATAATAAATACCATAGATAAGACACCTACAGCCAACATCATACTCAATGGGCAAAAACTTAGAGTTTTCCCACTAAGAACAGGAACAAGACCAGGATGCCCACTTTCACCACTCCTATTCAACATAGTAATGAAAGTCATAGCCATAGCAATCAGACAAGAAAAAGAAATAAAAGGCATCCAAATAGGAAAAAAACAAAATGAAACTGTCACTGTTTGCAGATGACATAATAGTGTACATAAAGTATCCTATAGACACCACGAAAAAACTACTTGACCTAATAAATGAATTAGGGAAAACAGCCAGATATAAAGTCAATACTCAGAAATTGTTGCAGACCCCGGCCCACAAAGCCTGCCTGCTGTGGAATGCACAAGCGACAACAATGCTGTTTGGAAAAAGGGAACAGAAACAACTACTCTCTCAAGGGGAGAGTGCCTATGGTGCCTCAGCCACTCCCTCAAGAGGGGAGCACCTCGACCCTTGCCTAGACAGGCTTTTATTGTTTTCCTGGGGTCTTACATCATAGAAAGATTTATTATCTGTCACATAGAATATTATTGTCTACATTCTAGGTACAATCAAGAAAATGAAAATAACATGCAGAGGGTAATGACGATGAGCTCATTAGCTCTGTCCTTGGGAGAACTCATACACGCTTTGGATATTATCTTGAAGATAGACAATACATATTTGTTGTTTTAGACCAGTGTGATGGAGTTTTAGCAAGAGCAAGCCATAACAATCTGTATGCATTTTCTAGGCCTCATTCCCATGGGAAAACTCGGTTTGAAGATCTGGCTCCTGCGCACCACTTCACATCTGTAGGTTTTCCATACAGAGCTGAGTCACATTTGCCAGGCCAAGACAAACCGGTCCACCACAAGAAATCAAAGGCATTTTTGTATACGAACAATGAAACACCAGAAACAGAAATCAGAAAAAAAATCCGTTTGATATAGCAACAATAAAAATAAAGTACCTAGGAATAAACCCAACCAAGAAGGTAAAAGATCTGCACTCAGAAAACTATACAACACTGCAGAAAGAAATTAAGGAAGACACAAACAAACGGAAGAATGTACCGTGCTCATGAATTGGAAGAATTAACATCATCAAAATCTCGATACTACCCAAAGCAATTTATAGATTCAACACAATTTCTATTAAAATACTAATGGCATATTTCACAGATATAGAAAAAATATTTAAAAACTCATATGGAACCATAAGTTACCCCGAATAGCAGCTGCGATTTTGAGAAAGAAGAACAAAGTAGAAGGGATCACAATACCCAATACCAAATTGTACTACAAAGCCACTGTAATCAACACAGTCTGGTACTGGCATAAAAAGGCACAGGCACAGGCATATAGACCAATGGAACAGAACAGAGAGCCCAGAAATAAACCCAAGTCTCTATGGGCAACTAATATTCAACAAAGGGGGCAGTAACATAAAATGGAGTAAAAATAGCCTCTTCAACAAATGGTGCTGGGAGAACTGGACAGCTACATGCAAAAAAAAATGAAACTTGAGCACCAGCTTACACCATACACTAAAATAAATTCAAGGTGGATAAAAGACTTAAATATAAGCCATGACACCATCATAATCCTAGAGGAGAACATTGGCAGGAAAATCTCAGTTTTTCACACAGCAACATTTTTACTGATATGTCTCCTAGAGCAAGGGACATAAAGGAAAGAATAAACAAATGGGATCTTATCAAAATAAAAAGCTTCTGCATGGCTAAAGAAAACAGTATTAAAATAAAAAGACAACCAACTCTCTGAGAAAACATATTTGCCATTGATACCTCAGACAAAGGTTTAATCTCCAAAATATAGAAAGAACTGACATAACTCCACTCTAAGAAGACAAGCAACCTAATTAAAAGTGGGTAAAGAACTTGAACAGACACTTCTCCAAGGAGGACATACAGAGGATCTAGAGACACATGAAAAGATGCTCAGTATTGTTAGCTATCAGGGAGATAAAAATTAAAACCACAATGAGATACCACTTTACACAGGTCAGAATGGCCATCATAAACAAGGCAACAAGAAGAGGTTGTGGGGAAAAGGGGACCCTAGTTCACTGTTGGTGGGATTGCAGACTGGTACAATGACTATGGAAAACAGTATGGAATTTTCTGAGAAAACTAAAAATGAATCTGCCTTATGATGATGCAATTCCACTGCTGGGATTATATCCTAAGAATCCTGAAACACCAATGCAAAAGAATCTATGCACCCCAATGTTCATAGCAGCACAATTTACAATAGCCAAGAGTTGGAAGCAACCTAGGTGCCCATCAGTAAATGAATGGATAAAAAAACTATGGTACAGTTACACAATTGAATTCTATGCAGCAGAAAGAAAGAAGAAGGTCCTACCTTTTGCAACATCATGGATGGAACTGGAAAGTATTATGCTGAGTGAAATAAACCAGGTGGTGAAAGACAAATACCATATGATCTCACCTTTAACAGGAACCTAAACAAAACAAACAAGCAAGAAACATATAACCAAAGACATCTAAATAGAGAATAGATTGACAGTGACTAAAGGGGAGAGGGGAAGGAATTTCAGGGGGGAAAAGGGAAGGATTTACAGGAATTAGTATAAAGGACACATGGACAACAACTAAGAAGGTTGGAAATGGGAGGGAGGTTGGGAGCACTGGGGGCAGGGGGGTGCGGGATGGGAGTAAAAAACAGAAAACTATACTTGAAGGACAATTAAATAAATATTTTTTTAAAAAAATTAATGTTTAGGAATAATCTGACAAAATGTGTGAACTAGTACATTAATACTACACAAATTATTTTAAAAAGTTAAAGACCTAAACGATTAATGAGGTACACTGGAATCATGAAGCAAAAGACTCAGTATTTAAGATGTCAAATAGCTCCCAAGTTTTTCTTCGCTTCAATACAATATTAATTAAACTCCACTCAGGGTATTTATAGAAATTGCCAAGTTGATTATAAGATTCATATGGAAATACAAAAGATACAAAATTACCAAAATAACTGAGAAAGATAAAGTTTAAAATAATAACACTGATTTACTTCAAAACTTGTAAAGTCATGATAATCAGAACAAATGAAAACTATGTAAACAGACACTTCAACCAGCCAAAGAAAGAATGTTCAATATCAATAGTGTTTAAGGAAAATGTAATTTAAAACCACAATGAGATACCACTATGCATCTACCACTGTGCCCATGTTAGGATAGCGGAAATGGAAAAGACGGATCATACTGAGTGTTAACAGATTTTAAAATTGTACAATCACTATAAAAAAAATGTTTGTCAGAGTTTATAAAAGGGTAAACATTCATCAACTATATGACAGAGCCATTCATTTCTAGGTATTTATTCTGGTGCAATGAAAGCATATGTTCATATAAAGATGTATATAACAATATTCATAATATCTTTATTTGTAGAAACCTAAAGTTGGAAACAGTGCAAACAAATGTCCATCAATAGATCTATTTATATTAGGAAATGCTACTCAGCAATAAAACAGGAATGTACAATTAGTATATGCTTCAATATGAAAGGATCTCAAAATAATGATACTGAATGAAGTTTTTCTAAAACAGAAAAAGACAGTTCATACTGTTGAATTCTGTTTACATAAAATTCTAGAAAATGCCAGCTAATATATAGTGATAGAAATCAGATCAGAGATTCCCTGCAAATGGCAGTAGAGGAAAGTGGAAAGAGTCATGAAGACATGTTTATGAAGAAACAAGAGAAATCTTTTGGGAAATTATGATATATTCATTATCTGGGTTGTGGCTTTAGTGTCATAGGCTACACACACACAATATCTATCTATATTGTCTCCAGATGGCACCCAGGTATGTAATATTAAAAATAGAGACATTTATTGAAAAAGATACAGGAAACATTGTACATAAGACAATGGGTTCTCAGTCCCCTTCAAAGTAAGCACCTTGGGACCTCACACAGTTTTCCCAATCACCATCAGCTACACCATTGTATTTTCCTGAATCTCACTGATGGTCTGAAATCTCTTCCCTTTCAAAGGTAATTTTAGTTTGGGGAAAAGCCAAAGTCACAGAGCAGCAAATCTGGGCTATAGTGGGGCTGAGTCACCTGACAGATTTGATGTTTCACCAAAAGCTCTGTATGAAATGTGATGCATAAGCAAGTGCGTTATTGTGATGAAGCTGCCAGTCACCAGATGCCCATAGCTGTGGACTCCTGTATCATCCAAATAGTTTCCACTGAGGAATGTTCCAGCTTCATGTGAAATTTGAGGCAGATTCATTGCTCTCTTAGCTCAGTCATTTTGAATGTGATGGCCACCCACTACACATGTTCATTCAATGGGTGTCTACCACCTCCACAATTGTTCATACATGTGCATTCCAGTCCACTCTCCTTGGCTACCAGGTTACATCAATGTCACACAAACCATTTTCGTTATATTAACAATGGCTGAAGTTTAATATGCAGAATGCATTCTTTTTATGTAGCATATTTTATATCAATTTTACCTCAATAAAGGAAAAGCAATGTAAACTCACAAGAACAGGGGGAAAAGCAAAGAGGAAAAACAAGTTTGGGAAACCAAAAAGCAGCTAAAAGGGAAGCAACTTATAAATATTGAGAAATCTGGATTTTAAGCAAGCATCAAAACAAAACAAAAAATAATAAGCTCTTGGCTTTAAAACAAGCTTCAGAAATTGCTGATCCAGTTACACTTGAAAATAAAATGAGACAGGAAGTGCTAATATAGATAGGTTAGTTAAAAATATAGAAAGGTTAGTTATTTAGGAATTTGTTAGATCCTAGTATATTACACTACCTCAATGGAAGAGACTGGATATTAATCCCCTGAAGAAAACAAAATATATCCTATCTATATACTGCACTCAGATAAGAGTGAACTATTCCACTGAAAACAGAAGGACGAAGTGAACATATGTCCACCAGGTCATTTTTCTAGACTACCCAAAACCCTCACAGCCTGGCCTCTTCTATCTGGGTAGGAAAATTAAATGGTCTTTCTGGGAAATCAGACAGAGACAAGAGGAAAAACCTAAAGATAAAAGAATGAAATGGTTCGATCTGATCATCCTACAATGCAGTTAATGATCAACAAGCCCCAGACACTCACTTTGGTTTCCAATCATCTTTTGAGCCTCTTGTTCTTTTTTTATTATTTTTTTATTCTTTAATTCTTGTTCAAGTACAGTTTTCTGTCTTGTATTCCCAGCCCTGAATATGAGCACAGAACATAGGATTAAATACGAGCATAAAAACCTTAGGGAAGCCCCTAGGAGAGAATAAAATAAACTTACACACACACACGCACACAAATAACATTAAGAAAACAGAGAATGAAGATTTCAAGAAAACTATTATTATTAACAACTCCAGAGGAAAATGAGAATATATTACAAGCACAAAACTAGAAAAGGATTTCTATTAAAGGAATATTGCATAGAACAGAAAGCAAATTAGAAATTAAAGTTATAATTATATTACATATAACTCATTCTTGGTGATTAAATATATTTTAAAAATAAAAAGTTATTGGTGATTAAAAAAGAAATTAGAAGCAAAAAATTTAATGAAAGTTTTAGAATGTAGAATTGAGATAATCCCCCAATTATCTCAATTGGGGAATTGAGAAATATAAAATAGGAAAGAAAGATTTTTTAAATTAGAGAATCAGTTCAGGAAATCACTATTCCAATAAAAGGGAAAAGAAGTGCTGACTGAGGTCAAAGAAAAGAATCAAAAAATAATTTATGGAAATTTACAAGAATTTAAGGACATGAGTTTAAACATTAAAATGGTCCACTGATGACAACATATTGAGATATACCCCACCCCCAACTGGCAATAATGGGACTAAAATAAGATCTTACAACTTTCCAGAGAGGAGGGGGGAAGAAAAATAACATGTATAAGAGATCAAGTATTAAAATGGCCTCTTTCTTCTTAATAAAGAAAGAGTTTCATCACTGAAACAAGAATTGGCTCAAATAAATTCTGAGACAAAATTATTTCCAAGTGAGAAGTATTTGTAGACATAATAGAATTCAACTTGTTTCATATATAATATAAGGAATTACACCTGAAAGGATGATGTGGTGTAGAACACAAGGAAGAACATGAAAGTCCCCAGGGTGATAGGAACGAGATCCCATAGGATTGCTATAAACCAGATATAAAGTGCAACTTGTTTGTATTGGAGAATATCAAACTTCTTCAAAAAAAGATGAAATTGATAATATACTGATGTATTTAAACATCTTAAAAGAAGATACAGACAATTTTGGAGAGTCTTTGGCACTGGTTAGTAATAAATACATAAAAACTAATTTAAAAAAGGAGTGAGGAAAATTAACTCTAGGGAAAAAAAAACATTGAACAGTAGAGGAAACTACTCATGGCTTACCATATCATTCAGTTCCAAATAGTGCTTACATGGTCAAAATAACATTAACACATAATATTGATCTAACCAAAATAACAACACAGTCATGAATTATGTAGGGAGTGGAGGAATGGAAAGAGTCTTTAAGCATTATGGGTTGGGGAAAAGAAAGAATTAATTCCTAACCCTTTGGACTGGAAAGTCAGTTGATAATGTATGATCCTGATAAACCAAAACATATAATTTTAACTGTGTTATTTAGAGACTTGAATAATACCCACAAAGTCAACTAAATTGTGAATGGAGTTGCTTCTGGGGCAGAGAAAATGGAGGAAGAGGGTTAGGGTGGTACATTAGTGATATTCATAAAAGCCATGTTGAATTAGTTGAGTATGTATAACTTCTATAAAAATGAAAACCAACCAAAGGATTTATATTTATCACAGACTTTTAATAATATCACATTAACTTACTATAGCATGGATTATAAATTGATTGTTAAAGCAAGGAATATTTCACCATTTAGAGTTCCTAAAGTCTTCATCACTTACTGTATGATAGTGGCTAATACAAAAGTGTCTATACAAATGTGCGTATTTATAGACATATTTGATATGGTTGATATTTCCCTAGCAACATAAGATTATCCTCTGCAACAAAACTGAGATAATAGATCACACTTAAGTTACACAGTATTATCTTCGAGAGGAAAAAGGGCTTGATAACCAGATTTTAAAAAATTGAATTTAGCCAGTTGAGGTTATTATTTCACCTAAAGAAAAAATGCATCAAATGCAAGGAATCTTGGTCAGCAAGGAAACAAAGTAAAATTGGCATCTTCCTGGTAAATGCTGGCAACATCCATTCAAGTCAGTCCAAGCACAAGATGCCCTGTTTATATAAATCAGACTGATATTCCTAGTAGCTCTTCTGTTCCTTTTGAGGGAATAAATTCTCTCATCTTCCATTGCTTGTTGCCATTAAATATTTGAGTCACTTTAACCAACTCCCCTTATTCTGATTCCAGACCCATCACAAAATTATAAAGATTGTCTGTACTTTTCAGAAGACATAAATATGATAATTTCATTTCTCATTAAAAATTAATATAATTTACATGTTTTTTTTATCTAGGCTAATGTAGGTTTTTCACCAAGAGACTGGTCAACATTTAATATGCTACAAAATAAGGTTTTTTTCCCCATTTTGCAATTTTGGGTTTGTACACATGAAACAGGAAATCATGTTTTAAAAACTTTCAGAGAATATGCATATGAGATAAATTTGAAGAGCAACATTTCTTCTAATTTTAAAATATCAAATTACTTTTGAGAATAAAAATTTTCTTTCTCTGAATTGTAATGAACCTCGGAAAAGCTTAAAATTCTTGAGAGCCTTGAACTTAACTGAGGAAGTGTTTGTTTTGTGTGTTTGATGCTGATGGATAGGCTGTCTGGACTGCTGGGAGTAGGCTGAGAGCAAGGAACAGGATGGACCTCCAGGGGAGATCTCAAACCACCTGGTGCCATGGCAGGCAACTACAAGTTCTCCTGGGTGGGGCCATATCACCCAGGTAACCAAGTGCATGCTCCCTCACCCCAGGCAAGAGAGCAGCAAGATGAAGTTCTTACACTGAGCATCTGCAAAACTAGCAAAATAATTGGATAAGAGGGGGAAAACCCTCCTACCTGCTTCCAGTATCAGATTAGGGATGGTACCATAAGAAGGGAGACACATGCATAATAAAGGTAAACTGGCCACAGAGGAAGGTGCTAGACCAGAGGCCTGTCAGTCTAGCTAGGCAAAAATAAGGATTGTTTGGGAAATGGACCCACCCAAAGCATACCAAAGTTTAGGAAGTTAATTGGTCATTCTATGAAAGCACCTTGGTCTAACCCACACAGTGGGTAGAAACTAATATAATCTCAGGGAATCAAAGAAATCTCTCTTTCAAGATTCACTCTTTGAGACCTGCACTCAGAAAGTGCACTGGCCTGTCTTCTCCATGGGCGACTTGACTGATAAGGTCAAGTGGTTCATGGCCTCCAGGAGGGAGTCTCTGTCTCTTACTGACTTAGTAGAGTATTCACCTGTGCCCTTGCATGCTATCCAGCCCAGTAGCATGAGGACCCTGTGGCCCTAGAAGGTGCATAGCCAGTGGTGGTGTAGGCTCCAAGTGTGGCCTGTAGGAGAGAGCCTGAAGCTGGATAGCTGGAAACAAACTAAGCTACTTGAATAACCACTTAGCAGCTGCCTCAGGTTCTGAAGGGTGATACTTTAAAATAGAGCAGGAATTCTGGTCATTGTCCTTTATTTTGATCTTTCTGAGAACACCTGAGTTTTGTCTGGGTTTTGCAAAAGAGATGAGCTTTGAGTTGGGGATTTGCCCATTCTCCCATATCATTCAGCATCAAAATAAAATCCTTTTTTCTTTTTCACCAGCTTTTGCCTCCAGAATTTGCCTTTTAGTGTCCAGTGCCACTTTGGTTCAGTAACATGTTTAAAAACTACACTTAGAAATTTTTTAAATTATACATCCAGACCTAAATATATAACATGGATTATGCCTCCTGTATAAATCACCTCTTCAGGAAGCTGAGAAGTGCCCTAGTAGTCTTAAAAAAATGATGCAATTTACAATTTGCTAAATTATTCCCCAAGCACAGTTTACACAGTAAGAGTACATGACCTATTTAAGTCAGAGTACAATTTATATAAAGACTATAATTCATTTTGGCCAACTGGAGATTTCAAGTAAAATATTAATTCAATAATTCACCTAAGAATTATTTGTATTTAAAAAACAATTAAAATGATATCATGAGCCTTGAGATCTTTATGAAAATGTAAAATACATTTTAAATGAACATTCAAAATCTTACTTGTCTGCTAACATTTCTTAGATTTTAATTATTGCATATTGAGTTTCTTGAAAGGGAGAATTAAAAGGATCCTTGGGACAACTGCTCTAGCTCCGAAAGGCAAGGCCATAAAACACAGACAGGGCCTGAAAAAGGCTCTTTATTTTTCATAGCTTATATTAATCAAGATTCCCACATTTTACACACTCTGTTTTATTTGTTTAAGATGATTATGCAAGACATAATTTTCATAGGTATTTTCAAGTGTATGGCAGAGATCAATCAATCATTTTTTCAGGGTTAATTTGCAAATATCTGCAATGTCTCTGATTTCAGCAAAAATGCAATGACTCCAGTGTGATGTTGACCAATTTTAGCTGTGGATTATAGAACAGAATCTGAAAATGATAAACAGGACAAGAGAAATACAGAGAAACTGTTGTCACTAGACAAAAAATTTTGGTTGCAAGCACAACTATGAGCATTCAGCTTGACTGAGATTCATTTTGTATTGTGTAGATCAGTGCACAGGGCAATTTTCTGTGTTGTACACATTAAGTAATAGCATTGTTCCATCTCAATTACTGCTCTACACTCTTATCATGCATTTATTCATTAATTTAGCAAATATATTTTAAGATCTATTATGTGGTATATAGTTACTATTTTCAAACTCACTTTTACATAATCCTCAAAATTGACCATGGGAAATTTTCTTCTACTTGGTCTATATTCCTCCTCCACTTACTAATGCTTGGCCATTAGCCTGCAGTAAAATATATTTGCTGTCAAACTGCTCTTTGGTAAATAAATTCCCTGAGAAAATAAGGAAAGGGAGGAGCTCTAGTCTAATTTCTAACCTAAAGAGCAATAAGTCACTTAAAAAAGCAGAAATGCTATTTACTGTAGCTAGTTCATTAACTTATCAGCAGGCTATTTAACAAAGATCTACTTTCTCATTTTTAAAATAACATTTATATTTTCCAAGGTTATTTCCAAAAATACAATATACTGAACTTGAATAGAGCAAAATAATAAAAATAAATACAAACTAAACACTAAGAAATAAGAGAAATAAGAAGACAACTTTTAGAAAATAGGAAAAATATGTAAATCTAATTTGTTAAGATTTGTTGATTTGGGATTTATAAATATTATATTTCTCCATGCTTGATTCTTGGCTAACATGCTGAGCTCTCATTTGTAGAAAAAAATGATTATTTTTCAAATTCATTGAAACAGAAACAAGAAGTACTATAGAGAAGATCAATAAAGCTGAAGTTGAAGAAGAAAGTCTAACAAAACAGATGAATCTCTGACAAAACTGATTTTAAAAAATAGAGAAGACTCAAACAATAGAATGAATATAAAAAGGGACATAATCACCTATAAAGAAGAGATTTAAAAAGGTATGAGAATATTGTCAATACCTATAGGCTTCGATTTGGAAAACAAATTTATAAATTCTTAAAATACATGTCTTGAAAGAATTGACTTGATCAGAAATGAAGAGCTTGAGTACTTATGTACTTACTTAATTCATTTTTCCACTTCATGCTCATGACAGAAACCTGGAAGATGAAGAGATTAGACTATATTCTCTGAAATACTGCTAGAGCCTTACTTCCAAATTGATAGAACATTATTAATCAACAATGTAATAGTTAGTAATCATGATTCCTAACTATAATTTTAGATTAATATGATTTATTCATGCAGGTTTTTAGTAAGCATTGCCTCTTCTTCCAAAGAAGCCATAATTAATGGTTAATCTTAAATCACTAATGTATTAATCAGTGGTTTAAAATTTTTCACTTTTCTCCTTCTCACTGCCCCTGAATTAGTTGATGGGCTCATTATTTCTTGTCTGAAAAATTATAAAAGCTTCCCAAATGGTCTTTTTTCAGTCACAATTAATCTTCCTACATATCAACTTAAAAATATTTGTAGAAATTCTCGGATTACTAATCTAGAATATATAGTCATTTCAAAATTTTCAAAAGAGAATTTTGACCCTGTTAATGCTTCATAAAACCTATACAATTCAATGTCACTTCTTTGTCATCAGATAAAGCAAGAGATCAAATCGATCCCTAAAGCAAACAAATGGATCAATTTTATTTATTTGTACAAAAATACTTTAACAGTATTTATTTGAAAGAATGATGTTTAAATCTAATATTTATGAGGGAATATTGAACTAATAAATTCTCTCAGGTCACCTAATATAAAATTATAGTATTAGGCATTTTAGTATTTTGACGATTAAAAATATAGTGTTATACTTTCAGAAATTAGTATCACTGTATTAGGAGATATAACTGAAGAAAATGTAAATGTAAACACACTGGAAATAAAAGAAAACACATTCAATATGCACATCCTACTTGGTAGTTGATTAAAACATCATCTTTCAATATATGTCACAATAAGCACCAATATCTGTTAAATCTAAATTTAAGTTTCAATGACAGTGTTTAGTTTTTAAGGAATAAGATTTTCTTATAATAAATTATGGAACACTTGAAATATCTTAATCATGTAGTTAAAATCAAACTTACCAACGTGACTATCTATGTTGAAAAAACAATCCTCTGAGAGCAAGACAACAAAACAAGCACAAACCCCAAAGTAACACACAGATACACACTTACTCTCTCAAGTTATGCACAATGAAACTGACTTAAAATATTCCTCTAAGCTATACAGTCTATATTCTTAAAGCAGAATAAAGAATGAAAAAAAGAGTCAAGTAACAAAATACATAAACACATATTAAAACTATTTTAGGGGCAAGGTCCTGAAAATGGCAGCGGAGTAGGATGGAGCAACTCCAGTTCTCGTACCCCTGGGAGAAAATCCTGGCAGAAAATCCTGGCAGACTTACTGAAGAACAGCGCAATCAATCCCCCAACCAACAATTCCCCAGCATTTATGAAAATAAGAGACCAGAGACAGTGACGAACCAGACAGCTGCGGGTCATTGGGGTCTCGGGGACACAAGTGAGGACAAGATCGGCCAGGCCCGTGGCGGCCATTGGCCTGTGCTTGGAGACCTCGGGGTCGCGGCTGCTGCAGCAGTGGGAACCTTGAAGTTCCTTCCGTCTATGCCAAGCGACAGGGTCGTCTGCCACGGGGAACTCGTCGGGAGCCCGGGGGCCCTGAGTGGAGTCAGGGGCCACCGGGCGGCAGCGGCGGCAGCAGCAGCGGGACTGCAGCCATTGGCCGGCAAGTTAAGACCTTGGAGCAGCTGCTGCTGTAGCAGTTGGGGCCCAGAGGCTTCTGTCTAAGCCAGCATCAGGGCGTCTGCTGCAGAGGACTCATCAGGAGCCCAGCGCCTGTGAGTAAAGACAAAAGCAGCAGCAGCAGGGCCGGCTGCCTTTGGGAGCCAGGCACCCCAGAGTAAAGTCAAAGCAGTAGCAGCGGGACCAGCAGCCATTGGCTGGTGCGTAAAGACCTCGGAGATGCTGCTGCTGCAGCTTCCAGGGCCCAGAGGCTTCTGTCTACGGCCAGCGTCCGGACGTCTGCCACAGAGGACTCACCGGAAGCCCAGCACCTGTGAGTAAAGACAAAAGCGGCAGCGGCTGGGCCGGCTGCCCTCGGCCAGCCCAAAACGCCTCAGAGCCGCAGCTGCTGCGTTAGGGGTGTAGAGGAGCTATCGCTGCATTAGGGGTGTAGAGGATTCCATCTGCGGCCAGTGCCACGGAGGACTCATAGAGAGCCCAGCACCCAGTGGAGCATTGGGCTGGCTGCGGGGTCCTTGGAAGAGCTGGCTACCTCCATCACCATCTAGGTGGGGCTGGGTGGCAGAGACCTGTCTGCCTGGGTGTGCAGGGAGGGTGGCAAGGACAGGGGGCCATGTTCAGGTGCGATCTCTGTGGTCGCCAGCCCACCAGCCTGCCAGCCCAGGAAATTTGAGAGGAGCATTGTCCTATCCAGTAGGGTTGGGGATCGGGCTGGGCTAAGAGGCAGGCTTTCTGGAGAAGTTTTTACTGGAAAGTGCATTGAGGTGTTCTCTTGTGAAAGCAGCTTGACTTGCTTCTCACCCAGCCACAGGAAGGGGAAGGACCAGTACCAGATCCCATGGGACCCAGGCAGCCTGTCGGGTGGGTGGCGCCCGCACCCCAGTCTGGTAGCCTGGCTGGCAGTCAGGTGTTCACCTGGGCCTACAACCCAGCCCACAGAAGGGTCCTGCAGAAACCAGAAAAACTGGATTGGACAGTTTGAAACCAACAAGGAAGGAGGTTTTTTTTTTTTAACTTTTTTTTTAAACTTTTTTCAGTAATCGTATATTTTTTTTATTTTATTGTTGCTGTATCTTTCAGTACCCTGTTCCTCTCCTTTCTTTTTTCCTGTTTTAGTCCTTCTTCCTTTCACCCCAAACTTATTGCTTTTTCCTCACTTCTCTTGCCCTTTTTTGTGTGTGTTTGTTTGTTTGTTTGTTGCTTTCTATACCACTGTAAATATTTCACAACACATCTCTTGGGTCTTAGCCCACTTTACAGTTTCCTGAATTCTGTTACTGTAGTGATTAACTCTACTTGCTCACACGCTACATCTATTTACTATTCTTTACTCTCACCTTACCTCAAAATCTGACCACCCACAACCTCACTGCTTTCTAGATACAACTCACAAGCCTTCCGTCCCCAACAAGAGATTTATCTTTGGTCTATCCTTTCTTATAAGTGGCAAATTGGGTTGAAGATTACAGTTAACACTATATATATCCCAAAGACCTTCTATCTCTTCTCTACCAGCTCTGACAGTAAATATCATAAAGTACTCTCCTGCTGGCATAAACCATTTTGCCTCCCCCTCCAGCTGATCACACACACGCAAAGAAAGGAGTAGGTCGGAGTGGAGAACATCAAGATACCTGCAGGAGACTGCACCACTGAATTTTACAGGTATTCTACCACAGAAGTTCACACCATAAACCTTAAACGTAAATGGATTAAATGCTCCAATCAAAAGACACAGAATAGCTGAATGGATAAAAAAACATTACACACACATATGCTGCCAACAGGACAGAACAGATCAATTTAAGAAGCTGCAGCTAAAAAGAACAGTCTCGTAGGCAATGGGAAGACAAAGAATCAATGCCGAAATGAAAAAAAAGGTGGAAGTCTCAGAAATAATGTCAGATGAAAAAGAGGCAAGTCAGCTATCAGATATTGAATTCAAAGCACTAGTTATCAGGAAATTCAAAGAGCTCACAATGAGCTACCAGAAACTAGAGGGGAGCTACCAGAAACTAGAGGGGAGCTACAATGAGCTCTCCGCAAACTATATCAACATGAAAAAGGAAATAGAAACTATCAGCAAAGGCCAAGACGAAATTAAAATACAATTTCTGAACTAAAGAACACAGTAGAAGGGATGAAGAGCAGGATTGATGAGGCAGAAGATTGTATCAGCTAGTGGGAGGACACAGTAGAAAGAATCTCCCAGAAAGAGCAAGAAAGGGAAAAGAGGCTCAAAAAGAATGAAGAGGGACTAAGAGAAATGCAAGATAAAATGAAACATAATAATATCGGAATAATAGGAATACCAGAAGAAGGAGAAGAAGAACAAAGGATAAAAAACCTATTTGAAAGAGTATTGGTGGAAAATTTTCCTAATTTGATGAGAGAAAAAGTTACACGAATCCAGGAATCACAGAGAGTCCCATTCAAGAGGAACCCAAAGAGGCCCACTTCAAGACACATCATCATTAAAATGGCAAAATCCCAAGACAAAGAGAGAATCTTAAAGGCAGCAAGGGAGAAAGAGGAAGTAACATAGAAGGGAGCCCCAATAAGGTTAGCTACTGACATCTCAATGGAAACACTCCAAGCAAGAAAAAAATGGCAAGAAATATTTCAAGTCATGAGAACCAGAGGCCTACAACCAAGGCTACTTTACCAGCAAGGCTCTCAATCAAGATGGAAGGCCAAATAAAGAGCTTCCAAGACAAAAGAAGTCTAAAAGAACATGCTTCTACCAAACCATCTCTACAAGAAATGCTAAAATGACTGTTTTAAAGAAAGAAAGTAAAAGAGAGAGACAGAGAGCAACACAGGTACAAAAATGGCAAAGAACCTATCAATAATAACATAAATGCAAATGAATTAAATGCTCCAATCAAAAGACATACAACAGCTGAGTAGATAAGTAAACATGACCCACACATGTGCTGCCTCCAAGAGACCCACCTCAGGACAAAAGACCTACACACACTAAAAGTAAAGGGCTGAAAACAAATTTTCCAAGCAAATGGACAAGAAAAAAAAAGCCGGGGTAGCAATCCTCATATCAGACAAAATAGACTTCAAAAAAAGGGCCATAAAGAGAGACCCAGACAGTCACTTCATAATGCTCAAAGGAAGAATCCACCAAGAAGACATTAACATCATAAATAAATATGCACCCAACATAAGAGCACCCAATGTATAAAGAAAATCCCAGAGGACTTCAAGAAAGATATTGACAGCAACACAATTATAGTAGGGGATTTTAACACCCCACTGTCAAAAATGGACACATCTTCCAAACAAAAGATCAAGAAAGATATAGCTGCACTAAGCAACACCCTAGATGAAATGGACTTGACTGATATATATATCAGCCCTATATATATAGGGCCCTTCATCCCAAAGAAGCTAAATACACATTTTTTTCAAATGCACATGGAACATTTTCAAAGATAGACCACATGATAGGACACAAAATGAGCCTCAACAAATTCAAGAAAATTGAAATCATGCCAAGCATTTTCTCTGACCACAAGGGACTGAAATTAGAAACCAACCCCACAGGAAAAAAACCAAAACACCCAAAAGCATGGAGACTGAATGGTATGCTATTAAACAACGAATGGGTCTAGATTGAAATTAGGGAAGAAATCAAAAAGTTTCTGGAGGACTTCTGCCAAGATGTAGGCATAGGTGGAAACACTGTGCCTTCTCCCACAACCAAGTTTGAATACAACAAAGGTTTGGAGAAACAAAGACACAACCAAAGGACATAAAGTTGAATTGTACGGAAGTCCGACTACATCTAACCGTTCAATGGGGACGGTAAGAGGCGCGGGGCCAGCAGCGAGCAGGGTCGGGCAGGACAGGTCCCCCGACCTAGGCACGCAGGCAGCCCAGAACCTGTTGTGGTGCGGGGCAGACTGACCGCGGTCACAAATTTTCGCACAGTGAGACAGACCACGAGGGCCTCAGGGGGCGAGGGCTGACGGTGGTGGCACACTCGCATGCAGTGGGACGAAAAACAGGGGCCCGGTGATGGCAACAGCTGCGGCACTGGTGAGGGGCGAGGCGGCAGGGGGCAGACAGGTCGCCATAGTACCTCTTTGACCCCGCCCCCACATACAACATCACAACCCAGGGACTGAGTTGCCCTGCGCTAGTGAACACCTTAGGGCTCCGATCCTGCTACGGAACAGGCACAAACAGCCCAAAAGATGGTGCAAGAAGAACTCAAAGTCCCAGAGCCAATAATTCTCAGCGACCGAGAAATTGCCAGCCTCTCAGAAGCACAGTTCAAGACACTGTTTATCAGGATTCCAACAGAACTGGTTGATTATAGTCACAAATTAGAGGAACATATGAAGTCTAAACTAATTGAAATGAAGGGAGATGTTCAGGAATCCAATAGCGATGGAAAGGAAACTGGGACTCAAATCAATGGAATGGACGAGAAGGATGAATGAAACATACAACCGGAAAGGAATGAAGAAATGAGAATTCAAAAAAATGAGGAGAGGCTTAGGAACCTCCAGGACATCTTTAAACGTTCCAACATCCGGATTATAGGGGTACCAGAAGGGGGAAAGAAACAGCCACGAGTGGAAAATGTATTTGAACAAATAATAAAGGAGAACTTCCCCAGTCTGGCAAAGGAAATAGACTTCCAGGAAATCCAGGAAGCTCAGAGAGTCCCAAAGAAGTTGGACCCAAGAAGGAACACACCTAGACACATCATAACTACATTAGCCAAGACTAAAATGAAGGAGAGAATCCTAGAAGCAGCAAGAGATAAGGGGACAGTCACCTACAAAGGAGTACCCATCAGACAGTCAGCAGATTTCTCAAAAGAGACCTTACAGGCAAGAACGGGCTAAAAAGAAGTATTCCAAGTCATGAAATCGAAAGACCTACAGCCAAGATTGCTTTATCCAGCAAAACTTTCATTTAGAATGGATGGACAGATAAAGTGCTTCTCAGATAAGGTCAAGTTCAAGGAGTTCATCATCACCAAGCCCTTATTATATGAAATGCTAAAGGGACTTATATAAGAAAAAGAAGATGAAAAATATTAACAGTGAAAGGACAGCAAACACACAGTTATTAAGAACCACACCTAAAACAAAAGCAAACCAAGAGGACAACTAGATCAGGAGTGGAACCATAGAAATGAAGAACACATGGAGGGTTAGCAACAGGGGAGTGGGAGGAGGAGAAGGGGGGAGAAGGTACAGAAAATAGCATAGACAGTAGGTAGAAAATAGGGGGGAGGGCAAGAATACTGTGGGAAATATAGAATCTAAAGAACTTGAGACACGTGGTTATAAACTAAGGGGGGAGAATGGTAGGGGAGGGAGTGTGCGGGTGGAGGGGAATGAAGGTGGGGAATAGAACAACTGTAATGGTATAATCAATAAAAAATATTAAAAAATAAATAATTAAATTCACTTTTAATGCTGACAAAAAAAGTTTCTGGAAACAAATGAAAATGAACTCACAACAACCCAAAACTTATGGGACACAGGGAAGGCAGTCCTGAGAGGGAAGTTCATAGCAATACAACTTACCTAAAGAAAATAGAAACATTTCAAACAAACAACCTAACCTGACGCCTGCAAGAACTCGAGGACCAACAACAAAGACAGCCCAGAGCAAGTAGAAGGAAGGAAATAACCAAGATCAGAGCAGAACTAAAAGACATAGAGACTAAAAGCACAATTCTAAGGATCAATGAATCCAGGAGTTGGATTCTTGAAAAGATAAACAAAATAGACAAACCTTTAAGTAGGCTCATTAAGAAAAGAAGAGAAAGTACCCAAATAAACACAATCAGAAATGAAAGAGGAGAGATCACAACTGATACCACAGAAATAGAAGGGATTGTAAGAAATTACTATGCAGAGCTATAGGCCAAGAAATTTGAAAACCTAGGTGAAATGGACAAATTTCTAGAAAAATATAATCTTCCAAAACTCAATGAAGAAGAAGTAGAAAGCCTGAACAGACCAACAACAGTACATGAAATTGAAGCAGTAATCAAAAAACTCCCATCACACAAAAGTCCCGGACCAGATGGTTTCACAGGAGAATTCTACAAAGCGTTTAAAGAAGAGCTAACCCCTATTCTTCACAGACTATTCCAAAAAATCCAAAATGATGGGAAACTCCCAAACTCTTTTTATGAAGCCAGCATCATCCTACTTCCAAAACCAGATAAAGACACAACAAAGAAAGAAAACTTTAGGCAAATATCGCTGATGAACATAAACGCTAAAATCCTCAATAAAATATTGGCAAATCGCATCCAACAGTACATCAAAAAGATCATACACCACGACCAAGTGGGATTCATCCCAGAGATGCAAGGATGGTTCAATATCCACAAATCAGTAAATGTAATACACCACATAAAAAAGGCAAAGATAAAAACCACATGGTCATATCAATAGACACGGAAAAAGCTTTTGATAAGGTACAACACACATTTATGATAAAGGTACTCAGCAAAGTGGGAATAGAGGGAGCATTCCTCAATATAATTAAGGCCATATATGAAAGACCTAAAGCCAATATCATACTCAATGGGCAAAAACCAGAAGCTTTTCCACTAGGATCAGGAACAAGACAAGGTTGTCCACTTTCACCACTTCTATTCAATATAGTATTAGAAGTTCTAGCCACAGCAATCAGACAAGAAAAGGAAATAAAAGGCATCCAAATCGGAAAGGAGGAAACAAAACAGTCATTGTTTGCAGATGACATGATAGTGTACATGGAAAATCCTATATACTCTACCAAAAAACTGCTCAAACTAATAAATGAATCTGGCAACACAGCGGGATACAAAGTCAATATCCAGAAGTCAAAGGCATTTCTGTATACTAACAATGAATCAGCAGAAGCAGAAACCAAGAAAAAAATCCCATTCGATATAGCAAAAACAAAAATAAAATATCTGGGAATAAATCTAACCAAGGAGGTAAAAGACCTCTATGCAGAAAACTACACAACACTGAAGAAAGAAATCAAGGAAGACACAAACAAATGGAAACATATACCGTGTCCATGGATTGGAAGAATTAACATCATCAAAATGTCCATACTACCCAAAGCAATTTACAGATTCAGTGCAATACCTATTAAAGTACCAATGGCATATTTCACAAACATAGAACAAACACTTCAAATATTTATATGGAACCATAAAAGACCCCGAATAGCAGCTGCAATGTTAAGAAAGAGGAACAAAGTAGGAAGGATCACAATACCTGATATCAAACTGTGTTACAAGGCCACTGTAATCAAAACAGCCTGGCTCTGGCATCAAAACAGGCACATAGACCAATGGAACAGAATAGAGAACCCAGAAATAGACCCAACTCTCTACAGTCAATTAATATTCAACAAAGGGGGCAGTAACATAAAATGGGGTAAAGATAGCCTCTTCAACAAATGGTTTTGGGAGAACTGGACAGCTACATGCAAAAGAATGAAACTCGAGCACAAAATTACATCATACATCAAAATAAATTCAAGGTGGATAAAAGACTTAAATATAAGCCGTGACACCATTAAAGTCCTAGAGGAGAACATTGGCAGGAAAATCTCAGATATTTCACACAGCAAGATTTTTACTGATATGTCCCCTAGAGCAAGGAATATAAAGGAAAGAATAAACAAATGCGCTCTCATCAAAATAAATAGCTTCTGTACAGCTAATGAAAGCAGCATTAAAATAAAAAGACAATCAACTGTATGGGAAAACATATTTGCCAATGATACCTCAGACAAAGGTTTAATCTCCAAAATATACAAAGAACTCACATGACTTCACTCTAAGAAGACAGCCATCCCAATTAAAAAATGGGGAAAGGACTTGAACAGACACTTCTCCAAGGAGAACATACAGAGGATCCAGAGACACATGAAGAGATGCTCAGTATCGCTTGCTATCAGAGAGATGCAAATTAAAACCACAATGAGGTACCACTTTACACCTGTGAGAATGGCTATCATAAACAAAGCAAGAAACAACAAATGTTGGAGAGGGTGTGGGGAAAGGGGGACTCTGGTCCACTGTTGATGGGATTGCAGACTGGTACAACCATTATGGAAAACAGTATGGAATTTTCTCAGAAAACTAAAATTGGACTTGCCTTTTGACTCAGTAATTCCACTGCTTAGATTGTATCCTAAGAACCCTAAAACACCAATCCCAAAGAACCTATGCACCTCAATGTTCATAGCAGCACAATTTATGATAGCCAAGAGTTGGAAGCAACCTAGATGCCCATCAGTAAATGACTGGATCAAAAAGCTATGGTACATTTACACAATGGAATTTTATGCTGCAGAAAGAAAGAAGGAGCTCCTACCTTTTGCAACATCATGAATGGAACTGGAAAGCATTATGCTTAGTGAAATAAGCCAGGGTTGAAGGACAAATACCATATGATCTCACCTTTAACAGGAAGCTAGACAACAAAACAAACAAGCAAGCAAAATATAACCAAAGACACTGAAATAGAGAATAGGCTGACAGTGACCAGAGGAGAGAGGGGAGGGAATTTCAGGGGAAATAGGGGAAGGATTTGGAGGAACATATATAAAGGATACATGAACAACAACTGAGAAGGGTGGAAATGGGAGGGAGTATGGGGTTGGGATGGGATGGGAGTAATAGACAGAAAACTGTACTTGAAAAATAATTAAATTAAAAAATTGGAAAAAGAAAATAAAAAATTAATATCCAAAAAAACTATTTTATGTGATTACTGTATTAGAAAGGGAATTTGTAAAATAAAATACTTTGCTGATCAACAAGTTAACATTTTTACTATATTTAGGTGATGCTAAAATAAGACAGCTCAGTGAAACTAAAATTACTCCCAATACAAAGCTTCAAATGTTATTATTAAAGTTTAGAGATTCTATGAAATTCAAGCTTATCATAGCAGCTATGGCATAATTATATTCTGTATATATAATATATACATGATCTATACAGAAAATATCCAACCATGTACTATGAAAAATAGACACATTTATTGAAGAAGATATAAGATACAAAAAAAAAAACATTGTACATAGAACATTGATGCCTCAGTCTCCTTCAAGGTAGGAATCGTGGGACCTCACACAGTTCTCCCAGTGTCTCTTTCACTGTTCAGAACACTGCAAGTTCCTTTGTTGGAATTGCCATCAGCTGACTGTCCTACTTTCCTGAATCTCATCAACAGTCTGAAATCTCTTCCCTTTCAAAGGAGATTTTAGTTTTGGGAAAAGCCAGAAGTCACAGGGGACCAACTCTGGGCTACAGGGTGGCTTAGTCACCTGGATCAATGATCTTTGTTGATCTCAGGCTGTACACATTCTCAGGTGTTCTGCTTGTTGCAGATGTTCCAGAACATAGATCTCTTTCAACATATTCTTGGCCATCTTTGAAGTATTTGTACTACACTTTTATTTGTGCTACACTCATTGTATCATCCCTGAAAGCCTTATGAATTATCTGAATAGTTTTTTGTCAAAGAGTGTTCAAGCTTAACACAAAATTGGAGTCAAATCTTTTGATCTACTCACTTAGTCATTTTGAATGCAATGACCACACAGTACACAAGCTCAATCAATAGCATCTATGCCCCCACTGACTAGTGCAGTGAAGTCATAATTATTCATGCATGCACACACCAGTACTCCCCTTGGCTTCCAGGTTACACCGATGTCACCCAAATCATTCTTGTTAGATCAACAATGGCTGGACCTTTTCCAGACAGACCTTGTATATATCTCCAAATGAAATAAAACGTTCTTCCACACAAAATTTATGCATGTATATTATAGTAGCATTATTCACAATTATCAAAAAATAGAAGAATCCAAAATATCTATTAACCCATTAATGGGTGAATAAAATATGACTATACAATGAAACATTACTTGCCAATAAAGAAGAATGAAGTTCTAATACATACTACAACATGGATGAACCTTGAAAACATTATGCTGGGTCAAAAAATTTAGTCAGAAAAGATTACTTATTTTATTTATATGAACTGGTCAGAATAGGTAAAAATGGAAAGCATAGCATTGGTTGCCCAGAATTGGGGAAAATGGGAGTAACACAGAATGATTGCTAATTGGTATGGTGTTTTGGGGGGCATATGATGAAAACATTTTAAAGTTAAATTTTGATATTTGCACAACTCTGTGAATGTGTTTTAAAAAACATTAAATTTCACCTTGTGAATGGACTGAATGGTATGTAAGTAATATCTCAATGACGCTATTTTTAAAATGTGCTTCCCATTATCTTGCTACAAAGATATATTACACCTTCAATGTTCCAAACACCAAAAATGTAAATCTTGGGACTTCCCTCCACCACAGCAAATTCTTTATTTGGCAATATCAAATCCTATGGACTCTCTCACAGTTGTCTTCTTAATATCAGCTGTACTCTGCTCCATGTCCACTGCCCCTGCCTTGTTGAGTAGGTGATAGTTTACTGTCTAAATAATCACAACTTCCCAGAAGTTCTTGCTCCAAGCCACCATTCTCTGCTCTCTTCATATCAGCTTATTCACTGCCTACTCTCTTGTCTTCCTAATGCGCACACTTTTAAAGATGTTTCAAAGTTCCCCAATAACTCCCATAATTAAGTTCAAGTCTTTATCATCAATACAAAGTACTTTCCAACTTGACCCTACGCGATATCCCTGCAACTTCCAATGAGTACTCAGTACTCAAGGTAGTGTTTTAAGCAACCTAGCTTGCTTTTTTTTAACACTCTGCACGTGCTCTTTATACCTCCATAACTTATTCTAATACATCCCTTGCATCTTTTACCTTAACTGCCTGATTGTTTCTCTCAGGACCTTTTTGAAGTCTTCTAGGATTCCCTTCAGGCATATTTAGTGACTCATTTCTTCCACTTGGGAAGAATTTTATTCATATCTTCATTATAGTGTTAATCATTATTATAATGATATTATGTGTTTACACACAAATAGACTGTGAGCTTAGTAATGATATTTTTATTCATCTTTGATTTTCTAGTCCATCTATTAAAACCCTTGTTAGATTAGAAAATACTTAGTTAATACTTATTAAAGCAAGGAATATATACAGGAGCAATAAATGTGTATACATATGCATTTACTTCAGAATGAATGAAAACTTTAACACAGGAAACACATCCTTCAAAAACTTTACTGCTAAATTTTTCTACTTCACCCAGATTTAACATAGCATATTGGAGCTAGAAGGACTTTTTACTAGTTTAACTTAATGAACTAAAGTCAAAAGGTGTCATCTAAAAATTTTTTAACTTTAAAATTTTAAGTACAAAATATTTTAACTCACCATGAGAAAATTTGGTCAATATTATGTATTGACAAATTATTTATTAACCAAAATTAAAAGGTGCTTTCCATTACATATAAAGAAGAGGAAAAAAAGTAAGTTTACTTATTTAAAATTTAAGGCACCATTATGATCTAAAACAAAAGAAAATATGCAAAGTTAAACCAATATATATAAAAGCTAAATTTGTAGATTCATGTATTTATATTGAATCATAATGATTTTCAACAGTATGCTTACATAAATTAGTATATCAAAAATTTTATTTTTTGTTGGCAAATTATATTTTCAGTAAATACATCCTAAAATATATGTGTGTGTGTGTATGTTTCAAATTAGTCTCATTCCCATTAATAATCTTCAATACATTTTAATATCTGTTTAATGAGAATCCCAAAAGTAAATGTCTAACTCGATTAACTTCATACTTTGTATTTGATTCCTATTTGTCTCTAAAGTTTGAGGGAAATTTGATTGAAACATTAAAACAAATATATAGCTTATTTACAAATATACAGTATGCTTTTGAAAAACAAATATAACCAAAAATATAGAAGCTTTCAATAAAATGCTAGTTTAAAATATACAGTTAAGTTTTTAATTAAGTGGATAATAAATAACTCATTAAGTTCTATGAAGATATTTAGAATTTTAAATGTTAAACAGGTGCTTTAGTTATTTTTGTACTTATGTTTGCAATTGCATTATTATATGTAATTTCTAAAATTGAATTACCTGTACTAGTATGAAAATGTAGATTAATAACTGCATTCTATCTTCTAAAGACTTTAGAGTAATTAATAAAAATAGAGATAGTTTTCAGGTACCTATGTGCAGAAAGAAAATTTATACTGTCTTACATAATGGCCACAGAAAATTAAAAAACAAAGCATGAAACTTGAAAACATTTGCATATTTCCTGCAGCAGTTGCTATGAAAACTTCCATTTATAAAACAAATTTAGCTTACTAAATCAAAAGAATTTAGAAAAATTGCCTTTAAATTTATCAGAATAGTTTCCATGTTTTCTTTAAGTATGAACTAAAGTAAATAATAAAAAGGAATAAAAACATCTAAAAAACTATATAATTAAAAACTACATGACTTAATCTACAGTTTCATGCTTGGAGTGACAAAACTCTTGGTGTCATATGGCAGTAATTCAATCCTTTAAAATACCATATGAAGTATAAATCTTTCACCACAACTTCCAGCATCATTCAAATGGAAATATACATACCTGCCCACACCAACCATATTCCAGCATTGCAGAGTTAAATAATACAAAGCTTTCAAGATTCCAAATATGTATATAAAAGCTGTTGGTTCACTCAGAAGAAACCTATTTTCCTTCCTCAGAGAGTGGTTATCAGCTACAACTTTTTACTCAGCCATCAACATTGCCACAATCCAAACTTTGTTGTCACATTGTATTCTTACAGTTAAAAGCCTGTTGATAATGAACCTGAACCCATTATTTTGAATCAGTGAATTGAAAGAAATAAGTAAAGAATGAAAGCCACAGGGCCAATTATGGGCATTCTCTGATGTATTATATGCTAGTACCCAACATATCACTTTGTGTCTTTGTCTTGATCCCCTCTGTTAGTCATTAATTATTCTGGAAGGGTTAAAGTTCAGAGAACTAATTGCACAAACCATCTTTCTTAGTAAGGATTCTCCTTACTTTGACACTTTCCCCAACTGTGCCCAACCACTTTGCATTATGCCAATTAACCCACTTCTTGACATTTTTTGCTTGGCCTTCTAGCATTTTTTTTAATTTTGCCTAAAATCACTTCCCAGGGTAACCTACAGAATAAACCATGAAAGTTTAAGATTTGGTTAAACCTTATATCATGATATAATGTTTCCTAAACTTCTAATGATATAATTCTATTTTTTCTATGACAATTACTTCATAAATACATTATCTATAATAAATAAAATATCTTAACTAACCAATTGCTGAACATTTAGCAATATTAAGTTGTTCATTCTGCTGTCCTACACTGAGTCACAGCCTATTCTAATTAAGATTACTTTTAGAACATTTGTTAGCAAAGATCGGAACTAAGAAGATTCAGTTTTTACAAGTATCTGCTAATAGTTTGAAGTCATCTATTTCAGAGCTAAGCACAAATTAAGTACTTTATTTGTTATTGCAGTGGTATTTTCATTGATTAGAAAATTATTGAAGTTACTACATATCAAGCATTTGCTAACTGCTGTGGATGAAGGATGAGTAAATCAGAGTCTCTGCTTTCACAGAACTTTAGACTAATGGGGTTGTCGAAAGATAAAAAATGTTAAATGCTAACTGAAGAAGAAGGAGGCCCATTAAATTTTCTCCTTTTAAATATTTTATTATTTATGTCCCAATTTTCCTCCCTCACCCCCTTCAATCTATCCCACTGCCCCATTTTCACAGTCAATCCCCTCACCATTGTCCTGTCCATGGGTCAATTAATATTTAACAAAAGAGGCAAGAACAAACAATGGGGTAGACAGTCTATTCAATAAACAGTGCTGGGAAAATTGGACAGATATGGGGGCAATTTGCCCACAAAGTCCTCCTGTCCACCACAGATGAAAGTGAAACTATCAAGACATGATTTGCTTCTGGAGGAAAGGTGGCTGATCCCTCAAAGGAGAAGGGCCAAGAGCCCCTTCCTCAAGGGGCTTTTATTGGGTTTATTTGCACAAGAATACAGGTAAGGATCAAACAATAGATAGCCTTCAAAGAACTATGAGGGCTTATTCTCAGTCAGGGTCAGATAGCTAAAGAGCCATAAAACTTTGAGGAACAAACTTCTTGCTTGGACCCTTATCATTTAAATGAGAGCATTCTAAACAAAGCAGGTTTCATAGGATTTTACATATTCTTTCTTAGGCCTGATCACCCTGGGACCTGCTCTAGCTGGCAAAGGGCTGCACCTTCTTCCCAGTCATAGGTTTTTAGGCTTATGTGGATTAGAGCCAGGAAGCGCTTCTCCCAGATGGAAATGGGCACTCAGGCTATGTCAGAATAGCCAGAGGATGAGGGTCTATCACACCCTCTTTCTCAAAGCCCCGAGCTCTTCCATGATGGCCTCCCAAGTGATTGTGTCTGGCTTAGTTTGCCCCCCCCCCTTTGAGGGGTTGTACCTGTCATAGACTAACAGACCAAGCACTGGGGGCAGGGGACAAGCTTTGTCTCCTTAGTGGCTCGTGTTCCAGAGGTTGCTCACTCAGCCTTAGCCATGAGGGGCAGTTACAACTCCTGAAACTAGGCAGAGCGGTTCCCAACAGACAGATACATGCAAAAAAATGAAAGAAGAGAAGAGAGGAAGAGGAGAAGAAAGAAAGAAAAAAAAGAAAGAAAGAAAGGTAGAGAGAGAGAAAAAAAAGAAAGAACCATACCACCTTCTTATACCATATACAAGAATAAACTCAAAATGAATTGAAGATTAAATGTAAGACTTGATAGCATAAAAATCCTAGGAGAAAATGCAGGCAATAACATACCTCACATTTCTCTTAGTTATTTGTTTTCTGATATGTCTCATTGGGCAAGGAAAAACAAAAGAAAATAGAAACAAATGGGACTATATCAGACTAAAAACTTTTTGCACAGCAAAGGAAACAAAATGAAAAGGCAAACTTTCTGAATGGGAGAACATATTCACCCGTATGGGGTTAATATCCAAAATTTATAAAGAACTTTTAAATTTCAACACCAAACACAAACATTCCAATTGAAAAATAGGCAAAGGACTGAATAGATATTTCTCCAAGGAAGACAGACAAATGGTCAATAGACATATGAAAAGTGATCAATAATCATCAGAGAAATGCAAATTAAAACCACAATGAAATATTACTTCAACATGTCAGAATGGCTACCATCAATAAATCAGCAAACAAATGTTGGTGAGGATGCTGAGAATGGGGAACCCTTGTGCACTGTTGGTGGGAAGGCAGATCAGTGCAACCACTGAGGGAAGCAGAATGGAGGATACTCAAAAAATTAAAATGAAACTGCCTTATTGTTACAGGGTGCAGCCAAGAGGGGATCCCAAATAGGGATTTGTAATGGGGTCCAGAACTCAATATTAGTAAATATTAGAAAAAAAATAGGATGCCCTCACCATCCCCCACAAGTCTGAGATGGGGGATGGGACACATGGAGCAGGGCCATTCAGAGCTGTTTTGTACAGCAACATCTTTGCAGCTAACCTCTGGCATGGTCATTTAACATATCTATAACCTTTAACTGGTTTCATGGGTATGTTAAATAGCTGTGGCCATGCTTTGAGCCAGGGGATGGGAGTGACTTCCATCCAAGATGTAACTGGGAGGTAACTCACCTGGACACAGCACCTGTGAGAGAGCTTGGAGATGACTGGCTCCATGCATGGGGCCACACCTGCCCAGAATTACTATGGCAGCCCAGAAAAACTGGAAGAATACAGGAACGCTGGCAGGTGTAACTGATTATGGAAGGAGTCAGAAATGGGACTGCAGAGGAAGATTGGTGCAGGGATTTAAAACCCAGGTAAGGCAGCCATACCAAGAAGAACCATGTAGCTTTGGCAGTGAGGACCCCATGGATTTGGGGTGCTCCCTTTTGCCACTTGCCTTAGGAAGCAAAAAACCCTTTGCCTAAAGGAAAAGAGGTAAAAGGACTCTTGCCAGTTTTCCACAAGAAGGTGCCACGTGGCTTTGGATTAACTAGGGTGGAGATTGTGGCAGTGACATAGTGGATGGTGGTGGGAGCCCAAATCACGGACTTCTATGACTTTTCCTGAGAGATGGTACCCCAGACCAGGGCATAGAGAGAAGGAAGGACTGTGTGCATCTGCGGGTATTCTAAAGGACTTTGGTATTTTAATGAAGACATTAAGTCATGATTCTAAGTCTGTATAGCTTTTAAATAAATAATCCCTTTCCTTTGCACAAGTCTCTGGCATTGAGAAATGTCTTTCCTCTGATGGTGGGCATAGTGAACCTAGTGAGGGGTGGGACCCTCGGGGATAAAAAAAAGGGCATCCTTTCAGTAATAGTATACCCCTCTTGCACACCCCTCTTGGGTCTGTTCTGTAACATTATGACCCAATGATTGTACTTCTCAATATATATCTGAATAAACCCAAAACACTAATTTGAAAGAATATTATGCACCCCTATGTTCATTGCAGCATTATTTACAATAGCTAAGTTATAGAAGCAACACAAGTGCCCATCAATAGATGGTTGGCTAAATGGTATATATATATATACCATTACTTTTACATATATATATATATATATATATATATATATATATATATATATAATGGAATATTATTCAACCATAAAAAAAGAAAATTACCACTTGTGATAGCATGGATGGACCTAGAGGGTATTAACCTAAGCGAAATAAGTTAGTCAAATACTGTATAATTTCATTTATATGTGGAATCTAAAGAACAATATAAGCAAACAAAACAGAGACAAGCCCATAGAGAACAGACTGATAGTTGCCAGAGGGGAGGGAGGTTGGGGTTCTGGGTGAAAACTGAAGGAATTGAGAGGTACAGATTGGAAGTTACAAAATAGTCATGGGGATGTAAAGTACAACAGGGAATATAGTCAATAATATTGTAATAATTATGTATGGTGTCAGTTGAGTACTAGAAATATCAGGGGAAACACTTTGTGAAGTATGTGATTCTCTAACCACTATGCTGTACACCTGAAACTAATGCAAAATAATATTGAATATAAACTGTAATTTAAACAAAGTAAAAATTAGAAAAATAATAAGATACAAAAAATAAGTAAGCAAGCTGAGTTTGAGAAACTGAATTAAGGTTGTTTGCAGTATAGTGAGAGAAAATAACAGTTGGGGACTAAATTAGAAAGATAGATAAGAACTAGATTATGCAGGACATTTAGATAGTGATAAGAAATTATTTTATTTAAGGAACAAGACATGTTATGTGACTTATTTTGTACTGCTGAGAAGAATATGTGAAATAGCTTTTAAATTTAAGAAAGAAATTAAGCCAGTGATCAGTTTTTAAGTAGGAATTCCATAAATCTTCTAATTAGTTCTGTGGTAGAGAGTGTTGTTTGAACATAGGCATAAAATTTTTTTTAAAGTTTAATTTGTAGAACTAGTTTGACCACATGAATTGTATTTGTTAATAACCATTAGGTGCATGATAAAACCCCATACTCTACCAGCAGCTGTGTCAGAAGAACAGTCTAATAATCTTTTGGCTTAAATAAAAATATGTTTAAAATCCGAAATTACACAATTGCTGAATAAGATTTTTAAAGTTCATTTACAGAGTTCATTAAATGGTATAAGAATAAAATAAGTCTAATATAAAGCTAAAATAAAATTATTAGCTCTAGTGAAGCTGAACTATTCATTCAAAGTTCGACAGATATCATCTTTGGCTAAAACTGTATATTAAATGCATTTGTTTAGTTCATAGAATCATCAATGACAGAACTTTCCATTTTGACTTTTTGATAAAGCCAACACAAAAATAACCAACTGTGATTCTAAAGTTATTAAATGTATCCTTTTAACCTCTCTTTTATAAGATGCCTTAACTTAATATTAGGATGGCAAAAATAGGTTCATGAATTAACTCTTATACAACATCTGCAAAAATACATCTTTCAGACCTGTGGCTTACCTATTTCTTATTTTTAGAATACCAATTATTCTTTTCTAAATTTAACTTTTCTCACATATGATTTAGGAAGATATTAAGCTATTCTTTATATAAGTAAAAGATAAATGATCATTATAAAAAATAGTTTTGTTCTAATTATTTTTCTCTTTAAACACAAAGTGTTTAAAGTAAAGAGGGGTGCTCTAGATTGATGTTAGCCCCTAACACCCTGAATTCAAAGGTCTTATTGCTTCATTCCAATCCTCTTCATCTCTTTAGGCCCAGTTTATCAAACTATCTATTTCTCTCTCTCTATTCTGGTTTGTCGTGTAATAGGTACTTTCCCAAAATAATGCTATATTTAGGACCAGGAACTCTGTGAAGTCCAACTCAAAATTATGATTCAATTGTTATACTCACTTTTTAATATTTTGATTGTTTCTTTATCATTGTTTTTCCCACTCTTTCTCAAGTTGTAATGTTACAGGACACTGTCTATACCCTAATGAATTGCTAGCAAATGGAAAGTGACAATATCAATACTTTGAGCAATTTCAACCTTATCTCTAGGGGTCAAATTCCAGAAGACTGGTAATTCAGCATTCAACAGAAAAGAAAGTGGAATGTTTAGCCAAGTCATGATTTTAAACTCCTATCCTCTATTTGTAAACTACTGGTAAACTGCTTACACTGAAATAGAATGGAAATTATATAATTATGTACTTTCTGCTCCCATATTTGCTTCTTCACATCTCATACAATTATGCCTCCTACAGATTTCCTTCTGGATCTATAGGTGAAATAATTCTGAATCTGCGAAATATTATAAAAGAAGTGAAGTGATGTCCTTAGAGCAGCCATACCAACAATAGTGGAGTTATTTTTTTCATTGGTAAATTTATTAACCCTATGGCTCAATCTGCCACTATTTGGATAATTACTGGGAATTTTATGGTAAAATTGGTAGATTCACAATCAGTTAAAGATCAGGGAGGAGAAGATGTTTCAGTCAATGTTAAAAACTTCCAACTAAACCCTAGATGCCACCAACTCCTTTCCATAATTTTATCCCAATGAAACTGTGCTTAAATTACACTTATTTAGAATAAACTATATTAAAAACTGTGTTAAATATTTTACTAAAACTTATATATCCAATAAAAGTATTTCTCTTTTAAGAGATTTTTTCAGGTAAAGGTTAAAAATAAAAATCATTGCAATAATGCTTAGGGCCTCTAAAACATGTATCTTACAAAAATAGAATGTCTAGGATACTAAGAAGCATAGATTATTATTGCCTGTGTTTTGTCCTACTCTTCATATCTAAACTGAAAATAGCTATAACAAAGACCATAATTTTATATTCCTCACTATTTCTCTAAAGTGCATGCAGTTTTGGCCTATGAACTATAAAATTCACTCTGCTTCATGTTTCCACACTTGTGGGAATTCACTGTGGAAACAGGGGGTGGGATAGGCAGAGGAGGGCAAAGGGGGAAAACCTGAGACAACTGTAATAGAATAACAATAAAAAATGATTTAAAAATTCCTCACAAACTGAACTTCAAATGTTATCAGATATATCTGCTTCTCTACAAATCCTAAACTCAGCAAATTAGAGTGCTACATTCACTTCTCATCTATTCTTAAAATCATCCTTTGCAATCTAGTAGGTGGTTTCAGGGATAGGTGAGTTGAAAGGTATCTCTGCAAACAAAAGTTCCTTTCCAATGAGGGAAAGAAAAAAATAATCTGCCAGTGTTCATGAAAAAGAAATGTCTTCCAACCTGTAATTAAGTGCCTCCAGTAACACAAATCTCAAAAACCATTCTATTGTTGTATCAATCTAAGAGCCTAAGTGTTCATTTTTAATATTTAACTGTAAATAACTACATTCTAACATGCTAATGTTCATTTCTGTTAGTCATTCTTCCTTCTGAAATAACATAAAATAAGATTATTTTCTCTATATAGCAATCCTTCAAAAAGAAAAACACTTGCTATTACAATTTTCTTAAACCCAATTTCTGATGTATGTACTTATCCCTTTATTATTATTTTTTCTCATAGCTTACTTCTTTTCTTATTTTTAATATAGTTTATTGATGATGCCATTAGAGTTGTTCTATTCCCCCCTTCATTCCCCTCCACCCTGCACACCCCTCCCCCACCATTCCCCCAATTTAGTTTATGACCACGTGTCTCAAGTTTTTTAGATTCTATATTTCCCCCACTATTCTTGCCCTCCCCCTATCTATTTTCTACCTATTGTCTATACTATTTTCTGTACTTTCTCCCCCCTTCTCCTCCTCCCACTCCTCTGTTGCTAACCCTCCATGTGATCTTCATTTCTATGGTTCCGCTCCTGATCTAGCTGTCCTCTTGGTTTGCTTTTGTTTTAGGTGTGGTTATTAGTAACTGTGAGTTTACTGTCCTTTCACTGTTTATATTTTTATCTTCTTTTTCTTAGACAAGTCCCTTTAATATTTCATATAATAAGGGCTTGGTGATGATGAACTCCTTGAATTTGATCTTATCTGAGAAGCATTTTATCTGTCCTCCCATTCTAAATGAAAGCTTTGCTGAATAGAGCAATCTTGGCTGTAGGTCTTTGGATTTCATGACTTGGAATACTTCTTTCCAGCTCCTTCTTGCCTATAAGGTCTCTTTTGAGAAATCTGCTGCCAGTCTGATGGGTACTCCTTTGTAGGTGACTGTCCCCTTATGTCTTGCTGCTTCTAGGATTCTCTCCTTCATTTTCATCTTGGCTGATGTAATTATGATGTGCCTTGGTGTGTTCCTTCTTGGGTCCAGCTTCTTTGGGACTCTCTGAGCTTCCTGGATTTCCTGGAAGTCTATTTCCTTTGCCAGACTGGGGAAGTTCTCCTTTATTATTTGTTCAAATAAGGTTTCCACTCATGGCTGTTCCTCTTCCCCTTGTGGTACCCCTATAATTCGGATGTTGGAATGTTTAAAGATGTCCTGGAGGTTCCTAAGCCTCTCCTCATTTTTTTGAATTCTTGTTTCTTAACTCTTTTCTGTTGGGTCATTTTTTTCTTCCTTCTGATCCACTCCCTTGATATGAGTCCCAGTTTCCTTTCCATCACTATTGGTTTGAACTGTGCATCTGAGAGGTTGGCTATTTCTTGGTCACTTAGAGTTATTGGCTCTGGGGCTTTGAGTTCTTGAGCCATGTTTTGGTCTGTTTGTGCCTGTTACGTATGAGGAGCAGAGCCCTGGGTGTTCACCAGGGCTGGGCGACCCAGTCACTGGGTTGTGATGCTCTATGTGGGGGCGGGGTCAAAGAGGGGCATGGGGGTCCCCTCTGCTGCTTCTCGCTGCTGGGGCCTGAGCAGTCTGTCTCACTGCTCGCTCCTTCACTTGTTTATCTGCAGGCGAATGTGTGACCACAGTCAGCCAGTTGCCTTACGCCCTCATTGGGTCCACCCGTTGCTACCCCACACCTGGGATCTGCCAACAGCTGCCTGTGTGCCTGGGTCAGGGGATCTTTCCTGCCCAACCCTGCTCAGCTGCTGGCTCCACCCCTCTTACCAGTCTGGCTGAATGGTTCGTTGCTGTCAGAGTTCTGTATAGTTAATTTTCTGTGTTTTGGCTGCGTTTTTGTTTACTAAAACTTTGTTGTCTTTAAACTCAGTTGTGGGAGAAGGCACAGTGTTTTCACCTATGCCTCCATCTTGGCAGAAGTCCCCTTTATTATTATTTATATGACTTTGTTGTCAAGCTTTTCAGGATCTCTTTCATCTCATTTTTTACACCTACTGTTCCTTTGACTGAAGCACTATTTCTTGGCCTCTTACTGCTCCAGAATGATTATCATTCACCAGATCTTATCCTAGAGGTAAATTTCTTTGGAAAACCTTTTCTAAGGCTCTAAAAGAATACATTAGACAAACACTCCTACCTCTACCTTAAGTGTCGCTATAGAATTGGGTGCTGAAAAATCATGTAATTTTTCATAGTGTATTGTAATTCTCTCCTTTTATTCTGTCTTTTCAACTACACTCCCAACTCACTGATGACAGGAAGTGTCTTAATCATTGAAATATTTCCAAAACTGAGCACATGATAGAAGGCATATAAATATTTGTGAAATAATTGGAAAACCTAAGAATAAGGCAGGATGATGAACAACTATGTCCTTCAGTTGTATATAAAATAGAAATGAGAATAATATAAACTCTTGTGGTTATGGCATACTGTAATTGAATCAACATATATAAAACTCTAAGAAAAGTTTCTACTATATTGTTTTTTTAAATCTCGGTTATTATTTTTTATGGTCAACTAAAACATCTCTTGTTTTCATATAAGCTAGTTTTAAACTATGTCCACACATTTTTCTATTTAGAATGTTAATTTTTAAAATATAAATGAAGACCTTAACATTTATATTTGTTACTTTTCATTTTAGTTATTCCAGATGACATACATGAATGTCTTTAATATTTTCACCTAAGATATGAATAAGTGACATACATATATATATATTATATACACATAGTGTATGTTTTATATATTTAAGTATGTGTGTGAAGTCTCTTCACTGAGGTGAAAGTAGAAAATACTCACTATTTTACTACTGTATTTTTTCTCAAAGATAATATATATATATATATATATATACACACACACACACACACACACACACACACACAAAGAGAAACATTGACAGAGAGATCAGGGTGGAAAGGAAGGGATGAAAAGGAGCAGATAGAGAGGGAAATTTATTAATCAATTATAAAAACTTTGGACACAGTCAACCTTATTTCTAAATCTCAGTTCCTTGTACCTCCTGATTGTACAAACTTGGAAAAGTTGCTTACTCTTTTCTGCTATTAATCTCCCTGTGTATGGATATTCAGTTAACTATAAATTCATCACAGCACCTCATCACCAGATCAATATATTACAATACCTTTGTCATATATTTATTTAAATCTATAGCAAAAATATCTTTATCCTTTGAACCTATACTTGCTCATAACATTTATCACAGAGGAGCATGGAATATATCTGAGAAATGGAGGATATCATATTGAGACCTGAAAATGTAGTACATAAAACATAGTAAAGAAGGAACATTGGAAAGGTGGGGGGTGGGTTAGATTATTTAAGGCCTTGAATACAAAGATGAACAGTGTACACTTAATTAGAAGACTAACTAATGAATGTTTTTCAGTGGGAGAATTATACAAATAGAGATATACTTCAGGAACATAATATGTCAAAATACGAAAAATTATGGAAAGGGGTTGACTCTTAAGCAAGGAGGTCAGTTAATAGTTTTTGTGTTAGCTTGAGCAAGAGATTGGCCAAAAATGTTTACTGAATAACTCTCAGATACAAATGACAACCATTAACATTGTTGGGGATATATTGATGAAATATATACTAGCCTTATAAACTAAAAAACAAACATAAGTTTCAGAAATATATATGTGTGTGTATATATGCATATATATATGCATATGCATATATATTTTAAAACTAATATACTGCATCTATGACCACTCAAAATAGAAATTCAAAAGATGATTTAAAAAAGAAATATTAATTCTTACCGAGGGTGGAAAAACTTAGGAAATTTCTCTGAAAAAGAACCTTAAAGCTGAGCTTATGTCACTCACTAGCTATGGAGGACGGTCATACATAAACAGGAATGTATGGAGAAGCTTATTTTAAAATTAAGAGTATAAATTCTTCCTTCTGCAATCCTAACCAGTATCTGGAACTTTTCCTTTGTTCAGAGGCCCAAGATGTCAAGGTTTGGGATATATAGTTGCAGAGATTCCTAACCCCAGAGGACTACATGGCTTATCCCAGATGGATCAAATTATCACACAGAGTGGCAGCCAATATCGAGGATGCTGGTCTCTAAAATGAAGTCTTACCACTGAAATGAAAAGAGAAGCTACTAGAAATATTCTACTGTTTATTTTTTCTACAAAGATAAAACTTTCTTATTTGAAAAATAATTAGTAACAATTAGAAAAGTTAAAATAGTATAATATTATGAGTATAAATTTTAAAATGTCATAAAACACATTTACAAAGATTGGGCATTCTAGAGATCTGAGCTGGGGACTTAAAAGAGAATACACAGAAAATACTCTTTCTTCCAATTCCTTATGCATAAGAAATTCTCTAGAAAAATTCATTTTATAGATGAGAATTGTGTGAAAAACACTGAATATAGTAGGAGAGAGCTTCAAGATCAAGAATAGTTTTATTTCTAAAATCTCACAGGTTAAAATACACAGAGCTTTATTTTTTTTACAAAATGTATAAAATGATGAAGATTCTTAATAAAAGCAAATACTGGGAAAATGTTAAATTAAGATTTTGGGACTGCCATTCATACAAAAGTTTAGGATGGTAGTTTCTCCATTTGTTTTTCTTCCATTTAACTCATCATTAACAGGAGAGCCTTTATATAGTCAATTCATTAACGTTTATAGTGTCCCTGCCATCAGATAATCAGCATTTTATATTAACAATATCTTTCAAGGGGAGAATAAGAAAAAAGATGCAAGACCCTACAACAAATATATGGCTTCCAAATGGATGTCAAAATTGATTGGCAATTTTTTCTAGTGGAGAAACATCTCCAACATGATTTTTTAAAATAAAAATAAGCAAGAACTCTAATCCTTAACTCAAATTCCAAAGTCATGCAAGACTAAAAATGTGCCTCAGCCCCAAATTATAAACATGTGTCTGTTTAGTTGTATAGGAAAAATTGTACATTTGAAAAAAACATTAAAAAATTCTTAACTAACTGAAAAAGTAAAAAGCAATTAGACACATATATTTATCCTCTTTAATAAGCTAAACTGGCACAACTGAATTTCTGTAACAAAATAGCTTCAAGCCTAGAATCTTGATGCCAGCATTAGCCTAGAGCAAATTTTTACACTGACATTGTTTAGTCTGTAAAAGGTGTCTTAATGGAAACATTGTCGGATCTTTTGTCCAATAAAGTTAGGAGATGCCCCATAAAGACATAATGTAAACCTCCCAATACCACAGGGACCTTTTTAACTGTTAATTCTCTTTTCAAAGATAAGAAGAGCTCATCCCAATGTCTCCAGTGAATTTCCCGTGAATTCTGAAAGCACTCTTTCACATTACCCTAAGATCCAAGTGGAAAGAAAAAATTACAAGTTAGATGTTACTGTTTGGTTCTTACATTTTACTTCATTTAATACTAGTTATAAATGGAACTTGCCTAACTGACAAAGCCTACAAGCTCCATTCAATTAGTTTTAAGAGGATTAAAACACTGCCTTGGAACTGCAGACTTAAATAGACAAAACTCAGCAAATACATCTTTCATGTACCCATTAATTCAAAAATAAATATGTTATGTTATTTATTATTATTTTATCTGAGGTAAAATAATCAGATATTTGAAACACTGTACATTTTAACTAAGGTATGACTTCTCATTGTGGTGAAGTTTTAAAACCTAAAGTTAAAAAAGAAAGAGTGACAGGTGTGTGTATGTGTGTGTCTGTGGGTGTGAATTAAAGTTAGATTCAACATACACACATTCTTGGTAATATTCTTCCAACTTAACATCAAGGCATGGCTAAAGCTAATACCACATTAATATATTTAAAAATCTACCAAGTAAACAAGGCAGATTTCCATGATGATCACTACTGCTTCCTTTACATATATATTTCTTTTAATGTAAAAAATGTAGGTCACTTCAAGAATCACAAAGTAATTGCCAGATTTAAGTATGGTCATTACCAGAAAACCAGCCACCTTCCACAGACTATACAACAGAAAGCAACTAAGTACACAAACAGCTCCAACAAATGCCCTGAAAACAATTAAAACCAGTCCAAAGAAAGAGTAGATTAACAATTCTTTAAAAAGACAAAAATTTGCACTGCTTTAGTTGGCTCATTCATTCAACCAGTTAGTATTTACTGAGTAACAAGTTAACATGTCAGCAGACTGAACACATTGAAATTTCAAACAAAGATATAGACTTGACCTTGTCCTCAAGAGAAAATTTTCTAGAAGAGGAAAGATGTGACATCCACATAAACTCTGCGGTGCATTTTAGAAAATATATTTGCCTTAAGAAATGCAAGTAAAAGAAAACATGGAGAGTAAAAGGAATATTTGGAGGAGAGAAGATGGCAGCCAAGTAGGTGGGAGCTGAGCTAACTTGCTCATACCTCCAACTGGGACACTTAAATTATCTTCCAAAAAACAAAATGAACAGCCAACAGAATCTTGGGTGATATGAAGTTTGGAAGCCAAAGTGTACAGAGGATATGTCAAAATAAGTGCATAGAAGACAAGGTGGGAGTTGTGACTACCAGTAAGCCTGCTGGAGGGAAGAACCCACCAATAAATACACCACTAATGAGTAAAGACCAAGTACAAACAAGACAGCCCACACAAATGGGAGAAAAGGCAACCCTAGAACAACCAGACAAAGAGATCAAAGAGACTGCAACACTCAGTTCTATAGAACTCCTACCATAGAAATTCAACCCACAAAGAAAGGCAGGCAAAGCAGAGTAGCCTGAGATGCAGAAAAAAAAACAAAAAGAGGCACCTAAAATAGGGCAACAAAGAAAGAATCTACAATCAAAAGGAATGGAAGAATCCCCAGCAAAAGAGCTAAATGAAATTGAAGAAAGCAAGCTATCAGATACAGAATGCAAAAATATGTTTATAACGATGCTCAAGGAACTCTGTAACAACTACAAAGAACTGACTGGGAATTGCAACAGCATAAAAGAGAAAATAGAAACTATAAACAAGAGCCAGGAAGAAATGAAGAATACAGTATTTGAAATAAAAAATACACTACAGGGAATTAAAATCAGGCTGGATGAAGCAGAGGACTGAATTACTGAGCTGAAAGACAAGCTAGAAAGAAATACCCAGGTAGAGCAACAGCATGAAAAAGTATCAAAAAGTATGAAGATAGCTTACCAAAATTTCAGGACAACATGAAACATAATAACATAAGAATCACAGGGATACCAGAAGGAGAAGAAAAGGAGCAAGAGATACAAAACCTGTTTGAAAAAATGACAGAAAACTTATCTAAGAGGGGGAAAGCCATGAAAATTCCAGAAGCACAGAGGATCCCAATCAAGAGGAACCCAAAGAGGTCTACTCCAAGACACATAATAATTAAAATGCCAAATTTTAAAGACAATGAGAGAATATTAAAGCAGCAAGGGAGAAACAGATAGTAACACACAAGAGAACTCCAACAAGGCTAGCAGCTGACTTCTCAAAAGAAACACCAGAGGGAGGAAGGAAGATGGCCACAGAGTAGGACGGAGAAGATTCCATTTCCCACACACATGGAAGAAAATCCTGAAAGATCTATGGAGGAACAGCACAAACAGCCAACAGTTCCCCAGCATTTATAAAAATAAGAGACCAGAGATTATGACGGACACTGAAGGACCAGACAGTAAGGAGACTGCTGCAGGTCAACAGGGTCTACAAAGACAAGAGCAGCAGCAGCATTGGCGGGGGCCTAGTGGCCTCAGTTGGAGACCAGTGGCCTAGTTCAGGGACCAGCGGATTTGGCCGGTGGCCAGCGCCCGGTGCATCTGCCAAAGGAGCCTTGGTGCCCAGCAGCCTCAGCTGGTGGCCAGCACCGGGAGTGTCTGCCATGGACACTTTAGGAGCCCCAGCACCCAGAACGTCTATGGCAGACTCTTTGGGAGCCTTGGACCTCCTGCAGGATCCTTGGGAGGGAGCCAGGTCACCAGTTCCCTCCTTCCCCGTCTAAGCAAGGTTGAGCAATGCCAGGCAGAGACCTCTCTACTTCAGTTTACAGAGAGGATAATAAGAAAAAAGGGCCACGTTCAACCATGGACTCTGTGGTCATCAGCCTGGGAGAATTGAGAGGTGCATTGTCGAGCTCTGATTCCGATAGTCACCAGTCTGCCTGGGGGATTAGGCTGGGCTGAGAGGCAGACTTTCTGGAGAAGTTTTTTTGGAAAGTAAACTGAAGGATTCTCCTGTAACAGCAGCTTGGCCTGCTCCCCACCCAGCCTGGCAGTGATCCAGAGGATGGGCAGAAGCCCTTGAGTTCCCCCACAGAACTGGGAAGGTATGTGCCAGATCCTGCGGGTCCCAGACAACCTGACTGGCCAGCACGGATGCCCCTACACCAGCCCACAGAGAGGACCCCTGGGGAAAGTGCTCTGAGAAAAACCTAGATAGCCTTCATGGGGAACTGGGGAGAGGTATAGGCTTAGCTCTTGGGAGAGCACTAGCAGAAAGACCACACCAATCGACCCTCAGCCTGCTACAGCCACAAAAACTGGTTTGGCCAGTTTGAAACCAACAACAGATGACTTTTGGTGTTTGTTTGTTTGTTCTAAGTAATTTTATCTAGTAATCTTGTATCTTTTAAATTTTATTATTGTTTTATCTTTCAATATTTTTTCCTCTTTTCTTCTTTCCTCTTTTATTCCTTCTTCCTTTCTTTCCAAACTGATCACTTTTTCTCCCTTCTCCTGACTTTTTTTGTTTGTTTGTTTTCTTTTCTTTTACCCACCCACAAGGGACACAAACAACTTGGAACTGCAAAAACACCAGAGTTGGACCCAAAGAGGGGGCATCCCAACAGGAGAGACAGAGAGAAAAATTTCACTTTGCTATAACAGAGAAGCCACAAGTTGCTGCATATTTGAATTATTATAATTTTTTCATTATTCTCAATTCTTTTATATTTTAATAGTATCTTTGTATTCTTCCTCTTTCTGTATAGGCTTCTTACCCTTGGCTGGTTATATCATATCATTTAACAGGTTTCTCCTGTTCTTCTCCACTGTGTATTTCTAATTTTCTATTTTAACACCACTTATTTTTCTTTAGCACACTACCCAAAGTTCTATACCCCCTATTCATGTTATCCAGATCACATAGACTCCATCATATGATTGTTGCTCTACTATTATCATAAATAAGAGCTGTTCTATACAACTGTAAATACATCACAACACATCTCCTGGATCTTAGCCCACTTTACATGTTCCTGAATTCTATTACTTTGGTGATTAACTCTATTTGCTTACACACTACAACTATTTACTATCCTTTACTTTCACCTTACCTCCCACAACCTCACTGCTTTCTAGATACAACTCCCAAGCCTTCCTTCCCCAACAAGAGACTTATTCTCTGTCCATCCTTTCTTAAAAGTGGCAACTTGGGTTGAAGATTATGGTTAACACTATATATAGCCTAAAGATCTTCTATCTCTTCTCTACTGGCTGTGACTGTAAATATCATAAAATCCTGCTGTCATAAACCATTTTGCCTCCCCCTTCAACTGATCACACACATACACACACACAAAGAGTAGGTGGAAGCATAAAACATCAGGATACCTGAAGGAGACTGCACCATTGAATTTCACAGGTATTCTACCACAGAAATTCACACCATAAACCCAAGGAGTCAGAACAGATCAATTTAAGAAGCTGAGGCTAACAAGAAGGTCTCAGAAACAATAGGAAGACAAAGAAACAATCCCCAGATGAAAGAAAAGGAGGAAGCCTTAGAAAGAATGTTAGATTAAATAGAGGCACGTCAACTATCAGATATTAAATTTAAAGCACTGGTTATCAGGAAGTTCAAAAATCTCACTAAGCTACCAGAAACTACAGGGGAGCTACAATGAACTAACTGCAAATTATATCAACATGAAAAAGGATATGGAAACTACCAGCAAAGGTCAAGAGGAAATGAAGAATACAATTTCTGAACTGAAGAACAAAGTAGTAAGAATCAAAAGCAGGATCAATGAAGAAGATCAAATCAGCAACTTGGAGAACAAAGTAGAAAAACACTCCCAGGAAGAGTAAGAAAAAAAGGCTCAGAAAGAAAGAAGAGGGATTAAGAGAAATGCAAGACAATATGAAACTTAATAATATTGGGATAATAAGGATACCAGAAGGAGAAGAAGAAAAACAAGGGATAGAAAACCTATTTGAAAAAATTAATGAAGAAAAACATTCCTAATTTGATGAGAGAAAAAGTCACACAAATCCAGGAATCACAGAGAGTCCCAATCAAGAGGAACATAAAGAGGCCCATTTCAAGACACATCATCATTAAAATGGCAAAATTCCAAGACAAAGAGAGAATCTTAAAGGCAGCAAGGGAGAAAAAGGACATAACATACAAGGGTGCCCCAATAAGGTTAGCTACTGACTTCTCAATGGAAACACTCCAAGCAAGAAGAGAATGGCAAGAAATATTTCAAGTCATGAGAACCAGGGGCCTGCAACCAAGGCTACTTTACCCAGCAAGGCTCTCAATCAAGATGGTAGGCCAAATAAAGAGCTTTCAAGATGAAAGAAATTTGAAACAATACGCCTCCACCAAACTAGATTGGCAAAAAAATGCTAAAATGACTGTTTTAAAGAAAGAAAGTAAAAGAGAGAGACAGAGAGCAACACAGGTACAAAAATGGCAAAGAACCTATCAATAATAACATTAAATGCAAATGAATTAAATGCTCCAATCAAAAGACATACAACAGCTGAGTAGATAAGTAAACATGACCCACAAATGTGCTGCCTCCAAGAGACCCACCTCAGGACAAAAGACCTACACACACTAAAAGTAAAGGGCTGAAAACAAATTTTCCAAGCAAATGGACAAGAAAAAAAAGCCGGGGTAGCAATCCTCATATCAGACAAAATAGACTTCAAAAAAAGGGCCATAAAGAGAGACCCAGACAGTCACTTCATAATGCTCAAAGGAAGAATCCACCAAGAAGACATTAACATTGTAAATATATATGTACCCAACATAGGAGCACCCAAATATATGAAGAAAATCTTAGAGGACTTCAAGAAAGATATTTACAGCAACACAATTATAGTACGGGATTTTAACACCGCACTCTCAAAAATGGACAGATCTTCCAAACAAAATGTCAATAAAGATATTGTGACATTGAACAATGCCCTAGATGAAATGGACTTAACTGATATATATAGAGCCCTTCATCCCAAAGAAGCTAAATATACATTCTTTTCAAATGCACATGGAATCTTTTCAAAGATAGACCATATGATACCACATAAGACAAGCCACAACAAATTCAAGAAAATTGAAATCATACCAAGCATTTTTCTGACCACAAGGGACTGAAACTGGAAACCAACCTCAAACAACAAAACCCAAAACACCCAACATCATGGAGATAAAATGGCATGCTATGAAACAACGAATGGGTCAAGAATGAAATTAGGGAAGAAATCAAAAAGTTTCTGGAAACAAATGAAAATGAACTCACAACAACCCAAAAGTTATGGGACAGAGTGAAGGCAGTCCTGAGAGGGAAATTCAGAGCAATACAGGCCTATTTAGAAAAGACAGAAACATTTCAAACAAACAACATAACCTTATGCCTACAAGTACTCGAGGAACAATAACAAACATAGCCCACAGCAACTAGAAGGAAGGAAATAACCAAGATCAGAGCAGAATTAAATGACATGGAGACAAGAAGCACAATTGTAAGGATCAATGAATCCAGGAGCTACTTTTTTAAAAAGATAAACAAAATCGACAAGCCTTTAAGTAGGCTCATCAAGAAAAGAAGAGAAAGGACCTGAATAAACACAATCAGAAATGAAAGAGGAGAGGTTACAACTGACACCACAGAAATAGAAGGGATTGTAAGAAATTACTATGAAGAATTGTATGCTAAGAAATTTGAAAACCGAGATCGGGGAAGATGGCGGCGGAGTAGGACAAAGGATTTCGCTTCTCTCCACATGCCGGAGAAGGACCTGGCTGATCTGCAGAAGAACACAGCAGATGCTAAACTGGGACTCAGCATATAAGAAGGCAGGACTCCAGAGACTGTAGCGGACACTGAATGACCAGAGGTTGAGGAGAGGAGACGACCACAGATCAACAAGGTACGAGGGAGCAGCACAGAGGCGGTGGCGGGGCCCCCTGCCAGGCCAAGCCAGGGCCCGGGCTGGCCGCCCAGGTCTCTGAGAGCCGAGGGTGGGCAACACCGTCTCTGGGAGAGAACTGGTCACCAGCACCACCCCTGTCTGGCAGGGTGCAGATTGGAAAACACCATAAGAGATCAGTCTTCCAGTAGTGGCAGAGAGAGGAGTGAGCATTCGGAAGCAAGCTCCGATAACCCGTGGAGTCAGGTTGCTGGCTTGGGAGAACTGAGAGTTGCCAGAGCACTCCCTGCTTCGAGGGGCCCGTGCCTGCCTGCGAGCAGTCCCAGGGAATCTCGGACTGCTGTCAGGGCCTCCAGAAGTGGGTCAGTTTCGAGCTCCATCCCTACTCAGCCGGCACAGACCAGCTCCATCCCTGCTCGCTGGCGGCGAGGCTGCGCAGACTGCCTGCATCCTTGCTCAGCTGCCGAAGACTAGGAGACACTGTGAGTCATGCATTGATCTTCCGCTTGACCAGCTGCAAGTCGCTCACACCTCCCCGTCCCCGAATGGCCCGCGCCATCGCCGGCTTGGGCTCCTACAGCCGTGCGCGCCTCCCCGGCCCCCGGCTTCATCGGCCTTGGGTCTCACGTGCCTTCCCGCCCCCCGAGGGGCCCCGAGCAGGCCGTCTACTCGGGGAACTTCCAGTCGCCCGTGCTTTTCCGGTGGGGCGGGGTCTGTGCCGACCCTCAGCTTGGGGAATTGAGAGTCGCCCAGGTGATCCCTGTGGCACAGGACCTGCACTGGCTGGCAAATAAATTCGGGGAGTCTCTGGCTGCTGGCTGGGCCCCTGGAAGAGAGCCAGTCACCAGCTTCACCCCTACTCAGTCGGCGCAGACAGGGAAACACAGGGAGTCGGGCTGTTGCTGTTGGGTTTGGGAGAATTGTGAGTTGCCCTGTGTATTCAGCCACAACACAGGGAAAGGTCCACACCCAAGCCTACGAGAACAAGAAAGCCAGGCTGGGAGCGTGCACCCTCATGTCAGACCAGGGCTGGGAAGCCTGGGAGAAAATCTGCTCTCAGTAGGGTGCGGGTGAGAGGCGCCAGTCTGGATCTTGGGGGGTACTGGCAAGACGAGTTGAGTGTACCAAGGCGCGAGAAGAGCCACAATAACAGCCCCTCAGGCTGCTGCAGTTAGTGAGACCAAACGGGTTGACTCGCTGGACACCAACCGGAGGAGTAGAGAGAGCAGAGAAGACCAAGATACCTACAGGAGACTGCACCACTGAATTCCACAGGTATCCTACCACAGGAGTTCACGCCATAAACTCAGGGTACCAGAACAGATCAATCTAAGAAGCTGAGGCCAACGAGAAGAGCAGCACAAACAATGGGGAGACAAAGAAACAATCCCCAAATGAAAGAAAAGGAGGAAGCCACAGAAAGAATGTTAGATGAAATAGAGGCCAGTCAACTATCAGATGTGGAATTCAAAGCACTGGTTATCAGGAAATTCAAAGAGCTTACAACGAACTACCAGAAACTACAGGGGAGCTACAATGAACTCTCCACAAATTATACCAGCATGAAAAAGGAAATAGAAGCCATCAGCAAAGGCCAAGAGGAAATGAAAAATACAATTTCTGAATTGAAGAACACAGTAGAAGGTATGAAGAGTAGGATTGATGAGGCGGAGGACCGCATAAGCGAGCTCGAAGACAAGGTGGAAAGAATCTCCCAGACAGACGAGGTAATGGAAAAGAGAATCAGAAAAAATGAGGAGAGTCTAAGAGAAATACAAGACAATATGAAACGTAATAATATCCGAATAATAGGAATACCAGAAGGGGAAGAAGAAGAACAAGGGATAGAAAACCTACTTGAAAGAGTAATAACAGAAAATTTTCCTAAGATGAGGGGAGAGAAAGTCACACGAATCCAGGAATCGCAGAGAGTCCCAGGCAGGTGGAACCCAAAGAGGCCTACTGCAAGACACATCATCATTAAAATGGCAAAACTCCAGGACAAAGAGAGAATCCTAAAGGCAGCAAGGGAGAAAAAGGAAGTAACATACAAGGGGGTCCCAATAAGGTTGGCTAATGACTTCTCAACGGAAACATTCCAAGCAAGAAAAGAATGGCAGGAAATATTCCAAGTAATGAGAAACAGAGGCCTACAACCGAGACTGCTTTATCCAGCAAGGCTCTCAATCAAGATAGAAGGCCAAATAAAGAGCTTCCAAGACAAAAGAAGTCTAAAAGAATACGCCTCCACAAAACCTGCTCTACAAGAATTACTAAAAGGGCTGCTTTAAGGAAAGGAAGGAAAAGAGAGAGACAGAGAGGAACACAGGTACATAAATGGCAATGAATAAGTACCTTTCGATAATAACTTTAAACGTAAATGGATTAAATGCACCAATTAAGAGACATAGAATAGCTGAATGGATAAGAAAGCATGACCCACACATATGCTGCCTACAAGAGACTCACCTGAGGACAAAAGACCACCACAGACTGAAAGTGAAAGGATGGAAACAAATTTTCCAAGCAAATGGACATGAAAAAAAAGCCGGGGTAGCAATCCTCATATCAGACAAAATAGACTTCAAAAAAAAGGCTATAAAGAGAGACCCAGAAGGTCACTTCATAATACTCAAGGGAAGAATCCACCAAGAAGACATTAACATCATAAATATATATGCACCCAACACAGGAGCACCCAAATATATAAAGAAAATCCTAGAGGACCTCAAGAAAAATATTGACAGCAACACAATTATAGTAGGGGATTTTAACACCCCACTGTCAAAAATGGACAGATCTTCCAAACAAAATATCAACAAAGACATAGCAGCATTAAACGACACTCTAGAAGAAATGGACCTAATTGATATATATAGAGCCATCCATCCCAAAGAAACTAAATACACTTTCTTTTCAAACGCACAAGGAACATTTTCAAAGATAGATCACATGATAGGACACAAAACCAGTCTCAACAACTTCAGGAAAATAGAAATCATACCAAGCATCTTCTCTGATCACAAGGGACTAAAATTGGAAACCAACCCCACAGGAAAAAACCCAAAACACCCAAAATCATGGAGACTGAATGGTAGGCTATTAAACAATGAATGGGTCAAGATTGAAATTAGGGATGAAATCAAAAAACTCCTTGAAACTAATGAAAATGAACTCACCACAACCCAAAACTTATGGGACACAGTGAAGGCAGTCCTGAGAGGGAAGTTCATAGCAATACAGGCTTACCTAACGGAAATAGAAACATTTCAAACAAACAACCTAACCTGACGCCTGCAAGAACTCGAGGAACAACAACAAAGACAGCCCAGAGCAAGTAGAAGGAAGGAAATAACCAATATCAGAGCAGAATTAAATGACATAGAGACTAAAAGCACAATTCTAAAGATTAATGAATCCAGGAGTTGGTTTTTTGAAAAGATAAACAAAATAGACAAACCTTTAAGTAGGCTCATTAAGAAAAGAAGAGAGAGGACACGAATAAACACAATCAGAAATGAAAGAGGAGGGATTACAACTGATACCACAGAAATAGAAAGGATTGTAAGAAATTACTATGAAGAATTGTATGCTAAGAAATTTGAAAACCTGGGTGAAATGGACAAATTTCTAGAAAAATATAATCTTCCAAAACTCAATGAAAAAGAAGCAGAAAGCCTGAACAGACAAATAACAGAAGAATGAAATTGAAGCAGTAATCAAAAAATTCCCATCACACAAAAGTCCTGGACCAGACGGTTTCACAGGAGAATTCTTCAAAGCAATTAAGGAAGAGCTAACCCCTATTTTTAACAGAATAATCCAAAAAATCCAAAAGGATGGAAGACCCCCCAAACTCTTTTTATGAAGCCAGCATCAACCTTATTCCAAAGCCAGATAGAGACACAACAAAGAAAGAAAACTTTAGGCCAATGTTGCTGATGAACATAGACGCTAAAATTCTCAACAAAATATTGGCAAATGAAATCCAACAATACAATAAAAAGAGCATACACCATGACCAAGCAGGATTCATCCCAGGGATGCAAGGATGGTTCAATATTCGCAAATCAATAAACGTAATACATCACATAAACAAAAGCAAACACAAAAACCGCATGATCATATCAACAGATGCAGAAAAAGATTTTGATAAGGTTCAACACCCATTTATAATAAAGGTACTCAACAAAGTGGGAATAGAGGGAGCATCCCTCAATATAATAAAGGCCATATATGAAAGACCTACAGTCAACATCATACTCAATGGGCAAAAACTAAAAGCTTTTCCACTAAGATCAGGAATGAGACAAGGTTGTCCACTTTCACCACTTCTATCTAATATAGTATTGGCAGTTTTAGGCACGGCCATCAGACAAGAAAAGGAAATAAAAGGCATCCAAATCAGAAGGGAGGAAACAAAATGGTCATTGTTTGCAGATGACATGATAGTGTACATGGAAAATCCTATATACTCTACCAAAAAACTGCTGGAACTAATAAATGAATTTGGCAAAACAGTGGGATACAAAGTCAATATCCAGAAATTAAAGGCATTTTTACATACTAACAGTGAATCAGCAGAAGGAGAAATCAAGAAAAAAATCCCATTTAATACAGCAAAAGCAAAAATAAAATATCTGGAAAGAAACCTAATCAAGGAGGTAAAAGATCTTTATGCAGAAAACTATGCAACACTGAAGAAAGAAATCAAGGAAGACACAAACAAATGGAAATATATACCCCATTCATGGATTGGAAGAATTAACATCATCAAAATGTCTATACTACCCAAAGCAACTTACAGATTCAATGCAATACCTATTAAAGTGCCAATGGCATATTTCACAGACATAGAACAAACACTTCAAAAATGTATATGGAACTATAAACCACCCAAAATAGCAGCCACAATTTTGAGAAAGAGGAACAAAGTAGGAGGGATCACAATACCTGATACCAAAGTGAATTACAAGACTACTGTAATCAAAACAGCCTGGTACTGGCACAAAAACAGGCACATAGACCAATGGAATAGAACAGAGAGCTCAGAAATAAACCCAACTCTTTTCAGTCAATTAATATTCAAGAAAGGTGGCAGCACCATAAAATGGAGTAAAGACAGCCTTTTCAACAAATGGTGTTGGGAGAACTGGACAGCTACATGCAAAAAAATGAAACTTGAGCACCAACTTACACCATACACCAAAATAAAATCAAGGAGGATAAAAGACTTAAATATAAGCCACGACACCATTAAAGTCCTAGAGGAGAACATTGGCAGGAAAATCTCAGATATTTCATACAGCAATATTTTTACTGATATGTCCCCTAGAGCAAGGGATGTAAAGGAAAGAATAAACAAATGGGATCTCATCAAACTTAAAAGCTTCTGCATGGCTAAAGAAAACAGTATTAAGATAAAAAAGAGGCAACTTTTTGGGAAAACATATTTGCCAATGATACCTCAGACATAGGTTTAATCTCCAAAATATACAAAGAACCCACACGACTCCACTCTAAGACAAGAAACCTAATTAAAAAATGGGCAAAGGATTTGAACAGACACTTCTTCAGAGAGGACATACAGAGTGTCCAGAGACACATGAAAAGATGCTTAATATCACTAGTTATCAGAGAGATGCAAATTAAAACCACAATGAGATACCACTTTACACTGGTCAGAATGGCCATCGTAAACAAAGCAACAGACAAAAAGTGTTGGAGAGGTTGTGGGGAAAGGGGGACCCTAGTTCACTGTTTGTGGGATTGCAGACTGGTACAACCATTATGGAAAGCATTATGGAATTTTCTCAGAAAACTATAAATGAACGTGCCTTTTGACCCAGCTATTCCACTGTTAGGAGTATATCCTAAGAACCCTGAAACACCAATCCAAAAGAATGTATGCACACCAATGTGCATAGCAGCACAATTTACAATAGCCAAGTGTTGGAAGCAACCTAGGTGACCGTCAGTAAATGAATGGATGAAAAAACTATGGTACATATACACAACGGAATTTTATGCAGCAGAAAGAAAGAAGGAGCTCCTACCTTTTGTAACATCATGGATGGAACTGGAAAGCATTATGCTGAGTGAAATAAGCCAGGTGTTGAAGGACAAATACCATATGATCTCACCTTTAACAGGAAGCTAAACAACAAAACAAACAAGCAAGCAAAATACAACCAATGACACTGAAATAGAGAACAGGGGGACAGTGACCAGAGGGGAGAGGGGGATGAATTTCAGGGGAAATAAGGGAATGATTTAGAGGAACCTATATAAAGGATACATGGACAACAACTTAGAAGAGTGGAAATGGGAGGGAGGGGAGAGCATGGGGGGTGGGATGGGATGGGAGTAATAGACAGAAAATTGTACTTGAAAAATAATTAAATAAAAAAAAACTATGGTACATTTACACAATGGAATTCTATGCAGCAGAAAGAAAGAAGGAGCCATTACCCTTTGCAACAGCTTGGATAGAACTGGAAAGCATTATGCTGAGTGAAATAAGCCAGGCGGTGAAAGACAAATACCATATGATCTCACTTTTAACAGGAACCTCAACAACCAAACAAGTAAGCAAAATATAACCAAACATACTAAAATACAGAACAGGCTGACAGTGACCAGAGGGGAGAGGGGAGAGAATTTCAGGGGAAAAGGGGAAGGATTCACAGAAACTAGTATAAAGAACACATGGATGACAACTAAGAGGGGTGGAAATGGGAGGGAGGTGGGGAGTACTCTGGGTGGAGGGTTGGGATTGGAGTAAATGACAGAAAACTGTACTTCAACGATATTTTTTTTAAAAAATAAATATATTGGATTTTATTAAAATTAAAATTTTTATCCTGTGAAGCATCTTATTAAAAGGATAACAAAATAAACTATAGATTTGCAGAAAATATTTGCAAACCACACACATAAAAATGGACTTGTGTCTAAAATATATTAAAAGAGGGACAAGCAAAGAAATTAGTTTGATTTTTATGTTATTTAACCAATTATTTTTTCTTGTAGATTTATAGAACGTAGCCCAAAATTCTATTGATGGGTATTCTGGAAGATAAGGTTCTGCTAATGGATAATCCTGTTAGTAAAATGCAATAGATTATTACAGTTAGAAAAGCCAAAAAATATCATACTTCTCTGCATTCATCCATTACATAGTCTTTTCCTACATTGTCTCTGGGCTTTGTCAGTTTGGCTTGACCAATGGTACATCTTACAGGCAGAAATTTAAAGTAATTTCCACATTAATGTTGGTCCCTTTCCTTTTTGCTTTTAGATCCTTGCTACATATGAAGAAGCTGAATTATCCTATTAAAGGCAAATGGTCTAGCAGGTAGCCAACACAAATCAGGCTTCTGAATGACGCTATTTTAGACCCTCAATCTCCAGGACAGTGATCACAGTATTTACAATGAGCAGCAAAAGAACCACTAGAATAACTCCAGCCCATATCATAAAGAAGTAAAAAAGTTGGTATATTAGGTCACTAATTTTCATAGTAGTAGGCATTGCAACAAAGCATAACTATACAGCTTAATATCACTAGATATTAATTAAATGGGTTGAATTATATAGTTGAGTATCATCTCAATTCTAATTTTTAAAACCTTTAATATAATAATCATACCATTATATTTTTTAATTTATTTAATTATTTTTCAATTAGTTTTCTGTCTATTAATCCCATCCCATCCCACCCTCCCCCGTGCTCCCTCCCTCCCTCCCATTTCCACTCTTCTTAGTTGTTGTCCATGTACCCTTTATATAGGTTCCTCTAAATCATTCCCTTATTTCCCCTGAAATTCCCTCCCCTCTCCCCTCTGGTCACTGTCCCCCTGTTCTCTATTTCAGTGTCATTGGTTGTATTTTGCTTGCTTGTTTGTTTTGTTGTTTAGCTTCCTGTTAAAGGTGAGATCATAAGGTATTTGTCCTTCAACACCTGGCTTATTTCACTCAGTATAAATCTTTCCAGTTCCATCCATGCTGTTGCAAAAGGTAAGAGCTCCTTCTTTCTTTCTGCTGCATAAAATTCCGTTGTGTATATGTACCATAGTTTTTGGATCCATTCATTTACTGACCAGTACCTAGGTTGCTTCCAACTCTTGGCTATTGTAAACTGTGCTGCTATGAACATTGGGGTGCATATGTTTTTTGGGATTAGAGTTTTAGGGTTCTTAGGATACAATCCCAGCAGTGGAATTGCTGGGTCAAAAGGCAAGTCCAATTTTAGTTTTCTGAGAAAATTCCATACTGTTTTCCATAATGGTTGTACCAGTCTGCAATCCCACCAACAGTGGTCTAGAGTCCCCTTTTCCCCACACCCTCTCCAACATTTGTTGTTTATTGCTTTGTTTATGATAGCCATTCTCACCAGTGTAAAGTGGTATCTCATTGTGGTTTTAATTTGCATCTCTCTGATAGCAAGAGATATTGAGCATCTTTTCATGTGTCTCTGGATCCTCTGTATGTCCTCCTTGGAGAAGTGTCTGTTCAAGTCCTTTCCCCATTTTTTAATTGGGTTAGTTGTCTTCTTAGAGTGAAGTTCTGTGACTTCTTTGTATATTTTGGAGAACATTGGCAGGAAACTATCAGATATTTCACGCAGCAACATTTTTACTGATATATTCCCTAGAGCAAGGAATATAAAGGAAAGAATAAACAAATGGGATCTCATCAAAATAAAAAGCTTCTGTGTGGCTAAAGAAAATAGCATTAAAATAAAAAGACAACCAACTGTATGGGAAAACATATTTGCCAATGATACCTCAGACAAAGGTTTAATCTCCAAAATATACGAAGAACCCATTCTATCTATTTTAAATCTGAAGTTGGTGTTGGTGTCCCAAGACCAACTTCATTAACAGCATAAATGTAGATTTAGAAGTTTGACTTATGTGTGAATTTATTTGGAACATACCTTTCATATTATATTTTAAGTTTGCCAGTAATAATTTTGTTTCCAAATTTTCTCTGCCTTCTTAATATCAAATGGTGAAAATCAGTAACTTAAGAGTTTACTCAGAAACAATTAATGTTTTGCCAAATACATCTTTATACAAAGATTCAAGACTTGAATCATTATGTACTATGAACTATTTTTCTTATCATCTGTTTGAAATCTTTTAAAGAACCAACTGTCCGACATGGGGATCACCATTCTTAAAAGATTAAATGTTCATCTGTCATTTTAATTTTGCCAAGTAATACGGTATTAAGAACAATTTGTAGAAATATATTATTCAAGCTATCATTTAGATCAAACAATCCAGTAAGCACATTAGTATAAAAAACATCCCATTTTGAAAAATCTTAACTACAGCAAACTTTAAAATATGTCAATCTCTATGCTTTAGGGCATAATTTGGCTACCAGCTGGGTCAGGAAGAAATTTTCCCTATAGTATAGTGTTGCCAATTAACATAGATGTAAAGAGAACAAGAGAAACAGTCAAGGGTTTACACAACTCTCTATAACATCTGGTATTAGATACTCTCTGAGTGAGAATTCAGGATAAGATAAAACATTCAATTGTTCCTGTATATCAATTCCAATATTCCTATGAGCTGCTAATATGACACTCCCACCACAAGGGAGGGATTTCTTACAGAACAGATGTCACTTACAGTATTATGTGGACTCTCTATCTCAACAAATAATTGCTTGGCACTTCTGCCCTATGGCAAGGGTCTGAAAATATGTTAGGGTAAGAACGCAGCATAAAGCAGATGGGCACAGATAAAAGAAAGAGCAAGAGGATACTGAGTCTTAAATGCCTGTGCAAAAGCCAGATGGGGGTATCGAAGCAGATGCCTTTCCTTATCTTCAGTAACTAACACCCAAGATAAGAACTTTTTCAGTTATTAGTTATTTAGAAGTGCTACACTGAAATTTCTTTAGATGAATATGTGTTGCATAAGACTCCATTTTACTGAAACAAATAAATCTTGCTTTTTTATTCAAACTGCAATTTCCATTTGAAATAAATGCATTTTGCTTAAAGTCTGAAACTGATATAAAACTCCCAACACCAGTGTCAACCCTCCTGGCAAAAAGAGAAAAAGGAAAAAACCAGGCTGGGATAAGAGAATGGACACAAAGACTGACAATGAGTGACAAAGTACAATTGAGATGTGACTTGCATTAGAGAGACAGCAAGAGAGGGAAAAAAGTTCTTTTAAAATATCAGCAAGAGAATCAAAGAAAGCAAGATCTTTTTTCTGATAAAAGGGGCAAAGTTAATAATGGTGAAGAAAGAAGGCAATTGCAATATGCTCCAACTGTAAAAGAAGAAAAGAAGATGAAGGTAACTATTTTAAATAAGTTTAACATATATGCAGGATTCACACTTTACACAATACAAGGATTAAAGTTTTTCAAACATTTAAACTGTTTGCTCAAACAGCAGACCTGATTGACTATCCAAATAATTGGGTAGGAAAAGAAGAGGATTGCTTTTGTTCATGAGAACCAGCTAATGCATTTTTACTTTAAAACAAAACAAAACAAACAAAAAATCATTGCAGAAAAAAAGTTTGGAGTGGGTTGGAAGACAATATGAATATATGTCACTTACTAAAAGGCATTAAGTGATATCAAAATAAGAATATGCTTGAGGGTATTATTGACATACTTTTATAGCTATAATTGGACACGATAAGTGCTTTGAAAATTTTCTAAACAAAAAAGTTATTTGGCCTTTCAATACTCTCTGAAAACTGTGTGTTCATGTATGGAATGATATCCAAATATGATTCTTAAGAAAAATTCTAAGCTTTGCTTGCTAGTATCTCTTTGTAGTTATTTTCATTTTAAGGAATATATCTTTAGCATATAGTATATGCTAAAGTATAATCCTACAATATTCCTCTGTTTTCAAAGTTTAATAATCTATCCTCAATTATTAATATGAAAAAAATGCAATGAAGTCCTTATTGGGGAATATAATCTAAATTTTTTATAGCTTTAGTTCCACTGAGAAAAGTATAATATAAGGAAAATTACCTAAGATTCAATCATTAATTCTTCTGAGTACTTAAAGCAACAAAGGTTAGTGGAGTAAAGATATATACCAGGCAGCACCAGGCAGCTTAAAGAGTTTGGATTTTATCTTAAAGGAAATATGAAACCCCTATTGTTGTTGGTGTGTTTGCTTGTTTGGGAGAAGGATACCAAGTCATTTACATAGTAAAAGATCCCTAGAGATACATAGTGGAGAAGGACAATGGGAAAAAGACAGAAAACAAGAACACCAAATACAGAGCATTAAAGTAATACAGATGAGAAAAAGTGATGACCTCAACTAGTGTAGTGGCAACAGCAATAGAGGAAAGTGGACGTATCTGAGACCTATTTCTGAGGGAGACTCTACAGTATGAGAGAGACTCAGTAGGAGTTTGCAATAACAGCAATGACAGAAAGATAAAAAATGAAAAGATAATCTCTGTTTCAAGTCTTGTTCAAGTGCATGGATAAGTGTTCTGGTTTTGAAGTATAAAACACTGCAGAATGGTCAGGGTGTATGCTTTATTTGTGGAGGCATTGGGAGTCACTAAATTACTAATATAGTTTGAGCTTTATTGAGTTTGAAGAGGTGTATAGATAGAAGCAGTTGGATATTTGTGTGTTAGTTAGATGAGGGTTATAAATAGAAAACAAATACTTATAGGTTATCAGATTTACATTTATTGAAGTCATTAAAGTGGAGAAATTTGCTTGAGGATAGTCAGGAGAAACTCTTCTGACTTTTGCCTGGAAAAAAAAAGTCAAAAGAATCCCCAAAACAGAAAGGAAAACTATTGAACAAATATTTCATAAGCACCTACTGTGTTCTAGCCCCCAGAGTGGCAACTATAAGACAAATTAGGTTCATTCTCCTATGCAGCTTACATTGACAATTGTTGAGCCAATTAGCCAATAAACAAGTAAACAACAATAAAAACCCCAGCATGATAGACTATGTATTTTCAAATACTTTCAAGAGGTATGTAGAAAATAAACAGTGATACCAAGTGCCTGGAATGGGTGGGATATTTTAAGGGTGGGGTGAGAAGGTGAAGCAGGCCAGAGAAAGTAGGAGGGCACATGACATGACGTTCAATCCCCCTAATGATTAGGAAAATGCCAATCAAAACCACATGAGATATCACCTCACAACCATTAAAAAGTCTATTATCAAAAAGACAAGAAATGAGTGTTGGGAGATGATGTGAAGAAAAGGATCCCTTATATACTGCATGTGGGAATACAGATTGGTACAAAAACTATTAAAAGAAGTATGGATTTCAAACACTGAAGAAAGTAATTGAGAAAGATACAAATAAATGGAAGCATATACAGTGCTCATGGATTAGAAGAATCAGCATCATTAAAATGTCCATACTACCCAAAGCAATCTATACATTCAATGCAATTCCTATTAAAATAAGTGCATATTTCACAGAACTAAAACAACTAAAAACTTATATGGAACCAAAAAAGAGACACTGAATAGCCTCAGCAATCTTGAGAAAAAAGAACAAAGAAGAACTATTCTATAAGGCCACTGTAATCAAAACAGCCTGACATTGGCATTAGAAGAGACACATAGATCAATAGAACAGAACAGAGGGCTCAAAAATAAACCCAGGCTTTTTTTTATGTTTTTTTAAGATTTTATTTATTTATCTTTAGAGGGGAAGGGAAGGAGAGAAGGAGAGAAGTATCAATGTACGGTTGCCTCTCATGAGTCCCCTGCTGGGAACTGGCCTGCAACCCAGGCATATGCCCTGACTGGGAATCGAACCGCGATCGTGTGGTTCGCAGGCCCTTGCTCAATCCACTGAGCTATGCCAGCCAGGGCCTAAACCCAGGCTTTTATGGTCAACTGATATTTGACAAAGGTGGCAAGAGCATACAATAGAGCAAAGAAAGTCTCTTCAATAAATGGTGTTGGGAAAACTGGACTGGTACATGCAAAAAAAAAAGTGAAACTAGATCAACAACTTATACCATACACAACAAAAACTCAAAATGGATAAAAGACTTAAATGTAAGTCTTGAAACCATAAAAATCCTGGAAGAAAACATAGGCAGTGTAATCTCGTATATTTCTCATAGCAATATTATTGTACATATATCTCCTAGGGAATCGGAAACAAAGAAGAACAAATGGAACTACATTAAATTAAAAAGTTTCTGCACAGCTAAAGAAACCAGCGGCAAGATGAAAAATAAACCCACTTTTGGGGAGAAGATATTCACCAATGATCTGATAAGGGTTTAATATCCAAAATATACAAAGATCTAAGACAACTCAATACCAGGAAGACAAACAATCCAATTGAAAAATGGCAAAGAACCTGAATAGACACTTGGCCAAAGAGGACATACAGATGGCCCATAGAAATGTTAAATAATGCTTAACATCACTGGCCATCAGAGAAAGGCAAATTAAAACTACAATGAGATATCACCTCAAACCTGTCAGAAGGGCTACCATCAATAAATAAACAACAGTGCTGGCTAAGATATGGAGAAAGGGGAAACCTAGTGCACTGCCAGTGGCAGTGCAATCTGGTGCAGCTACTGTGGAAAACAATGTGGAGTATTCTCGAAAGATTAAAACTGAAATTTCCTTTTGACCCAGTGATTCCACACTTCTGTGAATATATCATAAGAATCTGAAAACACCAATTATATATATATATAGATATAGATATAGATATACACACACACATGTGTATATATGTGTGTATATATACATACACACATTAAGGACTTTTTAGTGTAGAAGGTAAATAATTACAATGAAAGAAAGACCATTTACCATAGGAGTGGTGCATAGCAATTTTACATGATTCAGTGATATCATGAAAGTTTTTATTATTGTGGAGGCATTTGAATTGGCTCTAAAGTATTGATACATCCATTGTCAGAGAATAGCTCTATTAATCATATTTGCTCTAACTTTCATATTAAACCTATTCTTAAAAATGCTATTTGATTACAGTGTAGTAAACTTTCAACTATAAATGCTTATTTATTATAAATTAAGCTTTAAAATTATTTTTTAAGGTAATGGATATATTTTGCTGAGTTCTGCAAGTTTTGTCCTTTTGGTATTATCATCATCATTTTCACTTATCAGAACCGTAAATTTTTAGGACTTAGTGAGCAGGTGTTATGGGAGAGTCATAATGCTAATCATGTAAGAATACATACATTATTCTTACTTTTTCAGTAAACCAGTAGAGTGGTTGTAAGTCCTATTTTGCAAACAATGAACTGAGGCTTGCAGATTTTAAGAAATTGGCCCGAAATCACACAATTAGCAAGAATGCATTGTAGTTTGACCATGACAATACTGAAAGTTATCACTGTTCATCTACTTGGGGGTTATACTTCCTCACTAGCTTTATTAGTGAGGACTCAGATGATTTCCAGTAAGAACAACCCAGCTAAAAGTAGATTAAGACACAAAAACAACTTGTTGGTTCCTGTTACTAGGAAGGTTAGCTAATATCAGGGGCAACTGGAGCCAGAATTTCAAATATTGTTAAGAACATGTCTATTTTTCCTCTACATATTGTTTTTGTTCTGAAGCCAGATTCCCCTTGCAGCAAACTGTAGGCTTCATTCCTCTAGGTCCACATCCTCACAACTTGCCATCTAGGGAAAAAATGGGGTTTATATTACCCAGGCCAGGGTGAAAAATTCCAGGTGAAGATGTGCTAAAATCACAATTTCATCCCTTGGCATGGTCATTAAGATGATGGTGAGTACTATGCTCAGTTTTCATTGGTCAGCAGTTTGCTTTTATGGCTGTAGAGAGTGATGAAAGAAATAGTATGTTATTAGAACTGGGATGGGCTATTCTATAGATATGGTCTCTAAGAAATTCGTATAAGCCAGGTAGTCATCTAATTTGTGTCTATTAACTCAGGACGTTACGATACCTATTCTTATTGCCTTTGTTAATTCTTTACCAGCTGATACCTTGATTTAATTATTAAAACATATCTTCAGGATGGAGAGGCTTTATCTAAATTTTGTTCATTAAACTAAAGTCTGTCAAGTTCTGTTTTAACACATTTGCAGTAGGTTTGACCCAGATATATTTCCTAGATACATTTTCTAGATCTTTGTTATTTTTCTAATGTAGACAATTCTGTTTCTTATTGGGAACAGAATCAGTCTCTAAATTTAAAATAAATAAAAATTAACACATGATTGATAGTTATCAATCTGCAGGAGTGATGCCTTATATAATAGGTCTATTTGGTTAACTCTATCTTTGGTTTATCACTTGCCAGAATCTCAGTCTAATCAATACTATGTGATATGATAAAAATTAAATTTCTGAGTTTGTAAAGCTGAGGACTAGATCCTTTTTACCCTTTATAACTGAATTTATTATTGTGTGTTCACCACCCCAAGTCTCCATCCATGACCGTTTATCCCCCATGCCCTCTTCTACCTCCACTAGGCAACTAACACACTCTTGTCCATGTTTGTGAGGTTTTTTTTTCCTCCGTCCCTCCACCCCACTACCCAGCTCTCTACCCCAAATAGCCATCAGCCTGCTGTCTATCTATGAGTCTGTCACTACTTTACTTGTTAGTTCATTTTGTTCATTGAATTCCACATATGAGTGAAATCATATGGTACTTGTCTTTCTCTGACTAACTTACCATGTTTCATTTAGCTTGGCATAGCCATTGTGGAAAGCTGTATGGAGTTACCTGAGAAACTTAAAAATGGAACTGCTTTATGATACCACTTATGATACCTAGTGATATTACTTTTGGAAATTTATCCAAAGAAACTTGAAACACAAACTGAAAAGAATATATGCATCCCTATATTTATTACAGGGTTTTTTATAATAGGATTTGAAAGCAGCCCAAGTGCCTATCAGTAGAAAATTGAATAAATAAGCCATGACACATTTACACAATGGAATGCTACTCATCCATAAAAAAGAAGAAAATATTAGCCTTTAGACAGCATGGATGGACCTGGAGAGGGCCATACTCTTGCCTGACTTTATGAAGAACTGTCCACTTTGAAGGTCAGTCTGAAGTCATTAGACAGCTCACACCTTTGACTTATAGAATGTTGATGCACACTACTGTAAAAAAAAACTCCAAGCTTTAGAGACTCATATTGTGATAAACACATTTTAAATACTATAAAAATTCTTGATAGTACATTGTGATGTAAATTTCAAAAAAAAATTTTTATTTAGAAAATTAAATTTAACTTTTTTCAAGTATGTAAAACAACAGACTTAGTTAATCAATGGAACACTATTTCTTTCTAAGCAGTATCATGAGCCAGCCTGTGTTGAATGTGAATGAAGAGAGACTATATGGGAAACTCTAGCCTCTTGGAGTGTCTAATTTCATGTGGCTGAAAATATGTCAGAGGATAAAAATTGTAAGAAAAGTGTAGTCTCTTCCTTTTCTATAATGATTTCAAACATTTTTCAAGTTCACCTCTGCCCTCCCAATACTCATATCTTACTGGGGGATGAGGGTGATGAGAGATGAGGGAGGAAGAAATGGCTAATTGGAAAAAGAATAATGGGATAAAAATCTAACTTTCCAGTGAAAGGTGTTTTGAAGCCTTTCAATTTAAAGTGGTTGCTTTCAGATTGAATTTTCTGTTTTTGGTAAACACTGTCTTTCATGGGTGTGAGGTGAAGCTTATATGTCCACATGTCCCCTCACCTAGATGACTTCCTCTGTGATGCTCCTTTTTTTGGCCTCACTATCAGGCTTCCTATTGTCTTCAGCTGCTGATTCTGAGGCTAATGAGATCATGGCCTTTTCTTTCGGCAGAAGCAGCAACAGCCATCAGTGCTAGTGGGCCATGGCCCTAAGTCACAAAGTCTAAGTTAAATTTACCTTATGCCACCCATCATGCACTGGGTTCTGCAAGAATATTTGTCAAGTCACCATTTCTGACATGCTGAGGTCACTCAACACTATCTGTGTTTTAAGTGGGGAGCAGAGCAAAAGCTCCTCATGTTGATGTTTCTTCCTCTCTCTCTAGTGGTTTCTGTCCTTTTAGAAACTATCCACTGCATACACACTAATGGTTTTGTCTGGCAATGCCTGTTGTCCTATCTCCCTCTCTTTCTATACATTTTTTGGGGGGTGGAAATATATTACTGGTGTTAGTTTCCTTAAAACATCATACATCTTTTTTTCCAGTATTGGCATGTACTTTTCTCTGGGGTCAAAGGGCAGGAGAGCTGCAAGTAAAGGATCTGAGATACAGAAAAGGAAAAATCCAGGAGAGCTGTATGTCAAGGATATTTACTGTGATACAGAAGTAAAACTTAAGAGGAGAAGACAGTAAAAAAATTGAAATTACAGATCAGTTGCTAGATCTTCTAGGGTCAGATCCCATTTCTGGTTGTGATTTGGGTGTTCTAAATTTTTTAAATAACCTGTAGGATTTTATCATTTCCTCCAGATATAACTCTCCTTTACATTTATGCTGAACAAGCTTTGAAGTTGTCAATTTGTAAGACCTCTTAAAATCATGGCTTTTAAATGAATTTCAGAGTAATAACAAAAAAGAAAATTATGTCAAGGGGCCTATGTCAGGCATTATACTTTACACATTTAAAAGTTTCTCTGACTCTAGTGTCGATAAAAGGGATGGAAATTACAGAAGTCATAGAGCTGAAAAACATAAAATGACAGCTATGTATTACCTGTAAAAACTTAAAAATACAAACCAGAATGAAGGCATTTCTTTACCATAAAAAAATATCCTTTTGTTGTAAATGTGAGGAATGCATTATTTGGACCTAGGCAAATATAACTACTACAATTGGATTATGAGCAATGGGTGGATTGAAATGGTGGCTATGGTTTATGCTGTTTATCTAAATTATGATTAATTTCATAATCATGAGACCTAAAGATGCCTAATCCCCTTGTGTTGTTTGAATAACACATTGTATATCTGAGACTCATAGCATCTCCTACCCTGTGAACTAGTTTTATAGCACAAGAGCTTACTCATGGAGGAAATTGGCTCACTGAAGCTTAAGAGGAAGGAGTGGGAATCACTTCTTCCCTTGGAGTCCTCAAGCATAAGACAGTCTGGCACTGTGATTCTTATTAATCAGTACCTGCTCCTCAGGGTCTGCTTTATTTTAGGTGATGAAGCTGAGAGAATTTCACAATCTTTTGGGTAATAAATTGCAACATCCAGAGTAGTTAAAATATTAATGTTCTTCACAATGATTGGCCTATAATTTTAGCCTAATTTCTTTTTACTTATCTTGAAACATAGAAAACTGATTGCCTTTAACTTTATAATATCCCTGCATAAATGTGAGAACTGTTTTTTATTTTCAACTTTTCTTTGTCTCTTTTTTGAACCTCTAATGAATTATTATGACCAGTACTCACCTCTTCAACTTTCTCATAGCTACTTGAAAGTGTGCATCATGAAATTGACTAAAATAAATTTTATTAGAATTTTAAGATAATATGCCCTCATAATACCTTCAGGTACATATGCTATAGCTTTGTTCTCTTGCAGTTTAAAAAGATAGTTTAATTATCTTAAATTTACACAAAACATTATTAATTGTGGTAGTTGTTAATTACTAAAATAAAATAGCAATCTATGTAAATTAATGTAACAGTGTTGAATATATTCACATCATCACCATTATGATTTTAAAAGGCCACTAATAGAGTTACATAGCAATATATGTGCATAACATTTGCCACAACAACTTTTGTAAGTTTGACATTTGCAGACCAGGTAATTTTATGAGATAAATAATGTTGTATCAACTGAGACAAAATTAAGTAGGGTCACGTTCTTTATATCTTATTTTTAAAGAAATAATGTTGATTTACTTTTTCTTCGTTGAAGATAGTAATTAGGTTTATAAACCACACAACTGTGGTTTGTAGGTTGCGGTGGCACCAAAGATAGAGGCAACAGAAATTTTAAGCTGGCAAGAAATTACAAATAACTACATTTTCAAAGTCTCTTGTAAGTATTTAGAATATAAAAAATTGTTCCATTTGTCTTATTCTGCTACTAGCCTTTTAAATATGTCTTTGCACACTATATTGTTTAATTCTTCATTAAAATGGGTATAAGCAGAAAGAGATAGTAGGTACTTAACATATAAGTTTGTTGTGCTAATTTTCAGTGGTAACAAAGTTATGCTCATTTTCAATTATTTTTGAATATGTGAGTCCATATATATAGATGCTAATTATTTCTAGTAGCTTTCACTAGATGAATAATGTCTATGTGTGCTAACTGACCATGTGGGTAAAATCTCAAATATGATTAATCAAGAAAAATAGGAATAGTATGAATTTTCATTATAAGTTACATTATTTAATATTAGCATATAACTATATAAGCTAAGAAATTTGGTGAAAGGCTTAAGAAAATGTCTTGCCTTGGTGTATATATTGTTTTACCTCACTAGATTCAACAGTCCTCAACCCTTTATGCTTTCCTTTTCCTTTCCTAGAGTTTAGGTTCAAAGCATTATTTTTCTTGACACTTGTGCAGTCTGATTGCAAGCAGCAGTTCTGGCAGAAGCACTTTTTATTTTCTGGTAGCTGTATTAGAGAGAAAACTAACTTCTAATTTCCTGCCTCTTTGTTGGAGTTACAAAAGTGTCCCTTTGTCTGTCAGAGTGCCTATTCCCCACTCTGCTTTGTTGGGGTTAGAGACATACCTTCTTTTTTTCCCCCCTTGAACAACAGAAATTTACAATCTCACCATTTTGGAGTCTGGAAATCTTAGATGTAACCTCAAGGTTGGTTTACCCCAAAGCTTCTCTCTACTGGTTGTAGATGGCCATCTTCTCCCTGTGTCTTCCCTTTGCGCTGCTTCCCCTTCTGGTACCCCTATAATTCGGATGTTGGAATGTTTAAAGATGTCCTGGAGGTTCCTAAGCCCCTCCTCATTTTTTTGAATTCTTGTTTCTTTATATTTTTCTGTTTGGTCATTTTTTTTCTTCCTTCTGGTCCATTGCATTGATTTGAGTCTCAGTTTTCTTTCCATCACTATTGGTTTCCTGTGCATTTTCCTTCATTTCAATTAGTTTACCCTTCATTTGTTCCTCTAATTTGTGACTAGAATCGACCAGTTCTGTGAGCATCCCGATCACCAGAATTTTGAACTGTGCATCTTATAGTTTGACTATTTCTTGATCACTTAGAGTTATTGGCTCTGGGGCTTTGAGTTCTTCTTGAGCCATATGTTTTGGTCTGTTTGTACCTGTTACCGATGTGGGGCAGAGCCCTAGATGTTCACCAGGGCAGGGCAACTCAGTAGCTGGGTTGTGACGCTGTATGTGGGGGCAGGGTCAGAGAGAGGCAGTGGCGGTCCCCTCTGCTGCTTCCCGCTGCTGGGGTCTGAGCGGTCTGTCTCACTACTCGCTCCTTTGCCTGGTTTATCTGTGCGCAAATGTGTGATCGTGGTCAGCCCGCCACCTTGCACCCTCACCGGATCTGCCCGTCGTAACCCCACGCCTTGGATCTGCCAACTGCTGCCCAGGAGCCTGGGTCAGTCTGGCCAAGTTTTCCTGCACAACCCCGCTCTGCCAGCTGCTGGCTCCGCCCCTCTTACTGGTCTGGCTGAATGGTTCGTTGTTGTCGGACTTCTGTACAGTTCAATTTTCTGTGTTTGGTTGCATTTTTGCTACTAAAACTTTGTTGTCTTTAAGCTTGGTTGTGCAAGGAGGCACAGTGTTTCCACCTACGCCTCCATATTGGCTGGAAGTCATGTCTTCTTTATGTATTCAACCATTGATGGGCAGTTAGGTTGTTTCCATATCTTGGCATCCTAAATAATGCTCCAATGAACATAGAGGTGCACATTTATTTTTGAATTAATGTTTCTGTGTACTTTGGATAAATGCCCAGCTGTGTGATAACTGAATCATAAAGGAGATCTAGTCTTAATTTTTTTAAGTAATGTCCATACTACTTTTTTCTATTGTTTATGCTATTACAGTTGTTCCCATTTTTCTCCCTTTTCCCACCTCCAACCAGCCCCACCCTCTGTCCTCCCTCAGTCAATCACCATATCATAGTCTCTGTCCATGGGTAATGCATAAATATTTTTAGGTTAATACCTTCACCATCTTTCATTCAGTTCCCCTCCCCACCTCCCCTCTGATAGCTATTAGTCTGTTCCATGTGTCTATGATTCTATTTTCTTTGTTAGTTTATTGTGTTCATCAGATTCCTCATGTAAGTGAGATCATGTGGTATTTGGCTTTCACTAACTGGCTTATTTCACTTGACATAATAGTCTCCAGGTCTATCCATGCTGTCACAAAAACTAAGAGTTTCTTTTTTTTACTGCTGCATAGTATTTTATTGTGTAAATGTCACAGCTTTTTTATTCACTCATTTACTGAAGGGCACTTAGGCTGTTTCCAAATTTGGCAATTGTAAATAGCACTATTATGAACATAAATAAATATATATATGTGTGTGTGTATATGTGTATATATACACATATATATGTGTATATATACATACATATAAATTTATGTGTGTGTGTATATATATATACATAAATTTATATGCTATGCACCACTCCTATGGCAAAAAGCCTTTCATAACAAGTTCCTCCTTTTTCATACTTGCACCCTATAACTTACAACTCAAAAACTTGCTCAAAAGTTGCTATTCAAAATATAGTATTTAAATTTAAAAATAAATTAAAGTGACTTACAGAAGTGTACTGGAAGTCAGAAGAAATGAATTCTAACCTTTTCTCCACTACTTGCTGGGTATGTTCTATCAAAAAAGTTATTAGCCTTATGGTCATGTATTCATTGTGCTGTCCTTCAAAGTTATGTACCCTAACTTCCTACCGTGGTGCAGAATTGCCATCTATAATACGTTTGGTATCTATACACACTGAGTAGGTCCTCTACAAAAAATAGTCTTCAAACAAACTTCCCAACAACTTTTGACATAATTATTATCTCTCACATTGAGCCACTGAACAAAGCAATGCTTTAAAAGGCCCAATATTATAGATATAGCTATGCAAACTTAGAATTCCTGTTCAAAGTTAGCATCCTTTCTATACATTGTACTACATGTTTTGGGAGTCTTGCAATGCTTTCAGAAATCTTATCACTGTTCATCTTTCTATTTACATGGCACACCTCAATGAGTGGTTTAGATAGCCAAATGAGGTGATATGAAACTTTTTGTAAAATAAAAATGTTCTCAAGTATCAAGTAGTATTATTATCCTGATAATGACAATGATAGGGGAGATAAAATTATATATTTTGAATGCTCTCTTGCTCTAATATTTACATGCTTTTAGATAAGCAACTTACTAGGAATTTTAACCACTTATTGGAAACTGGGAGAAGGCTCTAGATGTTTATTCTTTTTTCTCTTCAACTTTTGAACACAATGAAAATGTATAGATTTTCAGAAGTGATTTCACCTATTACATTTACTTAGAAATTATACCTATATATGTATACAGATACATACATTGGTAAAAGATAATAATTGACATAAAGAAATTTCTGGTCTTGCTGGGTAAAGTCTTGGAAACATTGGTGTGTATAAAAATTGCATGTGGAACAGTATATGCCGAGCCCTGGCTTCCTGGCTGAGTTGAAGTCTCCTCCCTCTCTCTTAATTGTTCTTTAATTTGAAATTGAAGTCCAGTTAAAGCTTGTAACACATTTCTCTTCTCTTCTTCTATTAATAGATTTGTAAAAAAAGATGTGCTGCAAAGAAAAAAAATGCAAAAATTATTTTCTTTTATCATTTGATATTAAATATTGTAAAATAAATCTAGTAAATCACAGGGGAAGCATCTGAAAGAAAAACAAACCCATTCTTTAATGGTATGGTTCACCCATAAAGACACAATTCTTAATGTTCAAGCTAAAAAAAAAGATGAGAAGAAACAGTTGGCATTCAGCTAACAATTGTGTTTGGAGATTTGTGTCTGACTTTGTTATTCTGAGCAAAGCCAGGTACCTGTCTCTTGGGATTATGTACAAAGGCAAGGAAAAAAAAAAGTGGACATGTACAAACCTCAAAGGTGACCGCTGGGTTAATAAAACAGTCTGTTTTCTGTTCACCCACTCACGCTCTCAGTGTGCAAGTATATTAAAATATGTCAAAAGGAACCATTCACAGTGCAAAAATAATTCAACTGCAAGTCACCATTTCCAGCTTGTGGAGTGCCTTAGTGTCTTTAAGTTAAGTGCACTGACAAGTAACCCATACATCTCCCTGGATGAAAGTTGTCTCCTCATTAAAGGAGAAACAAACACAAAATAGGAACAACTGTCACACAGAAAAACAGACCACAATAGACACTGCATTCCTTCCACTCTGATTCTCACTTGTGTTATCGCAGACTGAAGAACAGTGCTGTCCTAGAAGTAACCTCCTAAAAGCCATAGAAGTAAAACAAGAAAGCTGCTAGAGGAACTAAATGTGTAGCTAATGGTCACCCATATTATTGTTCAATGTATCTGGGAAAATATTTTTCTTTCTTTTCTCCTACTGCATAAGACATTGTAACAATGTAAAGTAGCTAAATTAAACAAACACACTCCAGGGAATTTAGAATTAGTGCTCTAATTTACATCTTTAAATAATCTCACTTCGAAAAATCCCGGTTTAAACTTTCATAAGACAGGATTCCAACCTTTGCTTTCTGATTTTTCTCTAGAGAACTATATCATTGATATGAATCTCAAAGAAAGAAAAAGGGGGTTAATGTTGCTCAACTGTAATAATACTGTTCTAGCTTGGCCCTGGCTGGTGTAGCTCAGTGGATTGAGTGCAGGCTGCAAACCAAAGGCCCACGGTTAGATTCTCAGTCAGGGCATATGCCTGGGTTGTCTGCCCAGCTCCCAGTGGGGGCCATGTGAGAGGCAACAACACATTGATGTTTCTCTCCCTCTCTTTCTCCTTCCTTTCTCCTCTCTCTAAAAATAAAAAAAGTAATAAAATATTAAATATATATATATATATATATATATATATTGTTCTAGTTTGATTAGTATGTTGCACACTAGTGTAAGGCAAGAACATACATTGGAAGCTCCAGTCCTAAGCACTGCAAGATATGTAAAAAGAGCCTGTGCCTTCAAAAAGTAGATAATAATCTAGAATTATAAGGGGACAATATTTAAGAGAATATAACTAACTACAAAAGTGTGGTAATAACAATAATTTCAAAGCTGAATAAGGAACTCCTCTGGTATACTTGCAATACCTTTGTTCAACTATTTTCACAGCAATTACCATACACTATTGCAACTATCTGTTTCCTCTATTGTGCCCCTCATAATAGAAGGCAAGCTCCTTAGGGCAAGATTTCTTATGTGTTGTTTCTTACATTGTTAGAACCCCCATTTCATACAGCTCTTGGCACATAGCAGGAATTCAATAATTATCAATTGGTTGGTTATTTAACTAATTAAATGTAGTTGTACAGTTGACAATTTGTGCCACACTTTGAACTCCCAATTCCTTACTGGAAGACATCAGAACTGTAAAGACAAAGAGGATCTAGAAAGAGACCAACAATTTCTGTCACAAACTATAGTCCATGAAAATGAATATACCTATAAAAGAACTGCTCAACTCTGAATTATGCTTTAGACTAGAATACATAGAACAATCATTACAATGAAATTAAAGTCCAATATAAAAGCAAAATTACTAAGGGATCAGCAAATCAAATGAAAATTTCCAGACCCAGAGCAATTATATGAGCCTGGAAACAAACAAAAAACAAACAAACAAAAAAAAAAACGTGTTTGAGGAACTAATGTTAATGATAAGGACAACTTAATAAAATGGGAAATAATAGATTTGGAAACCAAGAAATAGTGAGCTTGATTTTTAGCTCCCATTAAATTTTCCAACAGATTATTAAATAGCTGGTCTACAAAGTCATGAAAAATAAAAAAAGAAGGAATTCCATAGGAGAAAGAGAGCTAGAGTCAAAAGAATATTGTACAAAGACAAAAGTCTTGGGTCCATGGACTGTGTATATGCCCCAGTCACTTCACTAATTTTTTTCTTTTCTCTCTTTGTTGTGGACTAAATTATGTTTTCCTACCCCAACAAAATGTATTGAATTCTTAACCCCTTGTACCTGTAAATATGACCCTGTCTGTAAATAGAGTTTTTGTAGGTATAATTTAATATCAAGTTAAGATGTAATCATACTGGAGTAGGGTAAGTCTTTAATCCATATGTCTAGTGTCTTTATGGGCAGAGGGAGAAGAGACACAAAGAAGGCAGATACAAGGAAGAACACCATATGTTGAGGGAGTCAGAGATTGGAGTTGTACCAGGACAGAAGCATGGAAATCTCTCTCTGAGCCTCCAAAAAGGAACCATTCCTGCCAACACCTTGATTTTTGACTTCTGGTCTCTGGAACTATGAGAGAATAAATTTCGGTTGTTTCAAGCCACCCAGTTTGTGGTAATTTGTTATCAAAGCTATAGAAAACTAATAAACTGTTCTATAAAATGAAGTTAGTGATGTATCTTCCTAAGGTGATTGTCAGGAGGATCATAATTCTTAGTGTCAGCAAAGCATTTCACAAAGTCTCTCATAATGTGTTCACTGAAAAAATAAATCAATGTGAGTTCAGTTTTTATTAATAGGTTCAAAGTTTTTAAATGTATCATTCCCAAAGAGAATGAATTAATAATCCAACATAAACCTAATTTTCCCCAAAATTTTCACTTCTTGGTATATAGAAATTATCTCTCAGGCCTGAGATGTCTATATGTTAGGGCCCTTTGGAGACAAACAGGAGTTTGGGAAACACCTTAAGTAACATTTTCATTGGTGGACACAAAACCTTTCATTCACTTATTGCTGTTTTATCATACTTCAAAGGACTTAAAGAAATACATAGAATTGATGCTACTCAAATATGGGGAAAAAAACAAGTTGGGAGAAATAACATTCACTAAATGTCAAAGTCAGCATTTGAAAAATTGATAGTATCTTCATAATTACTATATCAATATTATTTAGTAATTATTAATAACAACTTTACACTGTAAACACCTAACAGTTCTTGACAATTTAATTGAGTCTCAAGAAATTTCTCATTATTAATAGTGTGAGAGCATACAATAATGGTCCAAACCCACTTAAATGGGAAATACACAATATATCCTTTGAGGTCAAAATTTAAATAGGTATGAGATAGGAAATATCCAGGTTCATCATCAGTTCCTATGAAATAGATTTAGTGACTTCTGCTGTCCAAACAGTGTTTGCATGGTCTTGGTAACATAAACAAAACAAACAACAAAAGTAAGAACTCAGGATGAATTAATAGACATGTGTGAGCCTGTGATAATTTGTGGAGAAGAAAGGTAGTAGGTCTGGTTTTCTAAAAGCAACAGTTCTTTACGTTTGACAGTGGTCTACACGGTGGACGGAATTAAACGAAGTTCAAAAAGAGATGGAGAACTCGCTGCACATTCCCATCCAAACTTCAGAGAGATAAAAGGATATAGAGGGGAGGAAATTTCAGGGGAAAAGAGGAAGGGTTTACACGAACAAATACAAAGGACACATGGACAACAACTATGTGGGGTGGAAATGGGAGGGAGGTGGGGAGGGCTCAGGGGTTGGCTGGGATGGGAGTAAAAGACAGAAAACTGTTCTTAAACAATTAAATGAAAATGTTTAAATTTTTTAAAAAAGGATATAGACCCCCAAAGCACACAAATCTGTGCCAGGAGAAATAAATCTGGGTGACAGGCATTTCTTTTGCCTTCTAGAAACAACTGAACCTTCACAAAAGCAGCATCCAAGAAATGAAAGAGCAGTAATAAATGTTAGAGACTCCCTCAGAGCAGACTGAAGTGCAAAAAATAGCCACAAACATTTGAGGAACTACAAGGAATACACCACCACATAAGAGGAGATATTGGAGCATTTTCACTCACAAAGATCCAAAGGCGACCCCAAAGATAAATGAGAAGGGAGGACATTTGACAGAGGATGAAAGCAAAGCCATGAAAAGAGAATTTCCCCAACACTGATTGTCATTAGGCACACTGGTGATACCCCAAAAAGGGAGGCAAGGGGAGGGCAGATTTAACACCATTGAGTGTGGGATTTTTTGTTAATGAGACCTCTTTCCCAAGGCAGTTAGGAGTATCACATGCAACTGGGAACCTTCTGAATATAAAATGTATTTTCCTATATGTTGACTAGGATACAATGCCTGTCATAGTCATCACAGAAGTAACTCGGGTTTTTTTTTATACTTGAGTTCTTTTTTTCTTTAATATATTTTATTTTATTTTATTTTATTATTATTCAAGTACAGTTTTCTGTCTTTTACTCCCAGCCCAGCCCACTGGGGTGGGGGTTGCTGAGTTCTTTTCCAAGGTTCCAGACAGTTCTGTATATCCACTGTATTAGTTTCCTGTGGATGCTATAAAAATAATTACCACAAATTTGGTGCCTTAAAAATATATAATTTTTCTCTCATATATGAAAAATGTATGAAATCAGTTTCTCTGGGCTAAAGTCAAGGTGTCAACAGGACTAATTCCTTCTGGAGGCTCTAGGAGAGAAGCTATTTCCTTGCTGTATTTGGATTCAAGATGTTACCTATATCGACTTATTGGCTTCTTTCTCCAGCTTCTAAGTGTGTCACAATCTCTGCTTTCAGGGTTATATGTCTTTTCCCCTGACTCTGTCCCTCTATAAACATAAATGCAATTACATTGGACCAGGATAATCTCCCCATTTTAAGATCTTTAACTTAATCATGTCTGCAAGGTCCCTTTTGCCATATGAGCTAGTATTCACAGGGACAGGATGTAGACATATTTGGAGGGACCTTTATTCAGCATGCCAAACTCACTTCAAAAGAAACAGTATAGAGAAGGACTATGGTACAGAGTGAAAGCATAAACTAACTTTGCTTGCTTCATAGACAGTTATAATAATTTTTACTGGCCAGATGCTTTTCTAACTGCTTTACCTATAATAATTCATTTAATCTTTACAAATGCCTTATAAGGTAGGGGTCATTACAGTCCCCATTTTACTAATGAGAAAACTGAGTCACACAAGCATAACTTTCTTATACAGTGTTTGGTGGTTATTTAGAAACATTAGAAATCTAAATCATGCCTATTAAGTGTTTTATTAGAAAAATCTATTTTATATGGTTTGTGTGGGGATTAAATAAAATATGTGATAGTTGTCACAGTTGCTGTTCAAAATGCATTCCTTGACATGGTATATGATAAAACAAATAAATATGTTAAAAACATTTATCAAAGACTTATAAAAACTAGAGGAAAGGGAAATAAGAATATTTAGGGAACTGGACACTGTATTATTTAAGAAATGGTGGTTTAATTTGGAGAAGAAAAAAAATCATGGGGACATATTAGCTGTCTTAAAATATGTAATAAACTTTCGTGTGAAAGGGAAAGTAGATTTATTTTAATGTTACCCCATAAAACTACACTAAAACCTAATGTTGGAAATTGTATGGTGATAAAATCTAGCTCACACACACAAAAAAAATTTATAATCATTGTGATCCATCAATAAAAATATCTGCCTCAAAGTTTTGTAAGTGGTCGGTTTGTTGGTTGGAATGTTCAAGCACAGGCTAAATGACCCTCTATAGTCTATGCTTTTTCATTGTCTCCAGCAAAGATATGCAGAAGCTTCACCTAATTTTGGACCTATGAATAAATTAATGTAGAATTCTATTTAGTCTGATTTATTCTGGGAACTATCAAAAGACTATCTACCTCCCTCTCTACTATGAAAAATTGCTTTTGGAAAATTACCTGAATTGCACTGGTAATTCAAGAAAGTCTCCAATCACTGAGCAGGATGTGCCTAATATGGATATCACCATATGACTCTTCATCACACAGTGTCCAATGGTATTTATTGCACAGCTATTAGTGTTTGTCAGAATTAAGCAGATAATTAGATAGCTCTCTATTTGATTTTGCTACTTACAGTATTTTCTTTGCTGAAGATGCAGAGCAGGAATGATAATAACCCTAACTAGAGTTGACCTTTAATAAGGTCTTACTACATAATGGTCATCATGTGAACCATCATAGGCAATCCTTTTCACACCCTGTCAGGCAAGAGTTGTGTAAAGAACGTGATAAGGCCAAGATTAAAACCCAAAGGGTCATGGAGCTCTGGAGCTCTTATTGACTGATAAACTGCCTCCACAACCTTTAACCACCTCCCTAACAAAAACAAATAAGTTAGAAGAAATATTTAAAATAATTGCAAGTCTGTATTTAAATATCTTTTATGGATATAGTGAGTCAAAGATGGGGTTAGAACTTTGTTCCCTAGATACCTGTGTTCCAAGTGACTATTGATTAATTTAAATATAAAAAGCACTCTCAGCCTCTGAGGGCTAGCCACAACACTGAATTATTAAATATCATGCAAGAGCCTGTATAGGTGAGAACATTTTTAAAAATATGGTTTTTTCTCTTCCCCTTAAAAATGCCCTAAGGCACTTGTATTCATTATGGGCACCACTGACCTGAAAATTCTCAGTTGAGGAAAAAAGAAATCCAAAATCCTCAAATTATAAGAGCACTAAAAGCATCTAAAATGATAACTATTTTGCCCCTTTAACACCAAAAGATCAACTGATTTTTATTTTTCACTTAGAGTTGACCTTTTTTACCCATGGCATGCCAAAGTTATGGCCTGAAGCAATTTTCAGTGAATGCCTTGACTTGGAACAAGAATAGACATCTCACTTACCTAGTCTCTGAATCATTGTTTTATACCACTATTGATGGCCAGTCAAACAAAGAAAAAACATTCTTTAGTATTTAAAAAACACTAAAACTTTCTATTCAATTATTTCCTCCATTTCAAATACATTCAGAACAGTATAAAATATTGTAATTCCAGAATAATCTACAGTTACTCAGGTCTCACTAAAGTATTTGCTTCAATATATAATTAGCCAGTTGATTGCGTATGCATCACAAAAATTTATAAAGTTTTCTTTTTATCAATTGACTGCCTCTGGCATTTTTCCTAATAGGGAAATTAATTTTAAGACAGTTTGGCACCTCTTTTACCTCCTTGATAAGGTGTACACCTATACACAATTGTTCCAAGTTATTCCATTATTTTCATTGCAATAAATGAGGTATATTTAAAAGATTTAGACATGATTAGTATAGTCAGACAGTCTTTTTCTAACAAAAACAAACTCAATACTTACATATTATGAACGATTACAATACCAAAGAGAAAAATCCAAAAGTACAGTAGGAGGTATCTAATTTAGAGATTAAGAATTTATTGGCTGTAAAAGCTGTGAGGCACCTCTGTGAGTTATTCAAGAAAGAGTACAGATTCTCTGGAAGTTTTTAATGACATAAACAGCTATATTTCTGAGCTGGCTTAATAGGATCCTGTCTCACAGGTAGGCAGCAGAATAAAATAACTATTTGTGGAAAAAAGGCAGATATAGTCAGGCTCAAGAATGTATAGAAGAAACTATTCAACAAAAGCTATATTTATATGAACACAATTTAATAGTAGCATGTCTTATATTGTGCATCATGTTATCATAGTTTTATTTCCTAGGCAGTATTTATCTTTAATATTTCATTTAAAATCAATATTACTATATATTAAACACTTTGCTATGCACTTTATATCTGTTATCTCCTTCACCATTTTCTTTCTTTTTTAAAAAAAAAATTTATTTTAATTGTTGTTCAAGTACAGTTTTCTGTCTTTTACTTCCATGCCCCCACCACTCCCCATGCTCCCCACCTCCCTTCCATTTCCACCCCCCTTAGTTTTTGTCCATGTGGCCTTTATACTAGTTCCTGTAAACCCTTCCCTTTTCACCTGAAATTTCCTCCCCTCTCCCCTCCTTCACCATTTTCAATAAGCCTATTGGTTAACATTTGTTATTGTTATTAAACTGAGAAACTGAAACTCAACCAGTACAAGCAATTTGCCCCATGCTACATCTTCACTAAGTGGAACATTACATCTAGATCAGTCTGACTTCAAAGTGTATGCTTCTAAACATTTGTAGTATGTAGTAAAATAGTCTGAGCAATAATTGAGAAAAACATGAATCCAGACAATGCAATAGATCAGTAAAGAGAAATTAGTTAAAACCTATAAAAGAATGCATAAATACTTGTATGTGATGTGAATAACAACATATAAAAATCTAAGAGAAACAACAATACAAAAATTATAAACATAAATTTTTAAAAATTACATAAACAAACTGATGAATTTGTTCATTAAAGTATATTAATGAATATACTCTTAAAAACCACTCAATCACTGTAAGAGAATGACTTTTATGGTATATAGATTATATCTGAATAAATAATTTTTTAAAAGAAGAGTATATTACCAGTTGACATGGGGAGAAAGGAAGTAAAATGAAGACTACTCACTGACAATTTGAGTGTAAATTAAGAGCATTTTTTTTCTGGAGAGTAATTAAGCTTTGTTATCAAAATTCTGATTATATTTATTTTAAAAAGAACTAATCAGAGATGTACCATTAGATGTATATACAATGAAATTTATCATAGTCCTCTTTATAATAGACATTCCCAAATAATTAAACAATGGAAACCTAATAAATCCAGAAACTTTTAGATATATTTTTATATAACCATAAAAAAATCATGTTTCAGAATACTTTATTACATTGGAAATGCTAACAATGTTAAGCAAAGAGAGCAAGATACCAAAAAAATTTTTTTAAAGAAACTAAAGGTTAGAAAGAAATTAAACCTGTAATAAATGGTATGACGGAAGACATATTTTTGCAAAGACATATTGGACAAGATAAAGGAAAATGATGCAAAGGTGCATTTGGGTTTAGGAATGATTCATTTATTTGCTGCTGGACTGTGAGATATAATAGGGGTTCAAGGGATTCTGGCTTGTTCTGTTTATATTACCTCTGTGTGTCAGAAGATGGATTTGTTACTCCATGTCATTTTCCTTCAGATACATAAAGGCTATTCCCTCCAATAAGCTTTGGGAAAAGATCTTTTCTCTTCCTGGATCTTTCTCTCCCCAGATTTTGACTTGGTTGGCTCCTGATGCACATTCCACATTCCTGTCCCTGCTGAAAACTCACTTACTAAATAGTAAGGCCTTTTCTGCTTCAAAAAGCAGCATGGTCATCACCTGTAAATTGGTTGGGAAGACAGAATCTCACACTACACCCAAGACCTACCAAATGCAGATCTTTAGTTTAACAACATCCATAAATGACTCTCGTGCACACTGAAATTTGAGAAGCCCTGATTTTATAGTCTGTGAGGGAAACTTATGCTGATTTCCTGCATCATTTTATCTGTATCTAATATAGTTTCTCCCTGCTTACATGTAGTTCCATTAGGGCAAAAATATTTTTGTATTTTTGCCTTTTTTTCCAGTTCTTAAAATTGTTCTTGATGCACACTTGTAACCCAATAAATGTTTGTTGAGTGAAAGTACATAATGGGGAAAGGAATGCCTCAATAATTTTGGTTAAATAAATACCATTTAATTTTCTTAAACTGTCTAAATTACTGTGTCTTTGGAGACTTACTATTTTAATATGGAGACAGAAGCTAACAAATTTGTATTACAGCCCAACATGTCATGTATAAATAATATTTATGGTTGCATAATGAGTCCCACTTAATAATTTCCTGAAGAATAACCAATATTTAGCATGTATAAAATAAAAGTAGGTTCCTAAAATAGTTATAGTATATACCAAAAAGAATTGAAAACAGGTACCTCAACAAAAACTTGGACATAAATATTCATAGTAGCATTATTCATAATGGTCAAAACATGGAAGCAACTCAAATGCCCATCAGCAGATGAATGGATAAGTAAAATGTGTTATATAAACATATTGGAATTTATTCAGCCATAAAAATGAGTAAGTACTGATGTGTGTTACAACAAGGATGAACCTTGAATAAGTAAAACAAGAAAGATACAAAAAGACTCACCATGATGGCATTTATATGAAATCTCTAGTATAGGCAAATCCATAGAGAGAAAAAGATTAATAATTGTCAGGGACTGAAGGAAGGGAGAAAGAAGTATGGGATGCCTACTTAATGGTTATAGAGTTTCGTTTTAGGGTGATTAAAATGTTTTGGAATTAGCTAGTGGTGATGTTTGGATATCCTTGTGAGTGTACTAGAAGTCGCTGAATTGTACACTTTAAAATGGCTAAAATGTTGAGTGTTACATGACATGAATTTCACCTCAAAAATAAATAAAAGTAAATTACTTTTTAAAAATATACACCATTTAGATGTGTTGACCTCTATCATGCAATTTTATGTTACAGATTCATTATTTGAGGCATCAATGTTCCAAATGATTAACGTTATGTGATGATTATCTCTGCCTAACAGAGATAAAGCAGGGAAAATAAATGAGTCTGGGGTTTTCCTAAGCCAGGACTCAGATTTCTTTGGTCCTTGGCTAAAAGTCCTTATTGGACCAAAAGGTCAAATGGAAAGGAAAAAGCAGTCAAGAATAAATCAGTAAAACTTTTAAAAATCATTAAAATTTTGCTATTGGGAAGAAAGAAAAATAACTATCTTTCTTGTACTAAAGAGAAAATTGACAACCTAATTTTCATAACAGGTGACAATTGCATCACTATAACTAGGTGCCCAGAATTTCTTCTCTCCAAGGAAAAGTTGGAAATAAATTTAGAAGGACTTTTCAGACGTACTGAAGCCTAAAGTTTTAATTGTTGTTACAATTGCAAGGGTTTATTAAGATCATAAGGAAGCACAGCATTAAAAGTGTTCGGGTAGATAAGACCCCCTTTTGCACTTTAAGTCTGTACTGTTAATCACATGTTGCTGTGACTAAACACTTCAAAGGTGACTTTTATGCACTGTGCTATTATTTAATTCAATAAGAACTTCTTATAAAGTTAACAAGTTAACAAAAGTTCAAGTGTGTTGAATGTTTAGAATTCAGAAAGCATTTCCCAACAACATTGTCAGCCATAGTGGTTGGGCTCTATGTCAGCAGCAAACAAAGGAACTGATAATCCATACATATCTGCATCAATAGTACTAAACAACACACATGCAAAAAGATTCCATGGAAATACTCACTTGGCATTCTGGGATGTAGACCATCACTTCCCTCCATGCATTACTAATGTTCATTTACTCATTCATCATTGGATCACTCTCAATAAGCATCACCAGTGCCTGCTATGTGCAAGGCCCTTCGTCAAGTCATCTCTGTTTCCACTTGCCAGGTAGCCAGGTTTCTTCAACTTGGAGTAAGTCCCTGTGGCTTAGCTTATAAATTCCATTATGGTGGGATCTCTACAAAGGCAGGAGATGAAGCTTTAGGGCAAGTAGACATAATGAAGGTTGGGGAGCAGTAAAACAAGATGATGACATGGGAACTACACATTAGCCTAGCCACCTATGCCCCTCTTTCCAATACTCCTCCTTGTGGCCAACACTGGCTTTCAGGTAGAAATCCCCTAGGAAACGATACCATAAAGGCCAGAAAAATAAAATATACCTTTTCCTGGATCACTTTCCTCTAAGGCAGGGACCTGGATGGAAAATTCCGAGGAATAGTGTTTAAGCCAAACAAGCACACTGATGGAGATCTAAATATTTCTTTTCTCCCAATCTTCCTTATCTTACCTGAGAGCATAGACCAAAGATCATGAAGAAAAATGGGAAACATGTATGAATGTATGTCCATAGGTATGAATGTATCAGGACTTTTATGAAACAAAAACATGGATTTTCCTGAAATTGCTGAACTCCTATCTTTAAAGAATCACAAGCTACCAACTAACAAAGACTACCATCTAGTGGACCAAGCAACATTATTGCACTTGAATAATGTGTATTGAAATTCAAAAATATTGGGGTTTGTTACAAGAATGTAAGGAAACACTGATACTTCTCCTTTTGTCCCTTGGGTTCTAACCTCCCATTTTCCTTTTATTCTGCAGTTGGTTTCTCTTACTTTATAATTCTAAATTGTCACAAGAACATTCATTTGCAGTTACTGTATTATCTTAATCTTTACAATTAGCTATCTACTTTGTCACATTTTGACGTCCTCTTCTTTTATTATACACCATAAGCCCCTATGAGACATACCTGAAGTCAGTTTCTTTAAATATCATTTTGTCATACCATCCTATTAAAAAGTTGAATGCTTAAGTGAATCCTGCTGTTACCTTTAACCAGCCTGGCTTTACCCACATAACCCCACGGTCCACTTAGCACAATTAATTGCCTGCCCATTAGGCTACTTTCCTCACTGTCGCCTAGCACACCCAAATCTCAAACAAATCCACTGTTTTTGCCCAGTTGTGAGTATTCTGACCCAACTCAAATTCGACCTTTTCCATTAGTTCTCCTCTACTTCTCCTGCCAAGCTCACTTCTTTCTTCTCTAACCTCTTACAGTCATGGTTATTACCACCACATTTACTATTTAGCTATCTTACAATTGTTTTATATATTTTATGTCTGTAAAAAAAGTTCCATGGTTTCAGTACATATGTATTTCCCACAAATATAAGCATGGTATTAAATATGACATGAGAGTACAATAAATAAATGACTAATTTAGAATTGGATACAGAAGAACCTTGCAATTAAAGTGCATTTTGTCATCTGGTCTGGGGTACAAGGAAAGAAGAAGAAGATAACAGTGGGAAGGATTGTTGAAATTATATTCTAGGAATAGAAAATATTAATTCTATCTACCTTTATCATGTAAAGTAGCAATGACAAATTAAATAGAGAAGTATCCCTCAAAATACCAGGATACATTTAAACATATTCCAAAATATATAGTGGAGTTTAATCATAAAACTTTGCAGTGGAATATAATTGCTTTGAGTGCAGTCAGTGAGAGAATCTCACTTCCCAGGCAAAAAAAAGGGGGGGAAACACAGGGGGAAAGGAACTGTTATTAAGCAAATAAGGAAGTGTTAACTTGCACTCTAAGGTAGAACAAAGTTTTTCTTCTTGGACAGCAGCAGAAAACTCACTCCGGGGATGTGAATTACGGACATGGTAGGCAGCTGCACACTTGGAAATAATAAGACCAAGAGAAAATTCTCTGCATTCAAACTCTGACATGCTATTCAACCAACTTCAAATGTGAATGGAAATATTTCACCCCCAAAATGTGAATAATAAAACAAATAAAATATTAAGTAATTTACTTGAATGAAGAAGTCTGCAGAATAAGTAATATGAAGTTGAATAATCTCATTAAGCAACACCAGGATTCTATTTCTAGGGCAACTGCAAGTAGTTTTATAACTAGGCCACCAGTAAAATAATTTGACTATTTTAGGGGAAAGCAGATGATTCTATCTTGAGAAGAGAAAGAAAAAATATATATGCTTCTCCTATGTAAATTTCTCCTCCAATTCCTCAAATTGATATTTTTAAAGACATCATAGTGTGACAGATATTTATATGCTACATATATTTCTATTTTACCACAAAGAGTAATACATATGCAAGGCATTGTTCAAGATATTATGGAAGGAAACAAAGAATATCAATGCCAGAATCCCTGTCCTCAAGAATCTTACTGGGATGTGTCCTGTATATATTTAATAGATAGCAAATAATACCATGGTAACTTTATTGGTAACTACACATATTATGCAGATAGTCTATATTTTCACACCTGCAGAAATATTAAATGCCCACCATTGGCAAGATACTATGCTAGGCACTTTGCGAATACAAAGTGAATTGATTGCCCTGGCTGGTGTAGTTCAGTGGATTGAGCGAGGGCCTGTGAACCATAGGGTCAAGGTTCAATTCCCAGTCAGGGCACATGCCTGGGTTGCAGGCCAGTTCCCAGGAGGGGACACATGAGAGGCAACCATACACTGATATTTCCCTCCCTCTCTCCTTCCCCTGTAAAGATAAATAAATTAAAAGAAATCTTTTTTAAAAAGTGAATTGATTACTGAAATAACCCCTGAAAGTAGTGTGCTGATAAGAAGTGTATTGTAGGGTATGTTCAATAGGACCAAAAGACTGCTTGATAGATATTGTGGAATTTGATTCATCTTAAAGTAAAGATATGTTTTAAATATGCAGAGCTAAAGGGTATTAAAGAAAGGATTTCATGCAGAGATATTTTATCATGTGTGAAGGCACAGAATTAGTATATCTAGGATGAAGATGGAATATTAATTTATTCCTTTAATTAAGATGTATAGAACATGTTACATGAAACAATGGGAAATTATATTAGACATCTAGGTTGTATTTAAACAATGGAAGACATTCAGTTTCAGATGAAGAAATTTGGCTCTCATCTGGCAAACAAGGAGTCATTAAAATTTTTGAGCAGCTGAGTGGCAGTTGTGTTTTACGACAATTAATCAAATAGCAATGCATGCAACAGTCTTGAATATGGAGGCATAGGGAATTCATTAAGAGGCTATAATCCATTAGTTTAGACCAGAAGAAAAATTAATAGTATATACAAAGTTACCAAGACCAAATGGAAGAGACAGTCCAAGAGATTCCACAGAGATAAAATTGAGACATGCTTAAGATTAAATACAAAGGGTAATCTAGAGAATGAGCTCAAATGATTAGACAAACTACAAACAAAAAAAAGTAAGGTCAGTAGCAATGGGGAGTTGCTGACTTTACTGACATACCTGCAGCCTGATGTGTCTTTCTGAAGGAAATATTCAGCTGAAAATGGCAATGAATGACAATTAAGATCACAGCCAAAGTTGTTGATTTGGAAGTGATCTAGAGTGAGTGCAAAATAACTGAGCAAACTGAAATATTAGGGCTGGTGCAAAAGGGCAACAAGAAGAGCCAATTTGGTATTATAGAGACCCAGTAGAAGAATAGGGAGACTGTAAGAACGAGTGACTATGAGCAGTTAACACCCCATGTCCCCACCCTCCAGGTAGTCCTCTTCCGACATGAAGGTGGGAGACATATACTTTAGAAAAATCAAACCAAAAAGTTGCTCAATAAGAATGGCATACAAAAGAAATTTAGAGAAAATGAAACTGTGTTTAGAGGTAAAATAATACTAATAATGATGATCCTTGAATTTATTAGCTCAAAATGAGTAGAGAATCTATTTTATGAAAAAAATTAGGATGCTCTAAAAATTATTAAAAATCTGTTTTAATCTTTATAAGTATATATAAGGGACTATCCCTCCACCAAAAAAAGGACTATCCCAAAATGCAGAAATTAAAACTGATTAAAAAAAATAAAGGAGAGAAAAATAGGAAATGCAATATTAAGTAAACTGCTGAAAGTTTCAGAAAGAAAAATGTGGATAATAAAATAATTAATAAAATAATAAATCTATAAATAAAATTTTCTAGAACTGGAGGCCAATAATTTATAATTTACAGGTATAAAAGGCATCAACTCCCAGCCAAAAGAAAGACATGTCACACTATCAAGAAATTTTAGTGAGATATGTCCCCTAGAGCAAGGAATATAAAGGAAAGAATAAACAAATGGGATCTCATCAAAATAAAAGGCTTCAGCACAGCTAAAGAAAACAGCATTAAAATAAAAAGACAACCAACTGTATGGGAAAACATATTTGCCAATGATACCTCAGACAAAGGTTTAATCTCCAAAATATACAAAGAACTCACATGACTTCACTCTAAGAAGACAACTAACCCAATTAAAAAATGGGAAAAGGACTTGAACAGACACTTCTGCAAGGAGGACACACAGAGGATCCAGAGACACATGAAAAGATGCTCAATATCGCTTGCTATCAGAGAGATGCAAATTAAAACCACAATGAGATACCACTTTACACCTGTGAGAATGGCTATCATAAACAAAGCAATAAACAACAAATGTTGGAGAGGGTGTGGGGAAAAGGGGACTCTGGTCCACTGTTGGTGGGATTGCAGACTGGTACAACCATTATGGAAAACAGTATGGAATTTTCTCAGAAAACTAAAATTGGACTTGCCTTTTGACCCAGCAATTCCACTGCTAGGATTGTATCCTAAGAACCCTAAAACACCAATCCCAAAAATCATATGCACCCCAATATTCATAGCAGCACAATTTACAATAGCCAAGAGTTGGAAGCCACCTAGGTGCCCGTCAGTAAATGAATGGATAAAAAAACTGTGGTACATATACACAATGGAATTTTATGCTGCAGAAAGAAAGAAGGAGCTCCTACCTTTTGCAACATCATGGATGGAACTGGAAAGCATTATGCTGAGTGAAATAAGCCAGGTGTTGAAGAACAAATACCGTATGATCTCACCTTTAACAGGAACCTAAACAACAAAACAAACAAGCAAGCAAAATATAACCAAAGACACTGAAATAGGGAACTGGCTGACAGTGACCAGAGGGGAGAGGGGAGGGAATTTCAGAGGAAACAGGGGAGGGATTTAAAGGAACATATATAAAGGATACATGGACAACAACTGAGAAGGGTGGAAATGGGAGGGAGGAGGGAGCACGATGTGTGGGATGGGATGGGAGTAATAGACAGAAAATTGTACTTGAAAAATAATTAAATAAAAAAATTGGGAAAAAAAGAAATTTTAGTGAAAAAACAAATATAGGATCAGAACTCCAAATTAAATTTTTATCTGTAACACAGAAAGCTAGAACAAAATAGGTATAAGCCTTCAAAATCTGAAGGAAAATGACTTCTGGTCTAGAATTCTTTACCAAACTATATATTAGGCAAGTGTAGGGTAGGGAAAAAATCTCACAGACATGTAAGATTTGGACATTTTATTTCCCTTCCATATTCTTCTGTTCTACTACAGAATAATGTACTTTGGTCAATGGTAGGAGTATAGAAAAAAAGGAGGAAAGTAGGATTTGAACAATAAATGCTGGGATTCAACAGAGGAGAGAACAGAATACATCTAAAGGACTGCCCAGGTCTACACATCAACAACCAGTCCAGAGTGAAGCAAGAGAAAGGAGGAGTCCTAAAAATTACTGGGAGATGAGGGGCAAAAGAGAAGTGTTTCTATGTAGAGAAATAGTAGTTTTAGGAGTTCAGAACAATTCAGATGGAGAATTTTATCTAATTTAAATATTAGCAAAATATAACCAAAGACACTGAAATGCAGAACATGCTGACAGGGTCCAGAGGGGAGAGGGGAGAGAATCACAGGGGAAAAGGGGAGGGACTCAAATGAACAAGTATAAAGGACAAATGGACAATAACTAAGGTGGGGGGGGTGGAAATGGGAGGGAGGTGGGGAGCACTTGGGGGGCAGGGCTGGGAATACAAGACAGAAAACTGTACTTGAACAAGAATTAAATTAAAATTATAAATAAATAAATAAATAAATAAAAATATTGCTATCGCATTTCTTTATTTAGATTTCTAGCTTATTATTATTTTAATATCAGCCTTCCTAAGTAATTTAATTTTGGATAGAGCTCTTGAAAACAATATATATTTGGCCTTTGGGTTTTTTATACAATGTAATAATCTCTGATTTTAGTAGGTGAAGATAATTTTCCCAATCAACAACATTAAGGTAAAGTTTAGTGTCTAAAAAAAGTTTCAAACAATTACTCTAAATGCCTATACTTTCTCCAGATCAACAAGTAATTCATGTACAAGCACAAATCTGATGAGAATTCCTTGAGTAGCACTGGAATAGAGTTTTAGTACCCTTGATTTACAAGAATAATATTATTTTATACAGCCAATAGTTAGATATATTCAAATGTTTTATGACTTCTGTGCTCATCACTGTCATTTGTAAAACCCACATTTCTTTTGGAACCAGTTTTATTCTTGATAAATAACCTTTACTAATTGTATTTCTAAAAATAGGTTTATTTTTCTCTAACCCTAGGGTAGTAATTTAGTTAGGCATAAAAGTTTAAATTGATAGTTATTTTCCCTCTACTACTCTAGTCTCTTTTGGCCTCTGTTGTTGCTGATGAGTTCTTCATTATTCTAATTCTCATCACTTTTAAGATACTCACTTTTTCTTATTGACTATTTTGCATTTTAATTCAGAGCATGTTTAGTGTGCTTCAGAAAAGTTACATCTTTTGAGTTGCCTGTTTTCTAGTAGTTCATCTACAAATCTTTTCTTGTGGTTTCTGGCTTTGATTTTACTCAGAAAAAGCTTCAAAAACACAAGCACTATATAAATTTCCATTTAAGTAAAGAAGAGTAATTTGGAAAAAAGAAGTTGTTTAAAAGCAAGTGGGTAAAGAATATACAAGTGGTGTGTGGATGTGCCTAGGCTAGAGGAGGCAACAAAGATGAGCTATCACATGATATGTGTATACAATGTGAGGGAAGAGTTGTTACTGAGAGATATAAAGGAAACAAGCACAAATTTATATTTTATTTCTCTTATGTTGCTTTTATATTGGCTCACCATATTTCAATAAGCATGTAGAGAAGATTGAACATCATTTGTGTATTAAAGGTAAATAAATTGACTCCCAAGAGTCAACAATAAAGTAGTGAAGCAGCAAATCTAGAACAGAATTTCTTTGTGTGTTATTTTTCTTGTTACCTCCGTGGTTCCCAATATTCTCACATTTTTACAATTTCTGAAGTTAGTTCTTAGCCAAAATCTGAAGAAGAGGTTATTATCACTTTAGATGTACTTCCCTGATATTTTCCCCATCTTGGTGGTAGTTCCATACCATCTGCAATTTCAAGTCCTCTTCATGCCTGCCCACATATTATAATGTTAATGAGTCAGTGTTTTATGCACTTTTCTATATCATAATAGTACTACCACCACACATCAAGAACACATACATGTTCATGCACACATACAATTTGCTTGGCAAACTTCTTTCTGCCCACTTACAAATTTGAAGCTTCTCTATAAGAAATTTCCTCTAACCAAGTATAGCTTAGGCATGCTGGATTTTTTATAAATTCCCTATAATTTAATTAAGACATTTCTTATCATAAAGTGCTAACAGTTTGTTTTCATATCTGTTCATTAGCTATGCTATGAATTTCATGAAAGCTGACAACTAATCTGTCTTTTTCAATCTTGCCAATCTAGAACAGCACAACAAATACACAAGCAAACATAATAGCAAATGGAAGAAATTGTATCAAATACAGAGAGAAGGAAATGAAAATGAAAATATGATAACCGAACAAAAAAGTAAAACTATACAATTAAAGTTTGATTGAACTCCAGTAAAAAGACTAATAAGGAAGAAGTGTTCAAAATTCTGAGTTTAAAAGATATGTTAACTACCAGATAATAATTCCAAAAATATAACACATTATTATTTACATACTTCTCTTAGATATCAAATGATGAAAGGGAGTTGAAAAGCAATAAACCCCCAGAGACAGGAGACTAGGACAGAAAATATTAGTTGATATAGTTTTTATCAAACTTTTAGAAGATAAAAGCAGATAGAGGGATTATAAAAATCTTTGTTATAAAAAGTCTATATAGTCTATATTTTAACTTATAGACAAACCTCACAAATTTGAAAATAATGCAAGCATTTATTTAAACTCCAGAATATAATTATAAATGACTGTGTTATTTATCTAGTATTTCTATGTTGAATGAGGCTTTAGAAGTTGTCTATATCATGTTTTATACAATAAAAGACTTCTACAAAATGCTTGAAAACAGTCATAACTGGGCATCTCTCTCTCTCTCACCCCTGCCCCCACTGCAATATCATATTGTTGATTTGTATTGATTCCTATTTAGAAAAAAATAATCAAAGAATTGAGATGTAACAATAACAAAATATTTTTAACAAAGAGAAAGTTTATTTAGAAAGTTACCGAGGTAGTAGATATGAACCAGCTGAGCTGCATAGGTTTAGAAAACAAGGTACAGAGACAGAAGAAGGGCCTGGGAGCTTTGGAGAGAGAAAAACGAAGGTAATGCACCTGGGGGGAAGAAGAAGAGGAAGGAAAAGCATCAGGCTCGTTCCTGAGAGTGCACACAAGAAAATCTGGGTTTAAAATTGGACTCTACCACTTACTAGCTTAGCTTAATTTTCCTTTAAACAACATTTTTCCTCATTCCAGAATCTAAGTTTCAATAAGGCAAGGATTTTTGCATATTTTGGTAATTGTTGCATATTTTGGTAGTTATTCCATCACAGCATTTAAAACAGTTATTGGCATACTTAGGCACTTAATATTTGTTACATAAATCAATGAGTAAATGGGAATGGTAACTGAGTCATAGGTTTGTGGTGAAGATCAAATGAAGGGAAATATATTACATAATATTTTACACAAGTGACAATTCTGACTCCCTAAGATCATATTTTTTATAAAACCTGTCACTTTATTTTGTTTTTCATTGTTGTTCAAGTACGATTGCCTCCATTTTTCCCTCACCACTCTCCCCTGCCCTACCCACCCTTACCTCCCATACTCAATCCTACCCCGCCCTCAGTTGTCTTTGTCCATGGGTCCTTTATACATGTCCCTTGATGACCCTTCCCCTTTTCTCTTCTGTTATTCCCCTCCTCTCTGGTCACTGACAGTTTGTTCTTCATTTCCAACTTGCCTGGTTATCCCTTGCTTCCTTCTTTGTTTTGTTGATTAGGTTCCAAATAGGTGAGATCATGTGGTATTTGTCTTTTTCTACCTGGCTTATTTCACTTAGCATAATGCTTTCCAGTTCCATCCATGTTGTCTCAAAGGGTAAGAGCTCCTTCTATCTTTCTGCTGCATAGTATGCCATTGTGTAATTGTACCACAGTTTTTTGATCCACTCATTTAGTTATGGGCAATTAGGTTGTTTCCAGCATTTGGCTATTGTAAATTGTGCTGCTATGAACATTGGGGTGCATACGTTCTTTTGAATTGGTATTTCAGGATTCTTAGGGTATAATCCCAGCAGTGGAATTGCCAGGTCAAAGGCAGCTCTATTTTCAGTTATTTGAGGAAGTTACATACATTATTTTCCAAAGTTGTACCCCTTCATCATCATTCCCTTTGCCAAGATTTTGCCTAGATCAAACTTTCCCAAAATGTAGTATGTGCACTAATTTAACTTTATGATGTGATTATATAATTGAACTTTCCTTTTTCTTTAATAGAGTTTATATTAACATGTATTTATATAATATTATACCCATCACATCAAGACACATACTGTAATCTCACTTATAGTATTACTTATAAATAATACTCTACATGCAGCAAATACTGTATAATTACACACAAAATACTGCCTCATAAAGTGTTCTCAAAAGTAAGTAGAAAAAATGAATTATTTTAAATTAGCAATGTTTAGCATTTATATTTAAACACACTTTCTAAGAGAACAAGAGAGTACTTGAAAAAATATTTTCTCAAGTATTTCCTCTGTGTTTTAAATTATCTTTCACTACTCATAAAGAGTTTGCCAAGTGATGTCCCAACTGTTGTGACTCAGTGGACTGAGTGCCACGGGCCCGCAAACCAAAGTGTTACCAGTTTGATTTCCAGTCAGGGCACATGCCTGGGTTGCAGGCCAGGTCCCAGGTAAAGGGCACAGGAGAGGCAACCACACATTGATGTTTCTCTCCCTCTCTTTCTCCCTCCTTTCCCCTCTCTCTAAAAATAAATAAATAAAATCTTTTTTTAAAAAGTTGACTCATGAGTCAAAAAAATGTACATCACCAAATTACTCATGGAAATAGCTTCAACAACTGTAAGCTATATTTCGGTGTTATTTATACCACAGTATTCAAAAATACCATTTAAATTTTTTTCTTAAGTATTTGAACAAATTCCTGCTGCCTTGGGATTGGACAGCAATGAAGTACTTGACATTTAGGCCTACACTAAATAAAAAATACAAACACCAAAGTAGCTTAACGCTCCATATACAGGAGTTGGAATATCACCAATTAAGCACAGCTCATAAAAATCTGAATTTGCTCACTGGTCAAGATTTTTAAAAGTAAATAATTTTTACTGCTTCATCAAGAGCAATTCTTAAATATAACTGACATTTTTTTTTCTTTAACCACGAGTTCATAGTAGTGAAGAACTCAGTCACCACTCACAGTTTGATGCCTGCCTAGATTCTTGAAAGGGCTCCAGCAGTTTTACTCACCATTGCATTTGCACCATCAATGAAAATATGAAAACTGTGAGAATGATAAATAACATCATACAATTAATATAAACATAATTTTGACATTGTGGGCCTTGTGAAAGGATCTTGTAGACTCCCTAGGGATCATTCTTTGAGAACTATAACATTTAATCAATAATTAAACAAACTATAGAATGTTAGTAGATGGGAAAAAAGTAAAAATTCTGTTTTAAATATTTTATTTATTTATCTTTAGACGGGAAGGGAAGGAGAGAGGAAGGAAACATCAATGTATGGTTGCTTCTGATGCATCCCCTGCAGGGAAGTGGACCCTGCCGGAAACTGGCCTGCAACCCAAGCATGTGCCCTGACTGGGAATCGAACCAGGATTGTGTGGTTCGCAGGCCCGCACTCAATCCACTGAGCTACACAAGCCAGAGCCTAAAATTCTGTTTTAAAATGGCAAAATATCCTTAAATGTTATCCTGAACATTTTATAATAGTTATATAAATTTAACCAAATAATATGTACCACATGTTTAGTTTTGTCTTTTATCTCACTTCTTATTTTTTATTTTTCCACACACTGCCAATTTTAGAGTTTTGCATAGCTATTTTTTTAATTTTTCATGGGATGAAAAATAATAAATTTATGCAATACTGTCATGATATTTTAATCCTTACCTGAAGATAATTTTTATTGATTTTAGAGAGAAAGGGGAAGGTGGGGGAGAGAGAGAGAGATAGAGAGACAAAGAAACATCCATCAGTTGCTTCCCATATGCACCCCAACCAGGAATCAAACCCACAGCCTAGGTATGTGCCCTGACCAGGAATCAAACCTGCAAACTTTTGGTGCATAGGACAATAATCCAATTAACTGAGCCACTCAGCCAGGGCAAATCTATCATAAACTTTTTAAGTGCCTATAATCTTTTAAGTTTTGTCAATTTTCAGGAGTTATATAGTGATAAACGTTGTGACAAATAGTGATTTTTTTTTAAATTATAATGCTTTATGTTTAGAGACCTGGTAACAAAAAGTCCAAACATTTATTTAGCAAATAAAAAAGTAATTTCATTAATTAGAAAAGTCCCTTTCCTAAATTTTTTTTCTGGAACACATAACATAATTTAATCATTTCCATTAAGAATTTTTATACCACTCCTGTTGATTTTCCCCAAAATTCAGTCTTTTATTTTCTGAGTTGTACATTGAAATAATTAAAAGAAACTTATAGATTTTTACTTTTATCTGTTTCTCATTTTCTTTTATTTCAAGGTTAACCTATTAACTAAAACCTCATCAATAGCAGTTTTTCAGATGCCTAAGATATCTTTAAGATTTAATAATAATGTTTATGTGGTAGAATACCTTTGAATTCACAGACAAGGTAAAAGAGAAGAATAGGTCCTAAAAGGCGATAATCCAAAACAACAACAGAGAAAAAAATTTTAAAAACCTTGCCACAAACGTCTAATGTGTAATCACTGACAAGAAAAGCCTGCACACCAGCCAGAGGATAGCAGGCAACACAAACCAAAGTAAAAGCTTAGCTAAAAAATAACTACCTCACTAGGTCCTCATAGAAAAACTACATTCTAAGGATGTCAACTTAAATATGTCTGTCTGGTTTATAAATAAAAATATTTAGGAACAAAAATTGCATACATTAAAAGAAATAAAGTCAATATAATAGACTGAATCAAGTAAATGGCCTATGTGAGTTCAGAAACTTTTTGATTACATTGTAGTAAGTGTTGTAAAACTAGAATGACAGCTATCATCTTTAATATATTTAAAGCAGGGAGTCTATGCCTGGTTTCTATTCTATGCTAAAAATAAAAAGTAAAAAACATACAAAAGAGGAAATGAAAAAAATACCACCTCTAAATCAATTAATTGCACATGAATTGAATCATTTCTTATTTCCAAGTTAATCAGAAATATTACAGTGTGTAGAAAAGACCTGTCTTCCATCCGAACTCCAACTCAAAATCTTCCCTTTACATCTCTGGCATTTTCATGCAGTTGACAATTAATTTTACACATAAAAGGAAGTATGCTTATTTGTAGATCCCTTATTTAGGAGGAAAAAATATGAGAAAGTTTTGAGATTAATAAGATTGGACCAAGATGAAAGATTAGAAGTCCTGTGTTTTTGTCTTTTATTTTTGATATATGGACATAATATCAAATATATGGACATAAATATTTTATCTATCTATATACATCTTACAAGTGTGGCCATATGAATGGAAAACAAAAGCTATGGTTTATCTTCATAGTGGAGTGGCAAAAATGTACCAACCTACACTTGAAGTATTCAATAACGTTACAACACTGGTCTTTAAAACCAAAACAAATGTCATATTTATTAAGCAACAGGAAAACCTCTTCAACTCCTGTTCAAATGCATTACACATTTGAATAATGCCAGTCTCTGTAAGACTGATTTTAGACTATGAACATTTGACCTAGAATGTCGTTAACAACTTATTCATTTTAAAATCACATTTTGAAATGTGGCAAAACTAAGACTAGTGAATTTCATTTCAAAGTCATAGTATCCCTCCTTTTATGCTGTATGTGGTAATCCTTGATTTTTTGCAGTGATGCTAAATGTTAATGAACAGAGCCAACATGCACCATTTCACCTGGAGCAATGAAAACATTAAAATCTCTTAGAAGCTTGAATAAAACTTTATTTTATAAATATAATCCATGTTAAAGCTCCACCGTTTCACTGTACTTTTGAAATAAGGGCACATGGAAAATGCGGAAGCATTTCCTTTGAGATGGCTAACTAAAGCTATAAAATGAGCACTGCACGGCATTTCCAAGGAACATGGTTCAAAAGTTGTACGATTACTACTAAGGTTGTTTTATTCTCTGCCACATTTGGAACAGGAAGTCTGTGTTGTTCTTGAAGAATTCTGAAAAGCAATGTCACAGTCTGATGACCTCTTCTCCTCATTAAAACGTTCCCAAAGACAGCGCTCTGCATGATGTTTTGTAGCTTCAGCAGCCATGAACTAATTTGTACCTCTTATTTTGATCATGTGCTGGTGAAAGCACCAAACAATATTTTTCTTTAAACACAGAGAGGCCTTTCAACAGCTCAGCATGCACTTCTACCCTCTTTTTAATCTTGAAGCACCTATTTATTTGCTCTTTTCACCACTAAATCTTCTTTGCTCCTTTCTGCCCCCTACAAAGCAGCTAGTTAAAAATCTTCAGTGTTTTTTCTTCATAGGCTTAACCATTAAAAGGGTATTACCATAAAAACAGAGATGAGGGCTTATAGATATAGTAAAAGGAGAATTTGCATCTCCAATTCTCAATCCAGTTAAACTAAAATAATGTTTATTTACTTACAACCTTTTCATACTGTTCATGATCACTAAAACTAATGTGAAAAAAATATCACTTTAAGAATTAGGTTTTAGGGCTCCCTGTAAAACTGATTAGTTGATCATACTGAATATAAGAAGGCCTTACTTAAAGCTTATTAGTATGCATATGTCTTATTTATTTTGCATATCTCTACACTTTCTTTGGTTCAATCACATTAATCCTTTCTGTGTATTTCTCTATATCACTGAGAGGGTGTTGAGTTTATTGTGTGCATTGTGTAGGAATTCAATTTTAAGTTGTACATTTAATCTGCAGGAAAAAAGGGGTGAGAAGAACCATAATAAAATGACATTGTTAACACATATGATCTTAAGTAGTAATATTTTGAATTGTATTAATGAAAACAAGGTCAAAAAATTAATAATCAAAATATTGTTTTAAAGGTATATAAATTGGAGTTACATAAAATTCAAATATGGGAATATGCTAGCAACTGAATAAATTACTGTAGATGTCATCAAATCAGTGGTATAGCTGCAAATACAACATATGTCTGAGATTATAGATCTGGATGAGGAAAAATCTCTAATTACATACTAATAAATGGATTCTAACTTCAACATGAAAGATTTATTCTGTCCAAATGTAGTTACTGAACATACTAGATTTCTCTTAAATAGGTAAAAGATAATAATGTACACACTTTTCATAAATGAATCATAGTATGGTTTCAAACTTGATAGAAATTTTAATATTAAGTTATTTTATATGTTGACTCATTGGTTTTCAAGTTTTAAAAATGTAATAGATTCTTCAATGCTATTTTAAGTAAATATGCCATTTATCCAAATTGTTTTTTTAATTTATTTGTAAAGCTGAACATTTATATGAAAGTAAGTGGAATACCAAAAAGGCATTGTTTCTAATGATATGATCAACATTTAATTTTAGTGACATTTAAAAATATTTTAACGCATTAAAATTCACAAATCAATGTTATCAAGATATGTGAAATTTTAAGTCACTACCTGTAATTAACTTACCTTTCTCTCTCTTCCAAATTGCTCTAATGAATATTTTTCATTGTATTATCTGTTACAATGGCAATGGAAAATTGGAATTTGTAAAAATTGTTTATTTTATGTAATATTTCTCAAAATTGAATCAGTTTTGTTATTTAGAATTGTTCCTTCCATAAATTTGTCTTTGGTTAATTTAATACTAAACTTACTCACGTGTCCTATTGTGTCTTTGTCATTTCTTAAACATAATTTCTTCACAAATACAGATCTCCAAGTAACTAGCAATTTTCTTGATGATCTTTTCCCCCAAGATAAAAATCTCACCAAGCTGTTTTAATTTTTCTTTTAAAATAATTTTTAAGAAATCTTCTGAGATATTTAACTCTAAGTTGTATTTATGCTTCACGGGTCAAGTCTGAGACTTTGGGAACACTTCCCTGGTATATTCACTACCAGGGAAGTAAATATATATAGCACAAAGCTTATTTGCTCAAGGAATGCTTTTCAACCTTGTGTGATAAAGTCAGAGACCTAAATAAGAACATAGGCCCTGTCAAAAAAATCTCTGGTGAGCTTGAGCAGGTTACTTCACTTCTTTGACTCTTAACTTTTATAACTATAAATTGGGTTTAATGAACATTTTCTGCAAGGTTATTAAGATGATTTAAAATGATGCATGTAGAGGACAAGGTCATCGTTGATGCTACCTGGTAGTAATTAGCTGTTGACAGTAGCTGCATTCTCAAAGTCATTCAGAAATTTGCTTGTACCACATCGACAGTAAAACCTACAATTAAGTTGTCAATGAAACTGGACTCCCTTCAGTACACAAATCGTATTACCTTCTTAACAATTTATAAAATTTAAATTAAATAACAGAACATTTTTACTAATAATAAAGTTAATAGTTGTGAAAAATCCTAAAGAGTGTCAAACAGTATACAAAATGAAAATAATATTATACAAATAGGATTTCAGAAGAAACATTTATCTATTTGTGTACTTTACATGGGGAAGAACTTCAGACAGGCTTTCCCAAGATTATATAACTAGCTAAATACAACATTAATTTGCTCTATGTAAATCTACTTTTCCAAGGCTGATATCTGCCTTTACATATAGGATATATTAAATTAAAACTTGACACTGTCACACACAAAAAATTGTATTGAGTTTAATTAAAGAAGGCCATAATATTCACAATGAGTTCAAAATAAAGCTGAAATAAAACTTAAAACATACATGACATTTATCTTCACAGAGAGTATGCTGATCTTGTTATAGGATTCAAATATTTTCTAATTTTGTAAAAGCACAACGTTATTGGAAGTTAGAATTCTGCTTGGGTATATCATTCTATGTTCTATTCTGACTTTTGTCCACTAGATGTCCCTAGAATGTCATACAGAAGCTCTGATCTCAGACGTGGCCTTGTTAGAATCTGAATCTACTATTTTTACTTGAAGTGAGTTCCTGAAATACCATGTCAAATGATTTTTATTCCTGAGCTCATTTCATCTTCAAAATTAACAAGCTACTAATCTACAGAGAGATGCAGTCATTTAAAGATTTTTGTGTAGGAGACTGACTATAACTTTGCCAATTTAACAAGCAATTAAAGAACATGTATACCTTCTTTTCTGACATGTGTTTAAGAAATCAAAGACCTGAAACAAGTTCAGAATCCTTAGAGAAAAAGTTCATAGCCTTGAAGAGAAGAACTCTTAACACAACTTTTAATTGTATTGATTTCAAAGGGTGAATAACATTTACACAAAATAGTTCAGAAAACTCTAGTAACAGCAGGAGCTTTGTATAATTTGAACTTTAATAAGTTAAAGAAAAAAAGTAAAAGCTTGAATGGCCACCCAAAGTATCCCCACCTAACTCACACAAAACCTCTGTAACAAAGACTATGAGAGACTGGAACACAATAATTGCGACACAGGGATGTTCAATCATTAGGCTTGCAAAATGCTGTCTTTTTTCCCCCAAAAGCTGAGTGAGCCCATGTTACTGGATGATTCTACTTCTGACTGAAAAATAATACTCTCTGGGGCTGCTGTGGCAGATTGCTACCCTAGAGGACCTAGAATCTACTGTTCTGAAACAATCAATGAGGATTCCTACAAGGTGTCTCAAAATGGAAGCACTCAGGCAGCCTGTCTCTGCCTCACATAGCAAGAGGTAAAAAGTTCAGCTTCTGAAGTAGAGGTGTTTCTATCCAGAGCAAGAGAAAAATATGCAAGAGCATTCTGATGAATTATCTCCTACAAGCTAACCAGGCTTCCCAGGAACAACAGCCAAGTCTAAGCAGAGTTGACAGCCTCCATTCACTGCCCAGCACTGCACCCTGCATTACTAGTATGGGAACAATGGGACATTCTCACAGTTCCTAACTGGTCCACAGCCTTTCAACTAACCCTCTCTATTCAATAGCCACTTCATGGTCGATCATGCTTTCTTTAATTAAAACTCACTTTTCATCTCTTTAGTTATTTATTATTGTTATTTATTAAGAATTCCAAGGCCCTGGCTGGTGTAGCTCAGTGGATTGAGCGAGGGCCTGCGAACCACCCGATCGCGGTTCAATTCCCAGTAAGGGCATGTGCCTGGGTTGCAGGCCAGTTCCCAGCCGGGGACTCACGAGGGGCAGCCATGCATTGATATTTCTCTCCTTCTCTCTTTCCCTTCCTCTCTAAAGATAAATAAATAAAATCTTTTAAAAAAAAAGAATTCCAAGAATGTAGCCCTGGCTAGTGTAGCTCAGAGGATTGAGCATGGGCCTGTGAACCAGATGATCATGGTTCAATTCCCAGTCAGGGCACGTGCCTGGGTTGCAGGCCAGTTGCCAGCAGGGGATGCACGAGAAGCAACCATACATTGATGTTTCTCTTCCTCTCTCCTTCCCTTCCCCTCTAAAGATAAATAATTTTTTAAAAGAATTCCAAGAATGTAAGTAATGTCAAAAAATGACATTGAAACTTGAATTTATTTAGTTTATAATAAAAGTTAGGAAAGTCAACCCAATCATAAGGAACAACTAGAACACAATCTAGTGATAAACTATAAGATCATGGCCAGAATTATGACAGTAGTTCACATAAGATTATATTGGTATCCTGGAAAGGAAGTGTTTATAGAGGAGTGGGAACATGAACTAAATCTTAAAGGATTCAAGGAAGTGGGAAAATTAAGGAAGGCAAAAGGCAAGTTGAGAAATCATCAAATAAAAGGACACAGGTATTAAAATGATTATCACATAAGTAGAAGACGAGAAGAGCCAGCTGGCTAAACATCCAGGGACATTTGGACAAAAGTGGACATAACATTCAGAAGACTGGATTGTAGAAGGTAAGAGAAACAGACCCATAAGTTTAAAAAGCAAAGTGGAGCCATTTTAATGTTCACACTGAGACATGAGGCAATAGAAGGAATGTTCTAGAAATGTAGTCACAGCAGATTAACCTGTCAAGGTATCAGTGGAAAAATTTACCAAGAAGAAATACATTAGCTGGCTATTTTAAAAATCTGGGATTGTGTCAATAAAGAATAAGGTCTGAGGATTTGTTGTTGAATATAGAAAAAGAGGACAATTTGATAATAAAGTGTGGTGAACATTGAGATAAATTTTTTAAAAGTCTGTCTTTGACAGGAAGAAAATCAACTATAATTTAACATTTTCTTCACCAAAAAAAAATCTGTATTTTCTGCTTACTATAGCATAGAATGAATAACACATTTCAATTAATATGCCTATTTAGTGACTCTATACTATGAGAAGATATTCTATGTCCCAAGACACTATCTCAGCATCAATGAAGGAGCCTGGAATAATAGTAGGTCCCTTTGAATAACCTGAATTTCTGCTGAGGACAATTTTAACATAGGTTCAAGCTATTACATTACTAATATAAATAACAATAAGATATGTACAATATAAACTAATGCAATGACATAGTGACAGTGTTTTAAAACATATGAATGCCAATATGTATTTTAAATATATTGCCTAAGGGAGTATGGTAGTCCACAGACCCAACCTTGGAGGCAAAATAATAAGTCAGGTAAAAAATTTTCAATTTCTCCCTTATCATTTGTGATCTTCATTGAACTCTCTACACTCTTGAGGCCATAGTATGACAGTATTCCTGTCACTTAGCAAATATTTTATAGAGCAGCTAGGACACACCAGCAGTATTCTATCCACTGAATTCATAATGTTGAATAGGACATAATCTATGCCTGCAAGGGACTAGATTATGGTAATGTCCATTTTGGACTGTCACCAAATTCCCCCCACGTCACAGATATCAGCCACTTACAAAACAATTATTCTGTATAAAATACTAAGCCATGTAAAAGACTTGAGCTAAACTCTATTACATAACCAATACCCTCTAGAAATTGGTAATTAATAAATTAAAGAAGTACATACACAAAAGTATATGCATTACATCTTAATTAATAATGTATCTTAAATAAGTGAGGGCTATAAGACTTGTCCATGAGTTTGAAGGAGGGGTAAATCAATCAGGCAGGATGCCATCCAAAAAAAAAGTAAAAATTAAAAGCTAATTGCTAGTTCCAAATTTAAATTACTTGAGTAATTTTAAACATTAGGAATTGTGAAAAAGAACTGGAGTAGTCCAAACTGTTGTATTTTCATAATTATGTTAATGTCATGGATAATAAACAAACTTTCATGGGTATTTTTCCAAAATTTTAATAATTTTAATAGCTAAGTAAAAGAAAAGAAAGCCTTTCTGTAACAATGTTCCCTAGCAAAAAGTTATAATAAATATCTCCACAAGTTAGAATAAGTATCTTTAATCATCTTCTAAACAAATGAATTCATTAGACTAAAATCATGCTTCATACAACTGGATGAAAGAAAAAAGGGATAGAGAGTGTCTCTGAGTGTATGAATATGTTTAGAGTGTTTTGCTTTGCTGGTTCTGCTCCTTTTTTAATCACATATCTTAGAGAACAGCCATCATCCAAGGACTATGGAAGCACCACTGCAGTCAAATAAAATTGGATTAACTACTTACCACAACCAGAAAGACAATACCCATGAGGAACTATCAAACACAGTCCCAGAGCAGCATGGAGAGCTGGTTATAGGAGTGGGCTTTGTATTCAGTGATTTTGAGGGAGGATACAAAGAAACAGCCTTGCTTCTACACTGAATGTCATCAGAAAGTACGTGTGACTCTAGTTGGGTATCAATTTTCCAGGAATTAGGAAAAACAGTGAGTCTCAAGCTATAATGGTAAACAAGCAGCAGTTGCTCGTATTAGCCAGAAGAGGAAGTCACTTGCTCATTTCTGAGGTTTGCAGTGTTTTGTTTCTGTCTTGTCAAGACCAGAGAGTGACTTCAAGAGATGCTGGTGTTGTTTAGGATGAGCAGAACACCAGGCCTTAGCTGTCACTGTCAGGCCAGCTCCCAGCTGACAGTTGTCACAGACATTCTTTCTCATCAATTTTCTGTGATAAAAAGATTGTACAAAGATAAAAAAAATTGTAAATCTTCAGAATGAATTCTCCATTTAGAATGAATGGAGAATTCTGTTACTCATAGGTAATGACAATTAGCTATGAATTCTGCTGGTCTCTAGGAATGTTTGCTTTAGCACTAAACTAGAAGATCTGGAAACAAAAGGAAAGAATCATATTTGAAGTGCTGGATTTCTAAATATACTGATAAGGCTGGAGATAGTGAAAACATTTTAGGGAACCCTGCATATTTTTCAGAATGTATTCCTATACATCATTGGGCCCTACCAGCTACAATTACACTATCTGACCCAGCACTTTGCCACAATTAAGAGGACAGAGGCAGAAACCTTACCCGAACTGGACCAATCTAATTCCCCCACCCACCAATTTGGACTGGCATTCAGAGAAGCCAAATGTGTTCTCCATGCAGTTGGAATTGTTTCAGGTTAACTCAGGGGCTCTATAGATACTCTTTTTCCTACATGGTCCAAGGGTCCCAGAAAGCCATGCAATGGAAAAAAGAATGAATCTGAACTGCAGAGAGAACCAGAAATGCAGACAGAAGCACAGGTCTGACAATTTTCTGTTCTTGTTTCCAGTCTCCTCCTGAGGTCCAGAGGCATTCCCATCTCCAAGTTCTCTGTATCTTTATAATAAGTTCTCTATTTTCATTTAAGTCCAACTCACATGCATTTCTCTTATTTATAATTTAAAGAAAAAAAAACCCTCCAAGATTCTGGCCAAGATGGATGCATAGGTACATAAGCTTCACTTCCCTGTACAACCAAAGGAAGAATAGCATCCAATTTAAAAACAAAAAACAATCAGAACAGCCAGAAAATAAAACAGTATGGAAGTGCAACAAGCAAGCAGTTAAAGAAGAAACATTAATCCCGACTGGTAGGAGAAGCAGAGATGGGCAGCTGGGGCAGAGAGCACATGGCAAGGCAGCAGCCGGTGGACTAGGTAGGCAAGGTGGTTGGCTGCTGGCAGATGGGGCAGCCCTACATATCTGTGCCCATAAACCAGGAGGAACAACTCAGGAGCAAGACAGACTGTACAAACCAGGATTCCAGCATGGGAAAATAAAGCCTCAAAACCTCTGGTTGTAAAGACCTATGGGGTTACAGTGGTGGGAAAACTGCCAGTCACAAAGGAGAGACCATCAGAGGGGCCAGCATGCTCATAGAACATACACAAGCTCACTCAGCTGGGAATCAGCACCAGGGCAGCACCTGGAAGAGTCAATTCAAATATTTGGCATATTTGTGGGAAGTAGAGGAAGTGACTGAAAGCCATGGAGAGCCAAGCAAGTAGCATTGTTCTCTCTTGGACCCCTCCCCCACATACAGCACCACAACACAGCTACATGGATTTATCTGTCCTGGCAAATACCTAAAGCTCCACTCCTTACAACATAACAGGTATGCAGAGAAAAGAAATATGGCCCAGATGGAAGAATAGATCAAAACTCCAGAAAAAGAACTATGCAACAAGGAGATAGCCAACCTATCAGATGCAGAATTCAAAACACTGGTAATCAGGATGCTCACAGAAATGACTGAATACAGTCACAAAATAAGGGAAGAAGTGAAGGCTATATAAAATGAAACAAAGAAAGATATACAGGGAACCAACAGTGAAGGGAAGGAAGCCAGGACTTGAATCAATGATTTGGGGGGCAGGGAGGAAGAAATAAATATTCAACCAGAACAGAATGAAAAAACAAGAATTCAAAAAAAATGAGGAGAGGCTTAGAAACCTCTGACAAAACTTTAAAAGTCCCAACAACTGAATCATAAGGGGGGGTCAGAAGAAGAAGAAGAAAAACAAGAATTTGAAAATGAATTTGAAAAAAAATAACGTAAGGAAACCTCCCTAATCTGTCAAAGGAAACAGACATACAAGTCTAGGAATCTCAGAGAGTCCCAACCAAGTTGCAACCAAAGAGAAACACACAAAGACACACCATACTTAAATTACCCAAAATTAAAGATGAGGAGAGAATCTTAAAAGCAGCAAGACAAAAGGAGCTACCTACAAAGGTGTTCCCATAAAACTATCAGCTGATTTCTTAAAAGAAAACTTGCAGACAGGAAGGGGCTGGAAAGAAGTATTTGAAGTCATGAAAGGCAAAGACCTCCATCCAAGATTACTCTAATTAGTGAAACTATCATTTAGAATGGGAGGACAGATAAAGTGCTCACTTAGATAAGGTCAAGTTCAAGGAGTTCATCATCACCAAGCCCTTACTGTTTGAAATGTTTAAAGGACTTACCTAAGAAAAATAAGATCAAAACTATGAACATTAAAATGATAACAAACTAACAACTATCAACAACTGAACCTAAAAAACAAAAACAAAAACAGCTAAGCAAACAACTAGAATAGGAAGAGAATCACAAGAATGGAGATCACATAGATGTTATCAGAAGGAAGATGGAGGGGGAGATTGGGGAAAAGGTACATAAGAAACACAATTGGTAGGTACAAAAATAGACAGGGGAAGGTTAAGAATAGTCTAAAAAATGGAAAAGCCAGAGAACTTATATGTGTAACCCATGAACATGAACTAAGGGGGACAATGCTGGAGGGAATACCAGGCAGAGGGAGATAAAGGAGAGAAAAAATAGGACAACTGTAATAGCATAATCAATAAAGTATACTTGAAAAACTCTTAACTATCAATAATAAACAATTTAACGTAGATATAAATGTAGCACAAACCAATTGATTGTCATTCAATATTTCTTCTTCACTTCTGCTTTCTTTTATAGAAGCTTTTGGTTTTCAGTTGGGTACTTGATTTTCAAGCTAAAGGTTAAACTTCCCAGGTTTCTTTGTAGCCATATGACTAAGTTCAGTCTAATAAGATGGGTGTTTCTGGCCAAGATAGAGGCATAGATAGAAACCCTTTGCTTCCTTGCCAACCAAAAGGAGGATAACAACCAGTCTAAAAATCAATAAACAACCAGAAGTGCCAGATAATCAAACTGCCTGGAAGCTCCCACAGTAAGGAATCAAAAAAACAGTCAAACAGAACAACCAGATTGGTAAGAACCCACAGTGAGGCAGAGGGCCATACAAGTGGGGCTGGCTGAACAGGAAACTGAGACTCAGAACTGACTGTGGACTACAGTCGTTGTTGTGGTGGGAGAAACTCCCAGTCTCACAGGAGAGTGTGTTGGAAAATGGGCTGGAGCAGAGCAGGCAAGCTGCATAGTTCCCTCTCTGGCCCCTCCGCCACATGCAGCACAGCAGCACAGCAAAGAGTGAATACCTAAGAGTGAATACCCGCCCTGGTGAATACCTAAGGCCCCATCCCCTTTTAACTTCACAGATTCACCGAGACAAAGAAATGGGGCCCAAATGAAAGGACAGAGCAAAGCTTCAGAAAGATAGTTAAGTGATGAGGAGATAGCCAACCTATCTGATGGAAAATATAAAGCCGTAGCAATCAAAATGCTCATAGAACTGATTGAGCTTGGTCAAAAAATGAAAAAGACAAATGAAAGATACTCAAAGTGAAATAAAGCAAAATATTCAAGGAAGCAACAATGACAGGAAGAAACCAGGACTCAAAGCAATGATCTAAAACAAAAGGAAGAAATAAACATCCAACTTGAACACAATGAAGAAACAAGAATCCAAAAATATGAAGAGAGGCTGAGGAATCTCTGGGACAACCTGAAACATTCTAATATCCAAATTATAAGGGTGCCAGAAGAAGAAAAGGAAGAGCAAGAAATTGAAAATGTATTTGAACAAATAATGAAGGAGAACTTCCCCAATCAGGCAAAGGAAATAGACTCCCAGGAACTCCAGAAAGTCCCAAAAATGTTGGACCCAAAAAGGAATACACCAAGGCATATCATCATTAAGTTACCCAAGATTAAAGATAAAGAGGAAATCCTAAAAGCAGCAAAAGAAAAGGAAACAATTACCTACAAAGAAATGCCCATAAGACTATCAGAGGATTTTTCAAAAGAAACCTTGCTGGAAAGAAGGGGCTGGAAAGAAGTATTCCAAGTCATGAAAGGCAAGGACCTACATCCAAGATTACTCTATCCTGCAAAACTTTCATTTAGAATGGAAGGGCAGATAAAGTGCTTCCCAGATAAGGTCAAGTTCAAGGAGCTCATTATCACCAAGCCCTTATTATATGAAATGTTAAAGGGACTTATCTAAGAAAAAGAAGATCAGAAATATGAGCAGCAAAATGACAAAAAACTCACAACTATCAACAAATGAACCTAAAAAAAAGATGAACAATGAAAACAACAACTAAGCAAACAATAGAACAGGAAAAATTAGACATCACAATGAAAGATTTCAGTGGGGAGGGGGAAGGAAGGAATGGGGGGCGGAGGCACAGAGAAGAAGAAGCATAATTAGTAGGCATAAAATAGACAGGGAGAGGTCAAAATGGTATAGGAAACAGACAACTCAAAGAACTTATATGTACAATCCATGGACATGAAGTAAGGGGGGAGCGAGTGCTGGAGTATGGGGGCATTCAGGGTGAAGGGGGGATAAGAGGGAAGAAATTTGGAAAACTGTAATAGCATAATCAATAAAATATACTTAAAAATAAATAAAACATTGGTTGTCAGACTTAAATAAGATGTGAGTGAAGTGATGCATGTAAACTTATGGTTATCTCCTTTAGATAAGAAGCCTATCTTGGAGTTCAGAAGATGGCAGCGGAGTAGGACAAAGGATTTCACTTCCCTTCAAGCACCGGAGAAAAACCAGGCTGCTCTGCAGAGGACCACAGCGAACACCCAACAGAGACCCACCATATGGGACGGAAGGACCCCAGAAAGTATAGCGGACACTGAATGACCAGAGGTTGAGGAGAGGAGACGGACCTCAGACCAACAAGGTAAGAGGGAACAGCGCAGAGGCTGCAGGCCCTCTGTCAGGCAGCGCCAGGGCCCTGGCAGGGCCACCTTGATCTCTGAGAGCCGAGGGAGGGCAACAACAACAACCCTGGGAGAGAACTAGTCACCGGCACCCTCTCTAACCAGCAGGGTGCAGTTTGGAAAAAACCAGGAGAGATCAGTCTGCCTGTAGTGGCAGAGAGAGGAGTGGGCATTGGGAATCAAACCCGAGAGCTCTGATAACCCGTGGAGTCAGGCTGTGGTTGCCGGTTTGGGGAACTGAGGGGCCCCAGCATTCCCAGTAGCCTAAGCCGGTGCTCCCACAGTCCTGGGGAGCTTCGAGATACTAGCAGTGCCCCTGGAAGAGCACCAATCACCAGCTCCATCACTACCCAGCTGGGCTCAGACTGAGAAGCACCAGGTGTCAGGCTGTGGCTGCCGGCTTGGAAGAATTGTGAGTTGCCCAGTGTGTGCAGCCACAGCACTGGGAAAAGTCCAAGCCCAAGCCTGCGAGACCAGGAAAGCCTGGCTGGGAGTGCGTGCCCTCACGCCAGGCCAGAGCTGGGAAGCCTGGGGAAAAACCTGCTCTCAGCGGGGCACGGGAGAGCAGCGCCATTCTGGATCTTGGAAGGGCACTGGCGAGACCAGCTAAGTTCACCGAGAGGAGAGAAAGGCCACGCTAATAGCCCCTCAGGCTGCTGCAGCTAGAGAGACCAGAAGAAAAGGTTTGACCAGCTGGAAACCAACAAGAGGAGTAGGTGGAAGTGGAGAACACCAAGATACCTGCAGGAGACTGCACCACTGAATCTCACAGGCATCTTACCACAGAAGTTCACGCCACAAACCCAGGGAACCAGAACAGATCACTTTAAGAAGCTGAAGCCAACAAGAAGAGCAACACAAACAATGGGAAGACAAAGAAACAATCCCCAAATGAAAGAAAAGGAGGAAGTCGCAGAAAGAATGTTAGATGAAATAGAGGCAAGCCAACTATCAGATATTGAATTCAAACCACTGGTTATCAGGAAATTCAAAGAGCTTACAACAAGCTACCAGAAACTACAGGGGAGCTACAGTGAACTCTCTGAAAACTACACCAACATGAAAAAGGAAATGGAAACCCTTAGTAAAGGCCAAGAGGAAATGAAGGATACAATTTCTGAACTGAAGAACACAGTAGAAGGTATGAAGAATAGAACCGATATGGTGGGAGATCACATAAGTGAGATAGAAGACAGGATAGAAAGAATCTCCCAGACAGACCAAATAATGGAAAAGAGAATCAGAAAAAAGGAGGAGAATTTAAGAGAAATGCAAGACAACATGAAACGTAATAATATCCGAATAATAGGAATACCAGAAGGGGAAGAAGAAGAACAAGGGATAGAAAACCTACTTGAAAGAGTAATAACAGAAAATTTTCCTAAGATGAGGGGAGAGAAAGTCACACGAATCCAGGAATCGCAGAGAGTCCCAGGCAGGTGGAACCCAAAGAGGCCTACTGCAAGACACATCATCATTAAAATGGCAAAACTCCAGGACAAAGAGAGAATCCTAAAGGCAGCAAGGGAGAAAAAGGAAGTAACATACAAGGGGGTCCCAATAAGGTTGGCTAATGACTTCTCAACGGAAACATTCCAAGCAAGAAAAGAATGGCAGGAAATATTCCAAGTAATGAGAAACAGAGGCCTACAACCGAGACTGCTTTATCCAGCAAGGCTCTCAATCAAGATAGAAGGCCAAATAAAGAGCTTCCAAGACAAAAGAAGTCTAAAAGAATACGCCTCCACAAAACCTGCTCTACAAGAATTACTAAAAGGGCTGCTTTAAGGAAAGGAAGGAAAAGAGAGAGACAGAGAGGAACACAGGTACATAAATGGCAATGAATAAGTACCTTTCGATAATAACTTTAAACGTAAATGGATTAAATGCACCAATTAAGAGACATAGAATAGCTGAATGGATAAGAAAGCATGACCCACACATATGCTGCCTACAAGAGACTCACCTGAGGACAAAAGACCACCACAGACTGAAAGTGAAAGGATGGAAACAAATTTTCCAAGCAAATGGACATGAAAAAAAAGCCGGGGTAGCAATCCTCATATCAGACAAAATAGACTTCAAAAAAAAGGCTATAAAGAGAGACCCAGAAGGTCACTTCATAATACTCAAGGGAAGAATCCACCAAGAAGACATTAACATCATAAATATATATGCACCCAACACAGGAGCACCCAAATATATAAAGAAAATCCTAGAGGACCTCAAGAAAGATATTGACAGCAACACAATTATAGTAGGGGATTTTAACACCCCACTGTCAAAAATGGACAGATCTTCCAAACAAAATATCAACAAAGATATAGCAGCATTAAACGACACTCTAGAAGAAATGGACCTAATTGATATATATAGAGCCATCCATCCCAAAGAAACTAAATACACTTTCTTTTCAAACGCACATGGAACATTTTCAAAGATAGATCACATGATAGGACACAAAACCAGTCTCAACAACTTCAGGAAAATAGAAATCATACCAAGCATCTTCTCTGATCACAAGGGACTGAAATTGGAAACCAACCCCACAGGAAAAAACCCAAAACACCCAAAATCATGGAGACTGAATGGTAGGCTATTGAACAATGAATGGGTCAAGATTGAAATTAGGGAGGAAATCAAAAAACTCCTTGAAACAAATGAAAATGAACTCACCACAACCCAAAATTTATGGGACACAGTGAAGGCAGTCCTGAGAGGGAAGTTCATAGCGATACAGGCTCACCTAAAGAGGATAGAAACATTTCAAACAAACAACCTAACCCAACGCCTGCAAGAACTCGAGGAACAACAACAAAGACAGCCCAGAGCAAGTAGAAGGAAGGAAATAACCAAGATCAAAGCAGAATTAAATGACATAGAGACTAAAAGCACAATTCTAAAGATCAATGAATCCAGGAGTTGGTTTTTTGAAAAGATAAACAAAATAGACAAACCTTTAAGTAGGCTCATTAAGAAAAGAAGAGAGAGGACACAAATAAACACAATCAGAAATGAAAGAGGAGAGATTACAACTGATACCACAGAAATAGAAAGGATTGTAAGAAATTACTATGCGGAACTGTATGCCAAGAAATTTGAAAACCTGGGTGAAATGGACAAATTTCTAGAAAAATATAATCTTCCAAAACTCAATGAAAAAGAAGCAGAAAACCTGAACAGGCCAATAACAGCAAATGAAATTGAAGAAGTAATCAAAAAACTCCCATCACACAAAAGCCCTGGGCCAGATGGTTTCACAGGAGAATTCTACAAAGCTTTTAAGGAAGAGCTAACCCCTATTCTTCACAGACTATTCCAAAAAATCCAAAAGGAGGGAAAACTCCCCAACTCTTTCTATGAAGCCAGCATCACCCTAATCCCAAAGCCAGATAGAGACACAACAAAGAAAGAAAATTACAGACCAATATCACTGATGAACATAGATGCTAAAATCCTCAACAAAATATTGGCAAATCGCATCCAACAATATATCAAAAAGATCATACACCACGACCAAGTGGGATTCATCCCGGGGATGCAAGGATGGTTCAATATACGCAAATCAATAAATGTAATACACGAAATAAACAAAAGCAAAGACAAAAACCACATGGTCATATCAATAGATGCGGAAAAAGCTTTTGATAAGGTACAACACCCATTTATGATAAAGGTACTCAGCAAGGTGGGAATAGAGGGAACATTCCTCAATATAATAAAGGCCATATATGAAAGACCTACAGCCAACATCATACTCAATGGGCAAAAACTAAAAGCTTTTCCACTAAGATCAGGTACAAGACAAGGTTGCCCACTTTCACCACTTCTATTCAATATAGTATTAGAAGTTCTAGCTGCAGCGATCAGACAAGAAAAGGAAATAAAAGGCATCCAAATCGGAAAGGAGGAAACAAAACTGGCATTGTTTGCAGATGACATGATAGTGTACATGGAAAACCCTATAGCCTCTACCAAAAAACTGCTGGAACTAATAAATGAATTTGGCATAACAGCGGGATACAAAGTTAATATCCAGAAATCAAAGGCATTTTTGTATACCAACAATGAAGCAGCAGAAGCAGAAATCAGGAAAAAAATCCCATTCGATATAGCAAAAAGAAAAATAAAATATCTGGGAATAAACCTAACCAAGGAGGTAAAAGACCTGTATGCAGAAAACTACACAACACTGAAGAAAGAAATCAAGGAAGACACAAATAAATGGAAACATATACCGTGTTCATGGATTGGAAGAATTAACATCATCAAAATGTCCATACTACCCAAAGCAATTTACAGATTCAATGCAATACCTATTAAAGTACCAATGGCGTATTTCACAGACATAGAACAAACACTTCAAAAATTTATATGGAACCAGAAAAGACCCCGAATAGCTGCTGCAATTTTGAGAAAGAAGAACAAAGTAGGAGGGATCACAATACCTGATATCAAACTGTATTACAAGGCCACTGTAATCAAAACAGCCTGGTACTGGCACAAAAACAGGCACATAGACCAATGGAATAGAACAGAGAGCCCAGAAATAAACCCAACTCTCTACAGTCAATTAATATTCGACAAAGGGGGCAATAACATAAAATGGAGTAAAGACAGCCTTTTCAACAAATGGTGTTGGGAGAACTGGACAGCTACATGCAAAAAAATGAAACTTGAGCACCAACTTACACCATACACCAAAATAAATTCAAGGTGGATAAAAGACTTAAATATAAGCCGTGAAACCATTAAAGCCCTAGAGGAGAGCATTGGCAAGAAAATCTCAGATATTCCACGCAGCAATATTTTTACTGATACGTCCCCTAGAGCAAGGGATATAAAGGAAAGAATAAACAAATGGGATCTCATCAAAATTAAAAGCTTCTGCATGGCTAAGGAAAACAGTATCAAGATACAAAGAGAAGCAACTGTTTGGGAAAACATATTTGCCAATGATACCTCAGACAAAGGTTTAATCTCCAAAGTATACAAAGAACTCACTCGACTCCACTCAAAGAAGACAAGCAACCCGATTAAAAAATGGGCAAAAGACTTGAACAGACATTTCTCGAAGGAGATCGTACAGAGGATCCAGAGACACATGCAAAGATGCTTGATATCGCTAACTATCAGAGAGATGCAAATTAAAACCACAATGAGATACCACTTTACACCAGTCAGAATGGCTATCATAAACAAAGAAACAAACAACAAGTGCTGTAGAGGTTGTGGGGAAAAGGGGACCCTAGTTCACTGTTGGTGAGATTGCAGACTGGTACAACCACTATGGAAAACAGTATGGAATTTTCTAAAAGAACTAAAAATGAATGTGCCTTTTGACCCAGCAATCCCACTCTTAGGAGTATATCCTAAGAACCCTGAAACACCAATCCAAAAGAACCTATGCACCCCAATGTTCATAGCAGCACAATTCACGATAGCCAAGAGTTGGAAGCAACCTAGATGCCCATCAGTCAATGACTGGATCAAAAAACTATGGTACATTTACAGAATGGAATTCTATGCTGCAGAAAGGAAGAAGGAACTACTACCCTTTGCCACATCGTGGATGGAACTGGAAAGCATTATGCTGAGCGAAATAAGCCAGGCGCTGAAAGACAAATACCATATGATATCACCGTTAACAGGGATCTAAACAAAACAAACAAGCAAGCAAAATATGACCAATGACACTCAATTACGGAACAGGATGACAGGGTCCAGAGGGGAGAGGGGAGAGAATCATAGGGGAAAAGGGGATGGACTCACATGAACAAGTATAAAGGACACATGGACAATAACTAAGGGTGGGGGGTGGAAATGGGAGGGAGGCAGGGAGCATGGGGTGGGGGGCGGGCAGGGTTGGGAATATAAAACAGAAAGCTGTACTTGAACAAGATTTAAATAAAAAAAGTATTTAAAAAAAGAAGCCTATCTTGAACTTGCCTCTTTCCTGGCTGGCTAGAAAATGGTAACCACTGGAACAACTGCCTTGGGCCAGAAAAAAAGAACACATTTTCAATAACGGAGACAATACAATAACCAATTTTCCTGGTTGACAGAAAAAAAAAGAATCTACTATTCTTCCCCAGACTACCAGCCTAACTTTGGATTACTTATGTGAGAGAGAAATAAACTTTTATCTCATTTGTACCTCGGTATCATGAGATCTTTTGTTGCAAAAGACCAGTCTCCCTAATGAATACAGGTATGTTGCCATTACAGATCTTCAGAGAAAATGCAAGGTTAGCAGAGTAGATATGTAAGGTAATAATTCTCATTACCCAGAATGAAAAGCTGACTCTCCATGTCATGTGATACTGTAGTAGTTAGTTAAATTTCCACATGTAGTCTCTTGGAAGTCAAGTGATATTCCTACAAAAGGTGACAATATTTTAAGAAAATTCTTTGTTGATTGTGAGAATTTCAAAATGTGATGTCTACTCTTTATGATAACCAATGAAGGGCTACATAAAAGAGAAAAATACTAGTCTAGGATTTCCCAGCTGAAAGAAGATGGAGAACACATGTTTAATTAGCTGAAATTGTTAAAGTCTAAATCAAGATATAAGTAGATGTCATATCAAACTGAATTCTGCACATTACCCCTTATTGTGTATGTTATTGATGCTTTTATTATGAACTATGGGGTCTTGAGTATTGAAATAGGATGTGGGAAGAGTCAGAGAAGAAGGGAAACCCACCCTCCACATTCCTCCAACATAACTGTCTCTACCCCCCCTACAAACATATAATATGCCTCCAATTATAATGTTTAGAACAAAATTATGGATTAGAAAGAAAAGACCCAGAGAAAACTAGAGATGAAGGACTGAGATATTCTTCCTAAACCTAGTATTTTGTAAATATTGCATGATTCATTAATACTCTAGTACTAGAAAAGATAGGCATCTAAGAACAAAAACTTCATGAATATCATTCACCTGGATATTTGGATTACTAAATTTGGGTATGAAAAAGGCCTTAGCAAGTGGAGTCATGTTAAGTGAAATTGGCAAGCAATTCACTGAAATTTTATAGGATTGTATAATGACTAACTTGTTCTGCTATGTTGGCTAGGCCATCATGCTCAGGCCTTTGTTCAAACACCACTGTAGATATTGCCATGAAGGCATTTTTTTACATGTGATTCAGATTAAACCAGTATACTTTAAGTAAAGCAAATTGCCTCCATAATGTAGGTTAGCTTCATCTATCAGTTGAAGCTCTGAAGAGGAAAGATAGGTTTTCCTAAAGAAGAAGGAATTCTGCCACAATATCGTAGTATAGGAACTGTGCCTGAGTTTTCCTTCTGCTTCCCTGCCTTGCAGAGTTCAAACTCAAGATCACAATAACAACTCTTAACTGAATCTCCAGCCTGCTGGAACCCACTACTGATTTCAGACTTTCCAGTCTTTTCAGTGATGTGAGCCAATTGCTTAAAAAAACCAACCTACCTCTTCCTTTCTCTCTCTCTCTCTCTCTCTCTCTCTCTCTCAATATCTATATAACTATTATCTATATCTATAGATAATCTACCTATCTACATCCTGCTTCTCTTGAGAACTCTAACACAGGTTGTAATGCTACCAAAAAAATGTAATCCTGGCTTATTAGGGCAAAAAAACATAAAAATAAATACAAATATTACTATATTGCAATAAGAATCATCCCACTTTTTCTTCCTGACTTAGGAAACTCTTGATTTTTATTTTTTCACAACAATAAATTTTTCAAACCACTAAAAAATGATTCTTCTTTTTTTACTGGAAATTTAGCTGTCCTAAATGTCTTTCCCTGGGTTCTTATCCTTCCAAAATGACATTTACCTTATCTTATCATCAAATCCATGGTAAGAAGGGAGCAGGCTAATATCAGTAAATCCTGTCTTTCCCCTGTGCCACCTGAAAGTAGTGACTCCTGCTTAGGTTGGAGTCAGCTGAGCCATAGCTAAACAGAGAAGGAAGTCATCTGGCCTAGAGGGGCCTAACAGCCCCATCAAATCACACCGCAGAGGCACTTTCTTTTCTGTACACATATAAATAATCACAACTGCTAGACTCACATCCAACAGATGCTTAATAAATTATAGGCAATTCTTAGAAAGCAGACTATTTCCAGCCAAGTAACAAGACTCAGAAGCCAAAACTATGTAAAATTTTGATTTGTTAAGGGACCCAGGAGTTTTCCAGCAATTTCAAAAATACTTCCAGGAAATCAAGTCACTTTGGATTAATTTATGTCAAGGTGACAGGTTGAATCTACATCCATATAGACCTAAATTCCTTCATCACATTGTTTCAGAAATACTCATGACATCTATAAAAACAAAGTAATAGTGGAGCAGACAAACTCTCAATTTGCTTAAAAATTAAAATATCATAAATCTTATGGCAACTCAAAAAGCAGTACTTTAAGATTCAAATATGGCATATGATAAAAATGAACAATATCACTTCCTTTACATTTTCAAACTTGAAATAACACCAATAAAGACAAATTTAAAGTTACAGAAAAAAGTAAATCACTAACAGGAAATAATAGGTTTGAATTCTGTTTCTAGCAACTTTGAAAGACACAAAAGTAAGTAGAAAAACCTACCAGTATTATATACCTCATACAGTGAAATAGCATTTTTAAAAATCATTTTAATGTTTCTATAAACAAGGGAAGACAGCCAAGGATTTCTTCAACTACTAAAAACAACAATAAAAACCTCCAAATTAACAAGGACAAATACAGCCCAGAATAGTATTTTCCCCAGGAATATTTACCAATCCTTAACAAACTAGAGATCTAGCTTTAATAGGCTCACAGTTGGGACACAAGAGACAAAATCAGGGACTTGAGTGGATCAAAGGATACTCACCAAAGCCAGAATCTCCAAAGAAATGACACTTAGTCAGTGACTGAAAAAAATTTCTCTGCTTACCAAGCCTGTGGAGGTACTTGCCTACTGTAGATGTACCTCTGAGTGGAGGTCAGAGAAATTTAATGATCTTGCATTCTTAACCACAAACTACATTCTCAAGTGTCTAAGGCAAGAATTCACACTTCCGGTATGGTATAAAATATATACTCATGTCTGACTATGTAAATTAAAATGATCCAGGGTTGGTAATAATACAGGTTTCTGAAAATGTGAGACAAAACTCACCTTAACAGAAGTCACAAGAAAAGTCTCACGGTTAAGTGTTCAAGATTGGCTCACAGTGAAATATCACTAAATACAAACAACTACAAGTGAGCATCAGGAACTAAATCAAGGAACTGCCAAATAAGATTCTGAACAATGGTTGCTTTTCTAATCAGGAAAAACCTACAAAATTAGTTTACTTGACATACCTAAATAAAACAGAGCATTGTCAAGTACAATGGAGAAAAATGAGATTATAGTAATTGACCATAGATATCTTTTAAAATGAAGAAATGTAATATCTAGAATTAAGAATTCAAAGTTTAGATTAAAAAACAGGTTAGATAAACGTGAACAGAAATTTGTGAATTCTGAGACCTGTATAAATATATTACCCAAAATGTAGCATAGAAGAGCCAAAGAACAGAAAATATGAAAGATAAGAGATAGGAAATATAAAGATTATAATATACCTACCAACTTGAGTTTCAGAAATGAATGAGAGAAAAGATGTAGAAGAAATATTTGAGATAATAATGGTTGAGATTTTTCCTGATTATAAGAGACACAGAGCCTCAAATTTAGAAACCTTAGTAAATCCCAATTAGAATAAGTAAAAAGAAATACATGCTAGACATATAATAATGAAATTACATAGCATTGAAGACAAAATGTTTTCAGATTTAAGATGGTGGCAAAATAGGTGGAAGCAGAGTCCACTTCCCCCTGCACACAGGTGGAACACCTAGCTGATGGAGCTGATCTTCTGAGGAACAGAGTGAACAGCCAATTGTATCTCATCTTATGTGAAGGTTAGAGGCCAAAACTGTACAGGACATTGAAAAATCAGAGGGTAAGGAGATTGCTTTGGGACAATAAGGTCCTTGGCACCAGTGCAGGAACCAGGGCACCTGAAGCCCCAGGCCTGGTGCCCACTGGGTTTGCCGCAGGATTCTGGGGAGAGAGTCAGATCAACAGTTGCCTCCCCTGACAAAAAGGAAGGTTTGAGCAGCACCAAGGTGGACCTGGGTGCTTGAAGTCACAGTGGGGAATTAGGACTAAGTGGCAAAGGGGTGGTGTGCACCTGCTGAGACTGTGGATGCTAGCTGGGAAGAGTTAGGCAGTGACAGACCCTGACCTGATAGCCCCCTGTCTGTTAAGCAGGTGGGCTGTGTGAGAGGATGGGTGCTTGTCTGGAGCAGCAGGTTTGAATAGGAGGAATATTTCAAAAAGGAAAAAAAGAGGCACTCAGTGGCTGTTTAGGGAATTCTCCCGCAGCAGCCATCTCTGCCTCCCCTAGCTGTACCCATGCAGCCTCCACAGCCTTTGCTGTGGGCCCGCCTCTGCGACCAGGACCGAGGCTGCACCCCTACCCTACTCCTGGCCCAGCGGTGGAGGGTACCCAACTGCGCCTGCGACCCCGGTGGTATGCTACGGACCCAGCCATCCCCTCACCCCACCCTGTAGCTGCTGCAGCAACAGCAGAGGCCAGCATGTGCCCAACACCACCGCCCCATGTCTGTGCTCCTGCTGCAATAGCAGAAGGCCAGCACTCACACCCGCAGTCCAGGGAAGGTAGCGCCTAAACTTGAAGCCCAGCAGCTGCCAATCCTGTCCCAGCAGTGGAGGCTGCACACTCATGCCCACAGTCCCAGGAGCCGAGCATACTTGTCCCTGCAACCCAGAGTCACCACACACGAGACCCCACCCCACCCCCACAGCAGCAGAGGAGGCACAGGCCACATCTGCTACTGCAGCACAGCAATGCCCCTAGTGGGCCCAAGTGGGCTCTCTAAGAGGAAGGTAAAGGCACCCCCAGCAGAGGAGAGCAGTAGTGCTCAGGGAGTCAGCAGTCCTTAGAAAAACTTAACTCAATGGGGGAGCCAAGCTACCCTGAAGAGACTCTGAGAGTCCCTATCATCTAGGACAACAAAGAGCAAGAAGGTGGGGTGTGAGTTGCCCCTAACTGGTGCAGCTCAAGGACAGCACAACTGGTGAACTGAAGGCATAGGCCAGGCACAGGACAAAAGGGGCCCACATTGAGCTGAGGAACTGGGCAGGAGGCTGGGCAACTGTGAAGAGTGCAAGGGTCTGGCTGGGACCTGGCCCCCATCCCCAGGAAATTACAAGAAGGGAGGAAAGCAAAATCCATCTGCCTTCATCCTGCTGCAGTCAGGAAGACCAGCAGAACTGGCTTGGCTGGTTTAAAGCCAGCAGGAGGCTTTTTTTTTCTTCTTCCTTTCTTTTTTTTTTATTCCCACAAGTAAGACAATAAAACATGGAGCTAAGAAAGGATCGGGGTTACACCAAAAGAGGAGTCATCCCAACAACAGAGACAGTAAGGAAAATTTCACTTCGCTATTCCAGAGAACTTGCAAGTTATTGTATGTTTGTATGATTATTTTTTCATTATTTTTACATCTTTTATTTTATTGGGTTTTTAATTTTTTTCTTCTTTCTCCTTAGTCTTCTTCACTAGTTTGTTAAATTGCATTGTTTCACTGGTTTTCCTTTTTCTCTTGTTCATAGTGTATTTTTAAATTTCTGTCTTTCACTCCACTTGTGTTCCAACAGCACATCACTCTAGGTCCTGTACTTCCTATTCTTCTTTCAGATCACATAGATTCTGTCATATGAGTGTTCCTACATTACTGTTTTAAATAGTTGCTGTTTCAGACAAAAGAAGCCTCAAAGAATATACCTATTCCAAACCAATTCTGCAACAGATGCTATAGGAACTGCTTTAAGAAAAGAAAAACAGTGAGAGAAAGAGGAACATAGGTATAAAAATGGCAATGCATAAGTGCCTATTAATAATAAACTTAAATGTACATGGATTAAATGTCCCAATCAAAAGACATAGAATAGCTGAATGGATAAGAAATCATGACCCACACATATGCTGCCTGCAAGAGACCCACCTTAGAACAAAAGTCCTACATGGACTAAAAGTTAAGGACTGGAAACAAATATTCCAAGCAAATGGACAAAAAAAAGCCAGAGTAGCAATATTCATATCACACAACCTAGACTTCAAAAAAGAGCCCTAAAAAGAGACCTCGAAGGTCACTTCATAATACTCAAGGGAAGAATCCACCAAGAAGACATTAACATCATAAATATATATGCACCCAATATAGGAGCACCCAAATGTATAAACAAAATCTTAGAGGACTTCAAGAAAGATATTGACAGCAACACAATTATAGTTGGGAATTTTAACACCCCACTTTCAAAAATGGACAGATCTTCCAAACAAAATATCAACAAAGATATTGTGGCATTGAACAACACTCTGGACCTAACTGATATATATAGAGCCTTTCATCCAAAAGAAGCAAAATGTGCATTCTTTTCAAATGTCCATGGAAAATTTTCCAAGATAGACCACATGATAGGACACAAAATAAGCCTCAACAAAGGCAAGAAAACTGAAATTATATTCAGCATTTTCTCCAACCACAAGAGACTGAAACTAGGAACCAACCTCAAGGAAAAAAAACCCAAAACACTCAAACTCATGGATATTGACTAGCATGCTATTAAACATTGAATGGGTCAAAAAGGATATTAGGGAAGAAATCAAAAAGTATCTGGAAAGAAATGAAAATGAACTCACAATAACCCAAAACTTATGGGACACAGGGAAGGCATTCCTGAGATGGAAGTTCATAGTGATACAGGCCTACCTAAAATACATAGAAACATTTCAAATAAACAACCTAACCCTATACCTACAAGAACTTGAGGAATGACAACAAAGACAACCCAGAGCAAGTAGTAGGAAGGAAATAACCAAGATCAGAACACAATTAAATGATGTAGAGACTAAAAGCAAAATTCTAAGGATTAATAAATCCAATACCTGGTTCTTTGAAAAGATAAACAAAATCAACAAGCCTTTAAGCAGGCTCATTAAGAAAAAAAGAGAGAGAACCCAAATAAACACAATCAGAAATGAAAGAGGAGAGATTATAACTGATACCACAGAAATACAAATTGTAAGAAATTACTACAAAAAGCTATATGCCAAGAAATTTGAAAACCTAGGTGAAATAGACATATTTCTAAAAAATATAACCTTGTAAAACTGAATGAAGAAGAAGCAGCAATCGTGAACAGACCCATAACAGCAGATGAAATTGAAGCAGTAATCAATAATCGCCCAACACACAAAAGCCGTGGATCAGGCAGTTTCACAGGAGAAATTTACAAAGCATCTAAGGGAGAGCTAACCCCTATCCTACACAGATTATTCCAAAAAATCTAAGTACATGGGAGACTTCCAAACTTTTTTCATGAAGCCAGCATCATCCTAAACCCAAAACCAGATAAAGATATAGCAAAAAAAGAAAACTTCAGGCCAATATCACTGATGACCATAGATGCTAAAATCCTCCATAAAAGATTGGCAAACTGCACCCAGCAATATGTTGAAAAGATCATAAACTATGACTAAGTGAGATTCATCCCCGGGATGCAAGAATATTCTCAAATCAATAAGCATAATACATCACATAAACAAAATAAAGGAAAAATATCACATGATCATACCAATAGATGCAAAAAAAGCCTTTGATAAAGTACAGCACTCATTTATGATACAAGCACTCAGCAAAATGGGAATAGAGGGAGCATTTCTCAATATAATAAAGGCCATATGTGAGAAACCTACAGCCAACATCATACTCAATGGGCAAAACCTTAGAACTTTCCCATTAAGATCAGGAAAAAGAGAAGGATGCCCACTGTCACCACTCCTGTTCAACATAGTACTGGAAGTCCTAGCCACAGTGATCAGACAAAAAAAAAAAGAAATAAAGCGCATCCAAATTGGAAAAGTGCACAACAAAACTGTCATTGTTTGCAGATGACATAATAATGTACATAGAAAATCCTATAGATTCCACCAAAAAACCATTCAACCTAATAAATAAATTTGGCAAAACAGCCATATAGAAAGTCAATATTTAGAAATCAAAGGCATTTTTGTATGCCAACAATGAAATATCAGAAACAGAAATCAGAAAAAAAATTCTATCTGAAATAGCAATAAGAAAAATAAAATACCTAGGAATAAACCTTTCCAAGGAAGTAAAAGACCTGTACTCAAAAAACTTCCTTTCCAAGGAAGTAAAAGACCTGTACTCAAAAAACTACACAACACTGAAGGAAGAAATTAAGGAGGACGCAAACAAATGGAAGCGTGTATCAGGTTCATTAACTGGAAGAATTAACATCATCAAAATGGCCATACTACCCAAAGTGATTTATAGATTCAATGCAATCCTTATTAAAATATCCGTGACATATTTCAGATATAGAACAAACATTTCAGAAATTTATATGGAACCATAAACAATCCTGAATAGGAGCAGCATTCTTGAGAAAGAAGAACAAAGTTGGAAAGATCACAATACCTAATATCAAATGGTATTAAAAGGCCACTGTAATCAAAACAGCCTGGTACTGGCATAAGAACAAATACATAAACCAATGGAACAGAACAGAGAGCCTGGAAATAAACCCAAGTCTGTATGGTCAATTAATATTTGACAAAGGGGACAGCAGCATAAAATGGAGCAAAAATAGCCTCTTCAACAAATGGTGTTGGTAGAGCTGGAGAGCTACATGCAAAAAAAATGAAACTCAATTGCCATACACAAAAATAAATTCAAGGGGCATAAAAGACTTAAATATAAGTCATGATGTTATGAAAGTCCTAGAGAAAAGCATTAGCAGGAAAATCTCAGACATTCCACCAGCAACATCTTCACAGATATATTCCCTAAAGCAAGGGACATAAAGGAAAGAATAAACAAATGGGACCTCATCAAATTAAAAAAGCTTCTGCATGGCTAAAGAAAAACAGCATTAAAATGAAAAGAGAAACAACTACATGGGAAAACATATTTATCAATGATTCCTCAGACAAGGGTTTGATCTCCAAAATATATAAAGGACTCACATCACTCCATTCCAGGAAGACAAACAACCCAATTGAAAAATGGGCAAAGGACTTGAACAGACATTTCTCCAAGGAGGACATACAGAGGGCCCAGAGACACATAAAAAGATGCTCAGCCTCACTAGCCATCAGAGAGATGCAAATGAAAACCACAACGAGGAAACACTTCACACCAATCAGAATGGCCATCATAAACAAAGCAACAAACAAGTGTTGGAAAGGATGTGGAGAAAAGGGAACTCCAGTGTTTTGCTGGTGGGAATGCAGATTGGTGCAGCCACTGTGAAAAACAGTCTGGAATTTCCTCAGAAAACTAAAACTGGAACTGCCTTTTGACCCAGCAATTTAGCCACCGGGATTATATCCTAAAAGCTCTGAATGAAATCAATCCAAAAGGACCTATGCACCCCAATGTTCATAACAGCACAATTTACAATAGCCAAGTGCTGGAAGCAACCTATGTGCCCATCAGTAAATGAGTGGATCAAAAAACTATGGTACATTTACACAATAAAATTCTACACAGCAGAAAGAAAGAAGGAGCTTCTACCCTTTGGGACAGCATGGATGGAACTGGAGAGCATTATGCTAAATTAAATAACCCAGGCAGTGAGAGACAAATCCCGTATGATCTCACCTTTAACTGGAACATAATCAATGAAAGAAAAAAGCAAAGAAAATATAACCAAAGTCCTTGAAATTAAGAACAATGTAGCAATAGCCAGAGGGGAGGTAGAAGGGGACCCTGGGGAGAAGGGTTTTCGGAAACTACTATAAAGGACACATGGACAAAACCAAGGGAGGGAGGTGGGTCTGCCTGGGGTGGGGGGAAAGGGTGGGGGGAAATACAGACAGCTGTAATTGAACAATAAAATAATTTAAATTTCAAATGATATTTAGAATAAAAATAAATAAAATAAATAAATCAGTATAGTTAGTAATATAAATAAATAAATCAGTATAGTTAATAATATAAAATTAACTTTTGAGATTTTAAAATGATAAATTTTAAACATAGTTTTATTCAAACCATAGTATTTTAATTGATATCCTTTGAAAATAATGCAGTGTACTTTTAACAGGTTGTATGTAGCATTCCATACACTCCATGGTTAGCATGTGAAAATAAATAAATATATAAATCTGAAAGCTTTAAAGGTCAATTAATCTTAGTTATATTCAAACCAGACTTTTTTCTAATATTACTCTGAATATTCATTCGATATTATTTTTGAAATTTTTACTCTACAATGAATTTTTCTCCATCCTAATAGTGCTTTTTAAAAGAATGAACATTCAATAAATTATATTTTAATACAATAGGACAAATATACTTATCTTTTTATGTAATTGTATAAACTTTCATAATTAGAAGATATGTGTTTTTAATGGATGAAACAGTGAATGAATGACTATCTCTGGTGTGAGATAATGTGAAGTGGACAAATTTAAATAGTTCATATGATAATAAAATTTGTATTGGCTTGTTTCACTGGGTGTTAAAACTTTGTCCACTGAGACATCCATGCTTATTCAATAAGCACCTAGAACTTCAAAAAAGATTAAAACCTAGAAGATTTTTCATTATTTCCAATGTAGACAGTAGAATAATTTATACAGAGAGATGTCACCATGGTCATTTTCTCAAAAATGTGTCTTCAAACATTTTCACATGGTAGTCCAGGGTAATGCTCAAACTTCTCCAAGTATACAAAGCTTAACCTCTGAATTAAAAAAAAAAAAATTAGGAGCAATGTGTGAAAAAGCTTTATTTCAGTAAATAAATAAATAAGTCAGTGATTCCCAGTACCAGCCAAGATAGAAGAACAAGAACCAGATTTAACTCAAACCTTAAAGAACTAAAAAGTCAAAGTACATGAAACAGTAATTTTCAGACACTGAACAACAGGCAGCAAACAGCAACATTCACTGAGAAAAGAGAAATAAACTATGGACGTTCTACAATTGCTTCAGCTTACCACCTAGAGAGAGTTGCCAAACCACAGCAAAGAGAGAAGTCCAAACAGCACATATTTCTCTCTGAATTGAGGAGACAGAAAGGAAAATTTTGGAGCCAAAGGCAGTTAGAATTTACAGGGCAGAGCACCAGAGCAAACAAAGCTTTAAAGAGAAGTTGCTCCTGAAATCCAAGGAGGGTTCCCCTAGAATCTTCAATAGAGTTCTGATCAAAGCATGTGTATAAGCAAACTACTTTTTAGCTGGGCAATGAACTACTGAAAAGGAGCAGGAGAGATTGAGGACTTCCGCCAAGATGGAGGCATAGGTGGAAACACTGTGCCTTCTTCCACAACCAAGTTTGAATACAACAAAGGTTTGGAGAAACAAAGACACAACCAAAGGACAGAAAATTGAATTATACGGAAGTCCGACTACATCTAACTGTTCAACGGGGACGGTAAGAGGGGCGGAGCCAGCAGCGAGCAGGGTCGGGCAGGACAGGGCCCCCGACCCAGGCGCGCAGGCAGACGGGAACCAGTTGGGGTGCGGGGCAGACCGCGGGCACATATTCCCGCACAGTGAGACAGACCACGCAGGCCCCAGGGGGCGAGGGCTGACGGCGGTGGCACACTCGCGTGCAGTGGGACGAAACGCGTGGGCCCGGTGACGGCAGCAACTGCGGCACCGGTTAGGGCCGTGGCGGCAGGCGGCGGACAGGACGCCATAGTCCCTCTTTGACCCCGCCCCCACATACAGCGTCACAACCCAGCGACTTAGTTGCCCTGTTCTAGTGAACACTTTAGGGCTCTGATCCTGCTATGGAACAGGCACGAACAACCCGAAAGATGGCACAAGAAGAACTCAAAGTCCCAGAGCCAATAACTCTAAGCGACCAAGAAATTGCCAGCCTCTCAGAAGCACAATTCAGGACACTATTTATCAGGATGCTCACAGAACTGGTAGATTATAGTCACAAATTAGAGGAACAAAGTCACAAATTAGAGGAACATATGAAGGCTAAACTAATTGAAATGAAGGGAGATGCACAGGAAACCAATAGTGATGGAAAGGAAACGGGGACTCAAATCAATGGAATGGACCAGAAGGAAGAACAAAACATCCCACCAGAAAGGAATGAAGAAATGAGAATTCAAAAAAATGAGGAGAGGCTTAGGAACCTCCAGGACATCTTTAAACGTTCCAACATCCGAATTATAGGGGTACCAGAAGGGGGAAAGAAACAGCCACGAGTGGAAAACGTATTTGAACAAATAATAAAGGAGAACTTCCCCAGTCTGGCAAAGGAAATAGACTTCCAGGAAATCCAGGAAGCTCAGAGAGTGCCAAAGAAGTTGGACCCAAGAAGGAACACACCAAGGCACATCATAATTACATTAGCCAAGACCAAAATGAAGGAGAGAATCCTAGAAGCATCAAGGGATAAGGGGACAGTCACCTACAAAGGAGTACCCATCAGACTGTCAGCGGATTTCTCAAAAGAGACCTTACAGGCAAGAAGGGGCTGGAAAGAAGTATTCCAAGTCATGAAATCCAAAGACCTACAGCCAAGATTGCTTTATCCAGCAAAACTTTCATTTAGAATGGAAGGACAGATAAAGTGCTTCTCAGATAAGGTCAAGTTCAAGGAGTTCATCATCACCAAGCCCTTATTATATGAAATGCTAAAGGGACTTATATAAGAAAAAGAAGATGAAAAATATGAACAGTGAAAGGACAGCAAATACACAGTTATTAACAACCACACCTAAAACAAAAGCAAACCAAGAGGACAGCTAAATCAGGAGTGGAACCATAGAAATGAAGAACACATGGAGGGTTAGAAACAGAGGGGTGGGAGGGGGAGAAGGCACAGAAAATAGCATAGATGGTAGGTAGAAAATAGATAGGGGGGAGGGCGAATAGTGGGGGAAATATAGAATCCAAAGAACTTGAGACACGTGGTTATAAACTAAGGGGGAGAGATTGGTGGGGGAGGGAGGGTGCGGGTGGAGGGGATTGAAGGGGGGGAATAGAACAACTGTAATGATATAATCAATAAAATATATTAAAAATAATAAAAATAAAAATAAAACTTGGAAAAAAATAATAAAAAAAAGGAGCAGGAGAAATAATTTCAGAAATCAGGCAGAGCTGGGAATGGTTTATGTTCCCAAGAATGAGAGGTAAAAAACGTTATGATATACAGAGCATGCATCGAGAAGAGTACTCAGAAGGCCTAACTAATGGAGCCAAGTTAGCCTTAGACTAAAGACTACTCTTATTCCACCTGTCAAAGAATAAAACTAGTTATGAAAGGGTCAAAATATTTCCAAGTAATTTAACTACACCCCAGAGCAAAGGTCAAAAATTATTTAAAAACTTACCACAAATACCAACACTCATAATTCTGGGAATCCAATAAAAAATTATGAGGTATAGCCCTGGCTGGTGTAGCTCGGTGGATTGAGCGAAGGGGTGCAAACCACACAATTGCGGTTTGATTCCCATTCGGGGCACATGCCTGGGTTACAGGCCAGTTCCCAGAAGACGACTCATGAGAGGCAACCATACATTGATATTTCTCTCATTCTCTCCTTCCCTTCCCCTCTAAAGATAAATAAATAAAAATATAAAAAAAAATGAGGTAGAAAGAAGTAGAAAGGTACAAAGAAGTAGAAAAAATATTACTAATGATGTGGAACAAAATTATTCAATAAAAACTGGCCAACAATGGCACAGGTGATAGCAACAGTGAAAAGCACATTAAAACAGCTGCTATAACCATATTCCATATGTTCAAGAAGGTAAAGGAAAGCATAAGCCTATTAAGAAGGAACACAAAAGATCTTTTTAAAACCTAATTCCAAATTCTAGAAATGGAATGTATAGTCTTTGAGACTGACAATTTGCAAAGCTCCCATGGAGCTTGCTGCAGCCACCCTGCACCCTTTGGAAACTGGGACAGAACTTTGATGTGGACATGTTAGCTTGTGCTTGCTGTGGTGGTGGTGGTGTGGGTCTGTGTGGAGCCCTCACTTCATTAGTTTGTCAAAACTACTCAGACTGCCTGACTTCCGGCCAAGATGGAGGTGTAGGTAGACACACTGTACCTCCTCGCACAACCAAAAGAAGGACAACAACAATTTAAAAACAAACAAACAAAAACATCAGAACTGACAGAAAATTGAACTGTATGGAAGTCTGACAACCAAGGAGTTAAAGAAGAAATATTCATCCAGACCAGTAGGAGGGGCAGAGACAGGCAGTCCAGTAGAAAGGACTCATAGCAAGGCAGTGGCTGGAGACCAAAGCAGGCCAGGTGACAGCTGGTAGACCCAGAAAGGTGACAGATTGCAGACTGGATAGTCCCACATTCACATGCAGATAAGCCGGGATATATTCATGTGCAGATAAGTCAGGAGGAACAACAGGGGAGCAAGAAAGACCACACAACCCAGGGTTCCAGTGCGAAGAAATAAAACCTCAAACCTGATTGATAACACCTGTGGGGGTCCAGGTGGCAGCGGAAGAAACTCCCAGCCTCACAGGAGAGTTGACTGGAGAGACCCAAGTGTCCTAGAATGTACACAAGCATGCCCACCTGGGAATCAGCACCAGAAGGGCCCAATTTGATTGTGGGTAGTGGGGGAAGTGACTGAAAGCTGGCAAAGAGCAGCGCAAATGCCACTGTTCCCTCTCAGACCCCTTGCCCTCACAACATGGCAATGTGGGTCACCCCACACTGGAGAATACCTAAGGCTCTGCCCCTTACTACATAGAGGGCATAAATATATAAAAAAAAAAACAACATGCCTAAATAAAAGAACAGATCAAAGCTCCAGAACAAATATAACTAACCAATGAAGAGATAGCCAACCTATCAGATGCACAGTTCAAAATACTTGACTACCCTTGTAGTTAGGATACACACAGAATTGGTTGAATACGGCCACAAATTAGATGAAAAAAAAAAATGAAGGCTATGCTAAATGAAATAAAGGAAAATGTACAGGGGACCAACAGTGACAGGAAGGAAACTGGGTCTCAAATAAACAGTGTGGACCAAAAGGAAGAAACATTCAACCAGAAAAGAATGAAGAAACAAGAATTCAAAAAAATGAGTAGAAGCTTAGGAACCTCCAGGACATCTTTAAACATTCCAACATCCAAATCATAGGGTATCAGAATGAGAAGAGGAAAAGCAAGACATTGAAAACTTAAAGTAATGAAGGAGAACTTCCTCAGTCTGGCAAAGAAAGTAGACTTCCAGAAAGTCCAGAAAGCTCAGAGAGTCCAAAAGAAGTTGGACCAAAACAGGAACACACTATGGCTCATCATAATTACATTACTCAAGATTAAAGATAAGAAGAGAATCTTAAAAGCAGCAAGAGAAAAAGAGACAGTTACCTACAAAGGAGTTCCCATAAGACTTCAACTGATTTCTCAAAAGAAACCTTGCAGGGAAGAAGAGGCTAAAAAAAGTATTCCAAGTCATGAAAGGCAAGGACCTACATCCAAGATTGCTCTAACCAGCAAAGCTTTTATTTAGAATGTAAGGGCAGATAAAGTGCTTCCCAGATAAGGTCAAGTTCAAGGAGTTCATCATCACCAAGTCCTTATTATATGAAATATTAAAGGGACTTATCTAAGGAAAAGAGATAAAAAATATGAACAGTGAAAGGACAGCAAACTCACAGTTATTAACAACCACACCTAAAACAAAAGCAAACTAAGAGGACAGCTAAATCAGGAGCAGAACCATAGAAATGGAGATCACATGGAGGGTTAGCAACAGGGGAGTGGGAGGAGGAGAAGAGGGGAGAAGGTACAGAGAATAAGTAGCATAGATGGTAGGTAAAAAGTAGATAGGGGGAGGGCAAGAATAGTATGGGAAATATAGAATCTAAGGAACTTGTGACATGTGGACATAAACTAAAGGAGGGGAATGGCAGGGGAGGGGTGTGCAGGGTGGAGGGGAATGAAGGGGGGGAAATAGGACAACTGTAATGGCATAATTAATAAAATGTATTTTTTAAAAAGAATATAGGACCAGAAGTTAAGGCTTATATGCCATCTTCAGCTAAAGAGAAGGGGGTGGTTATTGTGTGGTCTGAAACTTTAAAAGGCAGGAAGACAATTCACATGGAGGTGGAAAATAATAAATGTTTTGTAAGTAAAATAAATAAATAAAAATGATAAAGACATAACAGTAGAAACTATTCAAAATTAAACTCATAGAAAAAGTCTGAAATAATCAAGAAGACATCAGTGAGTTGTGAGACAACTTCAGGTGAGCTATTATACACATAATTAGAGTCACAGATGGAGAGCTAAAACAGAAAAGTGTCCCTAAGTTTTGAAATATAGTGTCTGTGGCCCATTCCTTTAACCAGAGGATTAGATGAGACCATACGAACAGAACAATGATCTTGCCCTAATATAATGGTAAAGTCTTTGAACATTGTCTTGCAATGTTGGGGACCACTTTGCCTGGTTTTAGGAATTGTAACTACCCCCCATGGCTAAGGACGAGCGAGCAACCTCCAGAATTCGAGCCACAGGAGACAAAGCTTGTCTCTGGCAAGAAAGGATGCCTCAGTTTCCTCTCCCTGCCCCCAAAGCATGGTCAGTGTTGATGACGGGTAAGTCTCCTCACAGCGAGGAGCAACCTAAGCCAGATATGATCACTTGAGAGGCCATCATGAAAGGACTCAGGGGGCTGCAACAAAGAGCGAGCAATGGACCCTTGCCCCCTGGCTATGTGACATAGCTAGCCCAAGTCCCCATGTCCTCCGGGAGAAGCGCTTCCTGGCTCTTAAGCCACTGGCTTAATCCATTCCCTGACTTAATCCACTTAAGCCTGAATACCTGATGGGGAGGGGAGCAGCTCGTTGCCTTGCTAGAGAAGGTCCCGAGAAAAATCTGGCAACGCAAAGAATTCCTAAAAAAACCTGTGAAACCTGTTCTGCTGAGAGTGCTTTCATTCATATGTTAAGGGTCTGAGCAGGAAACCCTAAAGTTTCTGCAAAATCCCCTTCCTGACAGACTCTGACTCAGATTAAGCCCTCAGATTTCTTTGAAATGTTATCTCTGTTTGATCCTTGCCACCCTGTATTCCTGTGTATTACAACCCAATAAAAGCCCTTGGAGGAAGGGGCTCAAGGCCTTTTTCCTCAGAGAAACTGGCCACCTCCTGGCCTTTGTTTCCTCGGAGAAACTGGCCACCTCTCCTCCCCAAACAGATCATGCCTTGGTAGTGTTTACTTTCATCCGTGGCTGATGGGGGCACTTGAGGGAAAAGTCATCCCCACATTGCAACACATATCAGGAGGATTGGACTTTAACTTTAGTTTATGAGTGTTTGAACTACACTGAATATTCTTCACACAAAAATCTTCCCAATTTGGTATACGTACTGGAGTAGCCTATGGTATAAGAGGGTGAGATGAATAGAGTAGTTAAGACTCAGGCAGAAGAAAATTTTCTAATCTCTGAAATTATGTCATTTACTAATGCACTTCCTTTCCTTCTCTCCTGTGTCTATTCTCCACTGTCTTCAGATGGAGGCTTTGTTATTTCTTGATATGTAACAAAGCTCCTGTTCACACTAGCATTGAAAGGAGCACATCACTCTTAGAGGTGATTAAGACTCATAAAAGTACAATGGAAATGACAAAATTCATTCACATATTCCTGAATTTATTTAAAATTTTCTATTAGCTAAGCATTGTGAAATGTGCTTGGAATATGTTAGTGAATAAGACAGATACATTCCTGACCTATGGAAATTATAGACCGACTGAGATAGGTATTATCAAGATAATAGGTTCAATTAATATGTAATTATTTATTATACTAAATTAATTATTTGCCTCAGCTCAATTCCCTTTTTCCATATGTTGTGCTATATCACAAAAACCCCTACTGACTATATTTCCCAGAATCCCTTGACAACTGTCTAAGTAGTTTTGGCCGACAAGAGGCATTTGATGTGGTTTGGGAAAGTGGTAGGAAGAGAGCAGTCATAGGTCTTCCTCTCTCTTGGGTATTTATTCCTCTCTCATTGCTTTGCTGTGCTACTTCTATCCTGTCCCATCTTTGGCCCATTTCCCAACTGTACCAGCACACGCCAAATTTTTATCTTTGGTAGTTCTGGCACCCTGCTAGGCACCCTAAGAAATCACAAACACACTCCCAGTCTAGGTTACCTTACCTTGCTTTTATATTTCCTGAGTGTAACTCACAAATCTGACATTTTCCATGTGAATTTTAGTAAGCCCCAATTTAACAGGAAAAGAACTAGGATGTGGAATCAACATTTTCACCACTTGTATAACCAATTCTGCCTATGAAATTTACTCTCCTTGAAATATTTAATATGATTACCATTTCCCTTACTGATACACCTATCATTTTGATTAATGCTAATACATGGTCCAATGAACACCCATAATGGGAGATCTAATCTAAAATAAAGAAATCAAAGACAGTTTCCTTAAAGAATTAATATCTGAACTGAGTACTAAAGTATTTAAAGTTAGCCAGGTGAAGGTGAGCAACCAGAACCGTATAGTCAAACACATATAATTTCAGATACCAAAGAAGTGCTCTTCAAAAGGCACTTCCTTGCTATACTGTTGATATATTTCCATGTTGTACTTCTCACTGTGTCATTCAACTTATAGCAAGCTTGCCAGGGTCTCTACTTTAGAGGATTAATGCAAAAATTTGTTTCACTCTTGAGTATGATCCTATTAAACTCAATGATATTTTGTTTTTTATCAACTCAAATGTCTTCACAGTCCTGGAAAACCATTTCCAGAGAGAAGTGTCTAGCTCATTAAAAATTCATCACTTAATTTTACCTGCACCTTATAAGCACATATCCTACCTAGCCACCGTCACACCACATATTTAATCAGGAGCCTTAAAATATCAGAAAGATTAGGTTGGATGACTGAATAAATGCTTCTATCTCTTTCTATCTTTTTATAGCATTCCTTGAGAAGTGGTTGCCTAATTCAAATTTAGCTTGCCAGTTACATAAAACTCCCTGTCTCACCCCAACTCTTACATCAGTATTATTGACTTTTTTTCTTTGCCTGAGGCTCTGATATGGCCTGGCACCATGTTGTGAACTGATCTTTTAATATGTTGTTCATTATGCTGATTTTTTTGTTAAAATTGTTTTTGAAAAACATTAAAATATTATTTGTCTTGATTTATGAGATTTTTGGTGTCCTCTTAAATTATACACCTGAGTCAAGTGACTCCTTCCTCTTGCCCTAGTCCCAACCTTATAGCTTCTGTTACTTCCTGAAGCAATAGCCAGCTAGGAGCAGAGGAAGACATCTTTGTCTACACTGCACTTGAACCTCCTATCTTTGAGCAAACAGAAACTGCAAGAGGGAGGGAGAGAATAAACTCTCTTAAAGCAGATTCAAAGATAGGTCATTGAGGACATTTACATAAACAAATTTAAACATTAGACATTGTCATTTCTGAAACTCATTATTTGCTTATAAAAATTACCATGGGTTTCGGATACATTTCAAGAAAAACACTCTATTTTAAAAATTACTTAAACTTTTTATCAGTCCTACTTCTAAGATTATAGTCAACTTACAATTAGCAAAGACATTTAAAAGATAGAAAAATGTGATATTACCAACCAGAGAAATATTTAGTTTCATGTGGGCTTCCCCATAACTGCACTCATCCTCAGCCTTTAATCAGTTTGGCCACATGTATTAGAAATGGCTCACATGTGTTTGAAGCTCTCTCTCTAGTGTGATTCTCTAGAATTTCTGTTTGACTTGTCAGTGGCATACTTTATATTTCCTGAATGTCATTCACAAATCTGACAACTTCCATATCAATGTTAGTAGTCCTCAGTTCAATAGGGGGGAAAAAAAAACCAAGATGTGGAATCTGGGCAATGGTTCCTTTTTGTACATAAAAAAAGGTATCTTCACCTTCTCATCTCCAAAATGAAGGCTTTACACTAAAAGGTCACTTATATTTTGCCATTTTCACATCCGATGATAAAGTGGTTCTACTCCACGTACACTTTAGACCCTATGAAAGACTTAACTTAAGTTGACCTTACTGGTTCTGTCTTTTCATCTCTTTTCTGTGTAAAACTAAGCTACATTTTGAAATATATTTAACTAAAATTGATAACTTAAAAATAATTGGGGGATTTCTAATCATAGCAAGAGTTTTAATTTCATGGTAGGCCTCTGACATGTCTCACATGATCTTTCCTATATTTTGTTATGTTCATGTTCTATTTTTAATTATGTCCTTATTTAACCATATTCCCTAAAACGTCCTATCTCAGAATACACTGAGATCCAGTTCTTTCAAATGGACCACTGTAGACTAAAAGAATCTCCACAATGTTTTCCCTGAACTGTGCAAATCCTAGCATCTGAGAACCCAAAGAATAAAGAAGGAAAAACAAAACAACTGATACTAGATTTGGTAAATGGAAAACTACATTTTATTTTATTTTCCCCAATAGAGAAATATGACAGCTCTTGTCTTTCAACATATTCAAGCAATTTATGTGGTCTTACAAAACCTAATAATCTGAGGTTTTTGGTCAGGTGCACTATAGTTCAGAGAGCCCTGACAATTTTGAGGAAGCTGAATGGAAGGGGCTTTTTCAAAAAAACAGCCTATTCTAACTAGAAAAATAGCTTTGTGATTTCTACTCTAATCTGGGGAAGAATGTACTAATCTTGTTACAGAACAGACCTGTGGAGCAGGGGAATGATATACTATTACTGAATGGACTCCACCTTTCTCCCGGGGTCCCCCTGTATGAAGTTTGCCTTGCCAACCACCAAGGAATTACATCTCTCAATGCCAGAGATTTGTGAAAAAGAAAGAAATTATTTATTCAAAAGTTATACAAACTTAAGAGTAACGACTTAATGTCTTCTTTGAGATACCAAAGTCCCTTAGAATACCCACAAATGCGCACAATCCTTCCTTCCTTCCTCCTTTGCCCAGTCCAGGGTACCATAACTCAGGGAAAGAAATAGAATTCTGTGGATCAGGTAGCCCCTCAGTTCCCAGCAATCCATGCTTGGCTGGCCAGCCTCCTGTGGTTCCCTGCACCATCACGTATGTCACTGCCACAATCTCCAGTTAATCCAAAAACCATGTGGCACCTTCTCATGGCCCACCAGCAGGTCCTTTCACCTCTTTTCTTCCCAGCAAGGTCCCATCTGCTTCCTAAGCCATGTGGCAAAAAGGAGCACCCCTAAGCATTGTGGCCCCAACTTTCCATGGCTGCCAAGCCTGGGTTTAAACGCCAACACCATTCTTCCTCTGTAGCTCCATTTCAGACTCCTCCCACAATCAGCTACCCCTGCCAGCATTCCTGTATTTTTCTAGCTTTTCTGGACTGTCATAGTAAGTCAGAGCATGTGTGGCCCTATGGCGTGAAGCCAGTCATCTCCAAGCTCTCACACAAGTATTGTAACCAGAGGGAGTTGCCTCCTAGTTACATCATGGGTTGAAGTCACTCCCATCCCTCCCCGCACTCAAAGCCTGGCCACAGCTATTTAACATACCCATGAAACCAGTTAAAAGATATAGATATGTTAAATTGTTACCGAACAAGGGTCCGAGGGGGGGGCAATACTTGGCCCACCGAGGGGTGGGCCCTGCTCTGTGTGTCCCATCCCCCAGTTCAGACTTGTGGGGATAAGGACATCCTATATATATTTTTTAATATTTCCTGGACACCCTGATTCTGGACCCTATTATAAATCCCTATTTGGGGGCCCCCTGACTGCACCTTGTATCAATCTCAGCAGAAGACAATTTGGGGAAAATTTTCATCAGCAGCTCACATCTAAGAAATTATTTTCAAATATTTTTAAAGCATATTCTCTGGAAGTAGCAACCTTCATTTTAGGTCACCCATAGCAGATCTCAGAAAGTACTTATTATTCAAATACTTAAATTATTTCAGTATTCCCTTATCCTTTACTTTTCCATATGCAATTAAAATACTCCCCTGTTTTTTACATTCTTATATATCTTTTTAATGAGTGTGGCTCATGCTCATTACCATTTTTCTCATTTGTCTCATAACATTCTTCTAAGAAATAACATTACCATTTGAATTTCACAAGTTTGACTATAAACTCAAAGAAATATTGAATAAAGTCTATAAATGTGTGAAGATAATAAGCAAGCCAACAGGAAAAATATTTTTAAAATTTAATCCCAGATCTTTCACCTAAGCTTCTCCGATATAATTCTACAAAAAGATATTTTTGGCCCATCTTACTGTCTATAGAGTATATTTTAAGTGACTATGTCTTTATTTCTCATTTTCAATAAGAAATACCAGCTAGAACTCTGTAGCTTTAAATGAGCACTATGGACAAGAAAAAATATGAAAGTAAGTCAAATTATTTAGTTGTGTGAAATATTATGCAGACCACTGAAGCATGTGTTTCTATTTCTTGTTGGCCTGATGTAATATAAGCAATTAAATACTTCTCTAGCAGAATTTAACAAATTTACATCCTAATCATTCCCTCTAAGTAATTTATTTTCTATTTTTTAAAAATTCTGACACAAATCCCTCCAAAAGTGAAAGGTATGGTAAAGAAAGTTTTAATGACACCCAAAAGAAACAAAATTAACTTCTGAGCTAACTATCAAAATATTTAATGAAGTTTTGTGTTCTCCTTGCTGAAAGTAGACAATAATAAATATCTTTCTTCTTTCTTTTGTGATAGCATATAACTATAAAACATAATAGGTTTGTTGATACAGGGTGCAGCCAAGGGGGGGGGGGGGCCCAGAAAAGATTTGGAATGGTGTCCAGAACTCAAAGTGTATAGGAATATTGGAGGAAATATTAAGATATCCTCACCGCCCCCCCCCACCAAGGTGTCAGTTGGGGGAAGGGATGAATGGAGCAGGGCCACTGAGAGCTGTTTTTGCATAGCAACAGTTTTGCAGCTAACCTCTGGAATGGTCATTTAACATATCTATAACCTTTAACTGGTTTCATAGATATGTTAAATAGCTGTGGCCAAGCTTTGGGCCAGGGAGAAGTGAGTGGCTGCTACCCAGGCGGGAACTGGGGCTGCTTCTCAGAGAGAGTGCCTGCTTGAGAGCCATGTGGCTTTAGCAGAGTGGGGGCTAACCAGGCTGGGATTGGGAGCTGCTTCTCGGAGAGAGAGTGCCTGCAAGAGAGCCATGTGGCGAGAGGCATGTGGCTTTAGCAGAGTGCAGACCCCCTCTTGGCCAGGTGAGGGGGAGAGCCACACTGTTTTGGAAAGATGTAGACCCCTGTAGCCATTAGGAGGGAGAGCCACACGGGTCTCAGCAGGGTGCAGACCCCCTCTTGGCCAGGTGAAAGGGAAGACCACGCAACTTTGCCAGAATGGAGATCCCTGCGGCCAGGTGAAGAAGAAAGACGCGGCTTTGGTAGAAGAGGCCCACACAGCTTTGGCGTGCTCCCTTTGGCTGAGTGGCCTGGAAAGCAGGAGAGACTTTGACTGGAACTTGGTACAAAGAACTCTTGCCAGTGAAAGGTGCCGCATGACTTTGGATTAATTGGAGATCCTGCCTGGACAGGCAGGCGACACAGCTCACGTGCCAGCGACCTGAAAAACGGACGTGTGCTCTTTTCCTGATTTACGGTACCCGGAGTTGGGACAGTGGGAGAAGGGAGCGCTGTGTGTGTGTGTGTGTAGGTGTATACCCTTAAAGACTTTAATATTTTAAGGAAGGCATTAGGCCTGAATAGCATTAAATAAACATTTTGTTTCCTTTTCACAAATCTCTGGCATTGAGAGATGTGTTTCCAATTGGCAGCGGACAGAAGAGCCCTATAGATATTAGTGTATCGTCCTTGGGAGGGGCCCCTGTTTTCTGTAGCAGTTTTTGGCATCCCTCGGTGGGCCAAGTATTGCCCCCCCCCCCCGGACCCTTTGTTTGGTAACACTATCATACAGTAACAATATAAATTCTGTTTTAAAGTATTTTACAAATCCTCATTAAAATTCTGTGAATTGAAAAGGGCTTTTACTCTTTTTTTCAATATTTGACCAATTTTTTTATTTTTCAATTAGAGTTGACATCCAATATTATTTTATATTCGTTTCAAGTATACAGCATACTGGTTAGACAATTACCTAACTTACAAAATGATCCCCCTGATGATTCAAGTACCCACCTGACACCACACATAGTTATTAGAGTATCACTGACTATGTTCTCTATGCTGTATTTACATCCCTGTGACGATTTTGTGACTGTGAATTTGTGCTTCTTAATCCCTTCACCTCTTCCACTGCTACCCCACCCCACCCCCAGCCCCTTCTCCTCTGGCAACCATCAGCTTGTTCTTTGCATCAATGAGGCTCTTTCTGTCTTGTGTATTCATTCGTTTTAAATGAATTCATTCACTAAATTCATTCATTCATTCATTTAAACCATATATAACTGGAATTATATGGTTTTCCTTTTCCTATGTGATTTATTTCACTTAGCATAGTACCCTCTGGGTCCATCATACTGTAGCAAATGATGTAGTTGTACTTGTTTTTATTTTTGGTATTTTCTCAAATTAAAAATATAAAGTGGACAAAATATAATTAAATATTTATTTTTATTCTTAAAAAGTATAAAATATTGTTCTAATTTATGTACTACATAATTAATATGCTTCAAACAATAAAAGTCAACATACAAGTATGAATTCATATAGCCTGTATTTTATATCATTCATATATAATTCAAGTGATTTTAATAGTTTTTATTTTTATATAACTCATTTTCTACATTCAAGGGCTATCTAAAATAGGATTAAACACGATTAAAAAATGAGCACTAAGTTGCAAGTGTATTAGTGCAGTGCATAATGAAAAATAACACCTTACATTGAATTATGAAATTCAAAGTTATTTATGCTCACGTGAAGAAAATATCTTTCAAAATTTCATATTTATAGTGCACATATCTTTATCAAAAATATACTTTATAAAATAACTTACTTGTCTGGTGATTTTTTAAAATGAATATATGATTGGTAGATGATAGATAAGGAAATAATATATCTTACATATAATAATATCTCCAACCAATTCTCTGTAAGCACATTTATGCATAAAATGAAATAAACATAATTCTCCATAAACTTTGGCAAAATTTGAAACCATTTTTGCACACCCAAAAGAGAATGTTTTAGAAGTCTCACATATCAGTTCTTCAATTCACCACTTCCTTTTCTTCTATCAAATTTATCATTGAAGCATTATAATAAAATATTACCAATAGTTTTAACACTACCACTAAAAATTATATCTAGTTCTAACCTATAGAGTAAAATATAAGTTAAAGTTTAAATATTTCTGATACTTGAACACTTAAAATTTAGTTGAAATGTATACATGTGTGCTTTTAAAACTTTAGACATAGAGATTTTCTATTTTGCATTACAATTAAATTATTTAGGAGAAAAAATTACCTTTAGTAAGGCTCAGGAACATAATCTATGAGAATCAATCACTCCTTTTTTTTAATGTACTGAATATTTTTCTGTTTACTTCTAGCTCTCTACTTTTTCTACTTCTCAGGGAGGCTAGGCTATATAAGCTATGATTTAGTTCCTCTTTTTGGTCTTGCATTCATTTCTCATATGTCTGACTATAATGTTAAAGCATTCTCTAATATTATTTAACAGATCATGATGTGAACAATTTGCATTTACAAAAAACAAAACAGTTTTTTTATTTTCTTTCTGCCCCTTCTATCAAACATTTTATGTTCTCAAGATCTATATACAAATAAAAGTTATGGATGATTAATACAAAAACTAAGAAGCAAACACAAATTGTAATGTATAATATGAAGACAATACTGCCACTGTTGGGTGAAGGCTCCAAAGGGAAAATAAACTGTTTCTCTGTCATTACCATCTGGCTTCTGTTTCCCTGGATTTTACAAACCCCTCTGAAGAACTCAGCAATAAACCCAAGTAGAAAACACTGGGCTACCATGGTCAAAGATTTGACAGAACAAGTGAACTGTCTTCCCAGAAAAAGAAAAGTATGTTGCTATCACTCTGAGGAAAGAACAGTCGGTTGAGGTGTTTAAAAATGCAGAGCAATGAAACTTTTAACTTGGAGAAGCAAAACCATGCTCCAAGGCAGCAGCATCCTCAGCAGCAGCAGCAGCAGCAGCAGCAGCAGCAGCATCCACTGCCACCACCAATACCTGCAAATGGGCTACAAGCCCCCAGCCAAAATGAAGGCTTGACTATTGACCTGAAGAATTTTAGGAAACAAGGAGCAAAGACCTTCGCCCAGTGTAGCCAGCTCTTTGTGGGCAATCTTCCTCCTAACATCACTAAGAAGAAAATAAGGAAGGTATTTGAGAAATATAGGAAGGCAGGCAAAGTCTTCATTCATAAGAATAAGGGCTTTGGCTTTATCCACTTGGAAACAAGAACTCAGGCAGAAATTGCTAAAGTGGAGCTGAACATCATGCCACTCCATGGAAAGCAGCTGCATGTGCGCTTTGCCTGTTATAGTGCATCCCTTACAGTTAAAAATCTTCCTCAGTATGTGTCCAACGAACTGCTGGAGGGAGCCTTTTCTGTGTTCAGGCAGGTGGAGAGGGCCGGTCATTGTGGATGATCAAGGAAGGCCCCCAGGAAAAGGCATTGTTGAATTCTCAGGGAAGCCATCTACTTGGCAAGCTCTTGACAGATGCAGTGAAGGCTCCTTCCTGCTAACTACATTTCCTTTGCCTGTGACTGTGGAGCCCATGGACCAGTTAGGTGATGAAAGCAGACTTCCAGAGAAGCTGATTGTAAAGAACCAGAAATTTCACAGGAAGCAGGAGCAGCCACCTAGATTTGCACAAACTGGGTCCTTTGAGTATGAGTATGCCATGCACTGGAAAGCACTCATTGATACAAAGAAACAGCAGCAGGACCAAGTGGACTGCAAAATCAAGGAAGCTGACAAGAAACTGAAGATGGAGACAGAGACTGCTAGCCATGAGCACCAGGTCATGCTAAAAAGGCCATATCTAATGAAGTGTCAAGAAGAATTTTGTAGGATGGAAGAGCTACACAACCAAGAAAGGCAAAAACAAAAGCAACTGGAGCTCAGGTGGGAAGAGGAACACAGGCACCATGAGGAAGAGATGTAGAGACCCCTGGGAGAAATGATGCAGAGACAGCAGGAAGGATTAAGGGAACCTTCCCTGATTAGAGAGATCAGGAGATACGGATGGGCCAGATGGCTATCTAAGGTGCTATGGGCATAAATAACAGAGGTGTTGTGCCTCCTGCTCCTGTGCCTGCTCGTACCCCATTTCCTCCACGATCTGCCACTATGATGGCAGATGGAACCTTGGGATTGACCCCACCAACTACCAAATGTTTTGGCCAAGCTGCTACACTAGAAGGAATAGGGGCAATTGGTGGAACCCCTCCTGCATTCAACTGTGCAGCTCCTGGAACTGAATTGCTCCAAACAAATGTTGCTGCTACTAATAGAATTGCATTTTCTAGTTCCCCAAAACCTTTAGGAGAAGGACCCTTTTTGTACTCGCCACAATTCCTAGAAAACTACTAGGGATTCCTCCCAATAGTTAGGTCTTCCCTACCTATACTACTCTAGGGAGTATGCTGGAGGCACAGGGCAAGGGAGGAGCAATATTTAACAAATGAATTCTGTATGGTATATCATTTAATCATATCTGTGGGGCATTCCTGGAGCCTCATGCGATTATTGAGGGCCTGGGAAGGAGGGAACAATGGCAAAGGGGGTCTAGTTAGAGCCCCCATTAATCTTGATAATTTCATTCTTTGTTTATTCTGTTGTATTTCTTTCTCATTCTTAAATTCTCTAACCCCAGAGACACTGCCACAAATACCACAAAACCCACCAACATGCCCCAGTGAACTTAGTCCCATCACCCCATTCACTCCCAGCTGGGAATTCAAGTAAATACCTGCAAGGTCACAGATAACATACATATAGTTCTGTTATAGCCCATACATTATCCCTTTGCATCCTAAGGCAGACATTTCTTCTTAGAGAGTTTCATTTTAGTATATCTTTTTAAAAAATCTTGTGCTAACTTGCCTCCTTCTTCTTCTTGCATAGGGACAACCCAGTAATGGTGGTTGAGTGTCTGATGTTACTAACAGCTTTTCTTGATAGGCCTAGTGCAATATTGGGAACAGGGTTGCTGTGTGCCGAGTGTTCAACAGTAGCTCTTAGCCTTGCTTATCTTGAATAGTTATGCTGTGCATTTTTAAAATTGCTGTACCATGTTTGATTTGTCCCTGATACCTCTAGAGTTTTTCTGGAAAATGGAGCAGTAATGCAGTATCAACTTATTAAAGTACATTTTAATCCTGTTTATAAAAGAAAGAAAAGTAACCTGTTACATACACATATGTATCTGTGTGTGTGTTTGTCAGTGGGTGGGTGTAATGATCATTACTGAGGTTCACCATTTTCATCTATATTCCATTCTCCAGTCCTCCTAACACACTTAAAGTTAGGAGTGTCGATGGAACTACTGGCCAGGGAAATGAGAAGATTTGATACATTCACTAGTTTTTGCTTCACTCTCCAACCCCCCTTTCCAGCTGCCTTTGTGATCATGGAAGCAGATGTTCAAACATAGCTCCCATCAACCCAGGGCCCCAAGTGGTTGATGGGAAAAGCTCTCCTATAACCTATGCTGGGCTTGTAACATAAATACAAAAGAAACTATTTTACTAACTACTAAGATATGGAGGTTATGTGTTTAATGCCACCAATTTTGAGTGGCTCAGGGGATGAAATTATAATTATTCTGTTTTCAAAAGTAGCATACCATTACCTACCCACATGTAGAAAAACAAACTTCCACACACTCCAGTGAGAGCTATTGCCTCTATATGGATATTCAGAATAGCAGCATGTTTAAGTGAAACCAAGGACAAGCTTGGAGATTTGGCTAATTGTCCAAAGTAATGCAAATTAGTTAGTAGCAAATCTTAGACTTCTCATTAACTTGTTTCATGACTTTAGGCAAATCATTCAAGCACTCTAAACTTAAGTTTGCTATTTGTAAAAATGAGACAATATTAGCTTCTCTATGTAACAAAGCTAAATAAATAAAATAAAATGATTTATAATTTTTATATGTTGCTCTTACTAGAGGATAGTCCATTCTTAAATCCTCAATCACCTAATAAAGCATCATATCCCAATAGGTAATAAATAAATGTTTAGAAATCAAAGGCAAATTCTTCTGGAATTATTCAAGTATTTAATGAATGTCTGACTTTGGTTTATAGACTAATTGGGAACATGTCTTTCAAGAAATACTTCACTAGCAAAGTGTTTAATATTTTTAATGTGTTGGATACTTATTAACCATTTACCACATGCCAGATACTGTTCTGGGCACTGGAGGAGTGGGAAACTGAGCAAATTAGACAAATTATTTGCTGTGATGAAGGAAACAGAACATGACAAGCAAAGATTGTGTGTGGGAGGAGGGAGGAGGAAGGGTGATTAAGTGATCAGGACAGTTAAGCAAAAAATTCAATGAAGGAATGTAAACCATGTACATACTTGAAGGAATAGCATTCCAAGTAGTGGACACAGCACGTGCAAGGGCCCTGAAGCAGGAGTGTTTTTAGTGTGTTAATGAATAGCATAAAAACCATTCCAACTGAGGCCACATGAGCAAAACCATAAATGTAAGCAATAGATCAAAGAAGTAAAAGAGGAACCGAGTTCTTTGTAGGCTATGATAACAATGAATTTTATTCTAAATGACACAGAAAGCATTAGAAGGTTTTTAACAGCAGGGAAACATGAGCTGACTTACATTTCAAAGGATTACCCAGGTTGCTTAGTGGAGAATAGATCGTTGAAGGATCAACTATGGAAGCAGGAAGATAAGTGGGAAAGTTATTGAAACAGTCCAAATAAGACAACCAGTTCCAAGAAGTCATCATACATATTTATACAAAAATTATGTGTATATATATACATACATACATATGATCATCTTTCTGCATCCATACTCAGATCTATACTACTATGACAACAGTAGCATACAGAAGAAAGGTTAGGGCTGCTGTGAGTCTACATCCTGAAGTCCACACAGCCAGGAGACAACAGTTGCTAAAACAGTTTCTGAGAACTGAGACTATTAATGTTACCACCAGCTCAGCTCCATAAACCACTGCTCTAAGAACAAAATCTCTGGAATTTTCAAAGATCTCTGATGCTTCTGACTGCTACCACCTGCTGTCAGGGATGTATACTCAGTGTGATAAAAACCCCACAACAATGTTTATCTAGAAAGTACCTCCTTTTCCCTAGCTATTGCTGTGTTCTTCTGTTCGGTTCAATGAGCTGGGCATAGATTAATGTTCTACAATAAAGATTTAAAATACAGTGGCTTAAACAAGGTAGCTTATTCTGTGCTAAAATAATCATAGAGATAAGAGGTGGCAGGACTGATATGAGTAATATGCCACTCTCAACAGAGGCCTTTCATTTTGGGGCCAATGTGCCTGTATCAGTTTCATCATCTACTAGTGATACACATCACTTTCCCTCCAATTTTCTCAGTCAGAACTGAGTCTAGGAGGGAAACTGGAAAATCACACCAAGCCAGGCAGACGTGCATCCTCTTAGACTCAGGATTTTTTTTAATAAAAAAAGGAGAATGTATTTCATTAATGTCTAAGAAACTGTGCCACAGGGAATCTTAATAGGTGTTACACATGTGTGACTTGACAGGATGAGATTTATGGGGTTACCTCCCTCCCCATTTTATAGACAAAAAACCTAAAATATAGTCTTATGCCATCTTCTAACTTATTCAGAAATATCTGGAAAATCAGAGAGTGACTTTCCTTGTTATTATTCACTATAAAGATTCCATATTTATATACTTGTTTCCCTTCATAATTTTGTCCTTTGTATCTATAAAAATATTGCTGGAAATAATTTTATTCTTCCACATATCACTTTAAAAATTATCAGTGATTCAGAAGTTAGAAAACTAAGAATTACATAATATACCAAGCAAAACTTAGCTATACTTGAGGTCTCCATTTCTTCTACTAATGGAGAGACACATTTTAATTTACAGCTGCGGACCCTATCCTCAAAGGAAAACCCCTCTCACTGAGAAAGATTGAGAAAGCTATATGCTATTTTACCCTAAATTATCACTCCTGTAAACAAATGAATGCATATAATTCCCCAGCTAGGGGTTATTTTTAAATCTTGATTCTTATTTTAAAATAAATATGCAAGAAAGGAGCTACAGAAAATAATTGTGAACTTCTTCGCAGTAGTGATCCTACAGTATAATTGCCCAGTTTGGTAATAGGCATTTTACACACACGGCACCTCTAGTTCTTCCAGAACTTTAGGGAAGATAATATGATCCCCATATTATTTTACTTTTTTACTACAGTTATTTTTTTAAAGATTTTCTTTGTTTTTAGAGAGAAGAAGGGAGAGAAAGAAACATCAATGTGTGATTGCCTGTCACATGCCTCCTACTGGGAACCTGGCCCACAACCTAGGCATGTGCACTGACTGGGAATCAACCCTGTAACCCTTTGATTCTGGGGCCTGTGCTCAATCCACTGACCTACACCAGCCAGGGACGATTCCCATACAAAATCTTAGAAAATAGATGTTTAAGAATTTAAGTATCTTACCCAAAATCACACAGTTATTAAGTGATAGACCCTGAAAGCCAATTGGGGTCTTAAGTACTGTTGTGTTAGTGCTGCTACTGATTCCATGATCAAGGTCTGCCCCTTGAACTGTTAAGTTAAACAATGAACTTCTGGAAGGGGCCAGCACTTGAAATAACCACTACTTTTAAGTTTCCCTGAGTTTCCTTTGGTTTTTGCTCCATTCTTAATCATTGCTTTTCATATTTTAAGTATCTAGAGAAAAAAACTAAGAAATGCTCATTACAGAGTTAAAATTGTCCTCTTTTAAGATACTAATATTAAGCAAAGACCTTGGCTACTAAGTTATAAGAAATAACACCCACACTGTACATTTAGAAATGACCCACATGTAACTTCAGTGTGGTTATTTGTGATTTGTTAATTCAATGAACCTAAGCTGAGAGGAGAAGAACACTAGCCAGAATGCCCATCATTATCTTATGTATACTTCCCTCTTCAGTCTATCAGTATGGTTGACTCTTTTTCTGTATTTAACACAGTTTCTGTATGAAAGGTTGGTATAATTCTGGCAATCACAGAATTCATCTAACGTGCAAAGATAAAACAAATAGAACAAGCAAATACCTTCAAAACAAAACTTTCTTCAGGAATAGATTTATTTTCAAAAAGCAAAATCTACAGTGGAGTTTACTCTTTTCTAAAACTGTTAAGACATGGACAATTGGCACTTTTTACTTCTCTATTCTGATCAATGTAGTTTCTTTTTTTCTACTTGGGTAATAATCAAACTAATAATAATAGTCTTAGTTCTTGTTAAAAAGTCCCCACTGGTAGTGGTGAGGGAGATAGTGGAAATAAACAATTGATTCAGTCTCATATAACTGCACTATAATTTCTGAACTTAGGGTGTCTAGAATAAAAATTTTGTATCAAATATACTACATAGCCACAGGAAAAGATACAAATTTAAAACTAAATACACTATGGCTAGATGGGGTTTCCATTGGGTGGCACAATAAAACTAACTTCTAATAAAAGGTTTAATTGTACCTTCTCGGTATTAGTTAGTAAACACTTTTTATGGGTTATCTGAGAAGACTGGAGGGAAAAGTGCCAGTAAAATTACTGCCTTAAAAGGCTAAAGAATAGTACTAAGTGGGAATGTATCAACGCCAATTACATTACTATACATTTGCGCTAATTCAATAGGAAGAAAAAATGGGTGAAGCCCAACCTCTATGAAGATATGGTATAAATCAATTTCACTAATCTCTTGGCTTTCTCTCATATTATCCTCAAGAATAATGTGATTAAATATCAGATGATTTATGGTTGAAGAAGACTGATATCACTCCAAAGTACAGGCACTTGTGAAATGCCAGAAAATTCCAAACAAGTCAACATTTTAATCAGCTATTTGGAGGAATTTACAACCCATGCTCTTCTGATTCTTACCCATTTGCCTCAGCCCCACACCAGGTCATTTTCTGAGCTTCTTTGTCCTGCTCTGTGCCTTAGAGTAGAGACTCATTTACTGCGGAGCTAATGAAATTACAGCTTCAGAGCCCTTCACATGTTGCTTCTTCCAAATCTGGTGCCTAAGATAATTTTTAATTCTTTTACCTAGAGAGTGTCTCCATTCTTTACCTAGAGAAACTCTGTGTGAGCTTCATCCACATATAACCTGTATCCAACCCTGCCTAGGAGGCTGACTCCTTCAGACTGCCAACTAATATGGCAAGCAGAAAAATGCCCATGACGCAAATGTCCACATCCCAACTCCTGGATCCTGTGAATGTTATTAATAGCAAGAGAAAACTCAACCTACCATTATTGTCTTTAAAGATGGAGGGAAGGAGGAGGCTAAGAAATATGGATGACACCTAGAAGCTGGAAAAGACAAAGAACTGGATTACCCCCTAGAGCCTCCAGAAAGGAACAAACCCTGCTGACACCTCAATTTTAACCCAATAAAACCTCTGTAGGAATTCTAATCTATAAGATAATACTATAAGACAAAACTATAAGATAATAAACTTGAATTGTTTTAAGCTACTAAATTGTGGCCATTTTTACAGCAGTAATAAAAATTAATACACCTGTTTTGATTGTATTTGGCTAATGTGAATCATTGAAAGAAGATTGGAGACAGAAGAGAAAGCGTTTCCTTACTGCACTCTACCTATTCTGTGCCCAGAGCCCTCACAGGGGCTGCATCTCTCTGCAAATAGAATCTTGCCTGGGGCCCCTCCTTAACCACCCCAGCTCACTGGAATCCCAGGGCCCAAATTCCCCTCCTTGCCCCTTCAAGGCTAGAGCTGGCAGTGAGGGACTTCTCCCTCTTGCTTATTTCCTTATTCTACCCACAGCTTTGGAAATGGTATCTCTAGTGGGTTGAATGGTGTCACCCAAAAATTCATGTCTAGCCCTGGCTGGTGTGGCTTAGTGGACTGAGTGCCAACCAAAGAGTCACTGGTTTGTATACCTGTCTAGGGCACATGCCTGAGTCGTGGGCCAGGTTCCCAGTATAGGAATGTGTGACAGGCAATCACACATTGATGTTTCTCTTCCTCTCTTTCTCCCTCCCTTCTCCTCTCTAAAAGTAAATAAAATCTTAAAAAATGTATTTCTACCCAGAACATCAGAATATGACCTTATTTAGAAATAGGATCTTTGTAAGCATAATCAGTTTAAGATCTTGATATAAAGTCATCCTGGATTCACCATTAAATCCAGTGATGAATGTCTTTGTAAGAAAAGAAGACACAGAGTTACACATACAAGAATATTATGCGAGGATGACTTTACAAGACAATAAATGCCAAGGATTGCTGGCAAACTATAGAAGCTAGGAAAGAAGCAAGGACAATTTTTTTCCTTAAGAACCTCTAGATTCTAGGGTGTCAAACTCATTTTCACCAGAGGCACTTCAGCCAACACTCAAGGTTGTCTTCAAAGACATAAAATATAATTTTAGGGCTGTATAAATGTAACTACTCCTTAACTAGGGGCAAGGAGCTCAGTGCTGCTGCGGGTAGAAACAAGGTGCTGGGTCAGATAAAACAAGATGAAGGGCTGGATTTCGCCTGTGGACCTTGTGTTTGCCACCTGTGATCCAGAAGGGACCAACTCCGCCAACACCTTGCCTCCAACTCTGCCAACTCTGCCAACTCTGGCCTCCTTAACTATGCAAAAATAAATTTCCTTTGCTTTAAGCTACTGAGTTTGTAGTAATTTGTTATGGCAGTCCTGGAAAACTAATACAGTACCTTTGTTAAAGTCTCTTGAACCCCCTGAGTTGGCTTCTGTTTTCTGCTGGGACCCTGGCTGACACAAACTTATGCTTATTATACTTGTAAATGACAGAAGATGGGATGCTCCACAGCAAATGTGTCTTTACTCTAAGGCACAGAGCAGGACAAAGAAGCTCAGAAAATGACCTGGTATGGGGCTGAGGCAAAACCTTAGATTGCACAGTCAAAATTTAAAATGATCTCTGTCTATCTGAAGGGCCGCAATAAAAGTCTAACAGCCTTGTACTTAGTGTGACCCAAATCAGTCGCCAAAATTTGGTATACCCGACATTGTGCCATCATGTATAAAATGAAGTTAATAGATCTTGTTCTTCCTATCTCACAATGTTCAAGAATAAGAACAAATAATAAAATACAGAGAAATAAGTATAGAACTAGGAGCCACAGATCTGAGTCCAGACCTGACTCTATCACCAACAAGCTGTGTAATCCTATTTAAATTAACCTCTGTGATCTCTAGTTCCCTCATCTCTAAAATGAGGAGATTGGACTAGATGATCTGCAAGTGGGTCATTTAGTGCTAACATTCTGTGGTTTGGTTGATTAGGACAGGAAGACATGTGAGGAAAAAAAGCCTTTTTTATGGAAAAGACCAAGGGGATTTTCAGTAGTTGATCATGAGCTCAAAAGTAACCAAGCAGTGAGGGGAATGCTAAAAATAAACAGTTTAATTAATTAATTTAAAATAAAGAAAGACGCTTACAGATCTAGTGTATATTGGAAATATAACTCTATCTAAAGGGAGATGAGTTCTACTGAGATATATTATATGGTTAATTACAAACATCAAATTATAAAGAAATACTAAAAATAAAAAATTTTGCCAAGGCAGGGTTATTAGAATAGATTGACACCTGAAAATGTTATATATGTGTTGATTTGATGAGCAAAGAGTGCATATACTGAGAAAGGGAGATTTAAAATGAGAGTAAATAGGGAGAACTAAAGCCAGTTAGTCAAAGTGAAACAAAAATAATTTTGAAGAACATTCAGGAAAAGACTAATATTAATTAGGACTATCAAACAGTAAATGGTAAGGTTGGATGCTGGGGCTGTTTAAGCTAAATGTAGACAGCATTTTAGGGTTGCAATCACCTGGCAGTGGTTTGTTAAAGCTGACTTGAACCAGCACACAAGATATAATTATTGTCATCTCTTCCAAATTACTTGTTCACTAATATTATTTAAGTAAGTTGAAATTGGCCATCATGGGAGTATTTATACCACAAAAATAAGTTAACACTAAAAATACCATTATTTTTTTTCTTTGTTTTCATTATTCTTTCTTTATTATTCATTATTTCTTTCTTTCTGTTTTCATTATTTCTTTCTTTCATTATTCTTTGTTTTCCCCTAAGGCTTGATGGTTAAACATTTATCATTACACTACTGGTGTAATGATACACAAATTCTTCCAGCATTGAAGAATTTGACCTTCCAAATTTACTCTCAGTTCTACGTCTAAGATTATATTTCACTTGATCTAGTGGAGGGAAAAATCAGGAGAGATGACTCTAAATTTAGTTAAAGAGCCTTCAAAGTGGGACTTTTGGACTCAGTTTCCTGGTTTTGCACATTTCTTCCCCTGATTATAACTCTTTCACCACTTTAGATATCCCCTCCCTACCAGCTTTCTTTCTTATCAAAATGAGGATAGATTTGAAACTAGAGTACTTGCAGAAACATAATAAAGACTTTCAAATAGTTGAAAGGTTGTCAGGCAGAAAAGAGATAAAGCTATTGCTATTAACTGTGTCATTCATTAGTATGATTTAACCATCAACAATTATGCATGGATTAACACCATTCATTAGTTAGCATTTTTAATCTACACATGTGAGGAAGTGTGTTAATACCTCCTGGATTCTCTTTCTCATCTGTAAACTAGGACTTACAATGTGGGGGCAACTTTGCCAGCAAGTCTCCCCATCCGCCACAGATGAAAATAATACTGCCAAGACATGATCTGCTTAGGTGGGAGAGGTGGTCAGTCTCTCAGAGGAGAAAGACTGAGAGCTCCTTCCTCAATGGGCTTTCATTGGCTTTGTTTTGCACAAGAATACAGGTAAGGATCAAACAATAGATAGCATTCAAAGAACGAGGAGAACTTATTCTCAGTCAGGGTCAGATAGCTAAAGAGCCATAAAACTTTGAGGAACAGACTTCTTGCTTGGACCCTTATCATTTCAATGAGAGCATTCTAAACAAAGCAGGTTTCACAGGATTTTACATATTCTTTCTTAGGCCTGATCACCTGGAACCTGCTCTAGCTGGCAAAGGGCTGCACCATCTTCCCAGTCATAGGTATTTAAGTGTATGTGGATTAGAGCCAGGAAGCACTTCTCCCAGATGGAAATGGGGACTCAGGCTATGTCAGAATAGCCAGAGGGCAAGGGTCCATCACTCCCTCTCTGCTGCAGCCCCCAAGTCCTTCATTGATGGCCTCCCAAGTGATCGTCTCTGGCTTAGTTTGCCCCTCTTCTGAGGGGTCTTACCCGTCTCTGACTAACCAACCAAGCCTTGAGGGCAGGGGATGAAGCAGAAACAGCACTGCTGCCAGAGCTAAGTTTTGTCTCCTTAGTGGCTCACAGTCCAGGGGTCGCTCACTCAGCTTTATCCATGGGGGGAAGTTACAACTCCTGAAACCAGGCAAAGTGGTTCCCAACATTATAACTCCTAACTCAAATGTTTTGAAGATTCTATATAACATAATAAAATGAAAATATTTGTCAAGTACTATGCAAATAAAAACTTATTGTTACTATCTTATCACTAAATTTTATTTATATTCCAATTCAAAATTGTACTTATTCTATGATTTTAACAAGTACAAGAATCAGCTACACATCCATACTCCACTATCCCCTATCCACATCTTTTAGCTGAATGTGATTCACAAGCAAAACAATGCGATGCAGACCTTCTCATTTCTCATGTCATAGCAGTAGTGACCACTGCAAACAGATCTTCTTCTGTGACTTTGTCCATCTCCTCAGCATATTAGTACAAACTTGTGATATCAAGGGTATCCCAGAGCCTTGCTAATGTGGAGCATATCTTTTCTCAACATGGTTATTCTGTGCTTTAGAAAATAAATAAAATGTTGAAAATAAAAGCATTTTAAAGTAACTCACATTGTATTTTCTCTTGCAATATCCTATTTTTCTTGTTCTTTCAAAGGTTATTTCTTAAATAAATAAAAAATAAATAATTATTTAAGAAAATAAAAAAATAAAATAAAATAAATAAAGGCCATTTCTTCCACCACTAAGTCTCAATGTCTTAGAAAAAAAGAGCATTATAAGAGCCTAGAACAAAAAGATCATTGTTTCTCTCTGAAGCTCAAAGTTTAAATTTTTGAGTCTATACCAAGAGACTACTCTTGAAAGCCAGGCTTTGTATAGACAGTAAACAATGTTTTAAAATCCAAAGTCTGCCTTTGCATATCAAGCTTGGAGGTCCGATTATAAATTTTGCCTATAATGCATAAGCAGAGAAGATTCAGGATAACACATAAAAATCTGAAGATCCTATCTGCCTATTTGTTTCAAATGGACAATTGGGATGAGAATGCTGAAGGGTGGGGGAGAGAGGTGGAATGGGAGGTTCAGGGAGTAAGAATGAAATTCAGGTGAGACAAGTGCAGGGTAAGGAAGCTGCAGGTACCTGAAAAAGGCCTCAACCCAGAAGTTTATAAAATTTCTGGTAGAAACTCAAAATAAGTTGAGAATAAGTCTGACAGCAACTGATCTGGTACTCCAGTTCACACTGTGAGGAACCGTAGAGTACCCAAGGCAGAAAAAAGGCCTAGGTATGTGGGGCTAGGTGTTCTCTCAGCTGCCCCCTGCCTCTTGAGTAACAGAGAAGTGACATAGAAGCTCCCATTTTGGGGCAAAATGTAGATAAAGTGAGCTTACCTGAGGGGTCTGAAAGTATTAGTAGGGAATTTACTTTTAGCAGAGAGATTTGAGGTCAGCTTCTCATGTAAGGGATTGAACTAGAGTCTGGAAGGAATCAAAACAGGACTTTGCCAAAGAGGGAGGTGACCAAATTCACCTCCCAGAAGTAATTCCCACACAACATGAATACCAAGATAACAGAACACAAGTTTATACGACCTAAGGACACATTAGAAGTGGTAGCCGTGCTCATGGATTCCTCAGTGAAGGCCCTAGTTAACTGCAAGTTACATAGAGACATGTCATTGTAAGACAAAATGTGATTTGAGTATGAGAGTAAGATTAGACCCCCAAAGAATCAAATGCAAAGTCTGTGGAAGCCATAATAGAGACAAAATATAGAGAAAAGCAGATTGTCGTTCTTGGCCCTGATATGTGTTTTGTAAAAGAAAGCAGAAGCAAATATATGAATGACTGAGCTTAACAGAAAACTCTGAATTTACCAAAAGAGACCACTTTAAAACAAGAGCATGAGCTACTTAATTGCTATTTATGCCCATCCTCCAAACCTCCCAATAGCAAAAATGGGTGCTTGTAGGTAAAATTAGGTCAAACTAAAGAAAATAAAGGTTATTTTGTTTTTCTTGCACATTTGAGTAGTAAAGCATATAGTTTTCTTTCCCATCACCACGCCTAGTTATTTACTTTGGGGAAAGGTACTTTATCTAATGTCGGTTAGTAAACAGACCAGAAGGCCCATGGTTCTTGCCATGAAAGGGTTACAAAGGAAACTCTAATTTAAGGACCTGCATTCACTGTCACTTACGAGATAGAAGCCTGTCTCCCTGGGATTTGAAAAATATTCCAGAAGGATAGGTAGATGAGAGATTTTTGCAAATAAATCCTCTAGACACTCTCATAGGTTACTGGAGGGGCAAAAGGGACCTGGTGAACTGCAAGTTCATTGGTTATATGTCATCAAAAGATGAATATGGTTTGGATTATGAGCAAAATTATGGTGATTTGTTTCCTTTATTTTCTAGTTTTATAGTCACATGAATACTATTTATCAAAAAAATTATTATTAACACTTAAAATACACCAAGCATTTTTGCCAATGAGAAAGAGACAAAATTCAATCCCTGGCTGCATTTTAGTTAAATACAATGTAGGAGTAGATTACAAACAGAAAAAAGCAACTGAATTTCCCCAGAATCATTCTGTATTATGGTTTATTCTTCAATTTATTCATTGTTTTATCAAAACTGCCTAAAGACATTGAGCAGAAAAAAGATAAGTTTTCATAACCCATCTATTAGATCCTTAAATCTTTAGTAATTTTAAATTAAGTAAAATTATAAAAATGAATCAAATTATTTTCACAGTCCACCATAGCCACTGCATTACCACCACAACAACACACACACATGCGACATCATACCATAACAGCAAAACTAATATAAATGAAAAAAATGTTGGTAAATCAAGTATATGTTAAAATAATTATTACAGTTTTATATGAGTGTCCAATAAGGTAAAAAAGAAATTGTTTATTTTGGAATAATAAAAAATATTTCATATCTCCATTAGGTGGCAGCAAAACTCTTTCATACTATCAAATTTTCAAAGCCTTATTTTTAATGCCTTCCTACCAGGTTTGACAGATTATACTGCACAGAAAGAAATAAAAATGTTCAATTGTTACCTCTCAGAGGAAAGGGCTCCATAAACATCAAGATTTATGGTGGATTGAATTTAAAGTCTTACTAGTTAGAATTAATTATCCCTTTATTTTTTTAATGCAAAAAGAATTATTTAATTTTTCAATTTAATTCAAAGATTTTGTGTGGCTTATCTGTGTCAGTAATTCTCTAGGAGTTTTCTATTTTTATGAAGTTGGCTCCAATTAGAATTAATAAATACTAGCAACATTTAAAAAAGTCAGGCTGCAACTTCTATTTCCTCTCTCACTTGTCTCCTGTCACCTATGAAGAATTTCCCTCTGTCTACAAAGTTACATCTTGACTAGAAATTCAAGCTTGAATTTCTTGTATAGCATACATCATCAAAATCACTCTACCTCTCTAAAATTTTCTAAATAAAAGAAAGATATCTATTCTCTTCTTCCTAATTTCAGGTGTTCTAGAGGGCCCAAGTCCATTCTCAAAGTTTAGGTATGGGATCTCCACATGTCTTGTTCCTGCATTTATCAAAATCCTGGGGTGTAGCAGAAAAGGGTCCAAAAAAAGATCCAAGATGGTGTCAGAGTAGGTTAAAAGTGCACTCACCTCTTCCCAGGACCCAACTAGAATTACAACTAAAATACAGAACAAGCAACCTGAATAGCCAACTGAAGACTAGCTGAATATAAGTCTTATAACCAAGGTTTACAGAAGCGGACACGTTGAGACTGGTAGGAAGGGTAGAGACTTGAAAAGGGCTAGCCCTGCTCCCCTGGGAGGTGGCTGAGGTTCTGGAAGGGTAACTTAGCTGCAAACCCCCCACCCCCTGAGGAATGTAAGGTTTCATCCCCATGCTAGGCCCCCCAGCACAGAACACCAGAGCTAGGAAGAGGTACCCACATAACATGTGACTGTGGGATTCTGTTTGCCAGGGAGAGAGAAGAGTCTACTAAAGAGAAAGGTGCCCTCTTAAAAAGCCAATGCACAAAATCTCATTGGCAGCCACTCACCCAGGGATCCTACAGAGGAAAGGGAAAGCAAGACCTGAGTTGTGTGAGGAGAGGCTGGGGTTTGTGGTTCTAGAGAGAGTCCTGAAAGGCTAATAGCCAGGATCCCTAAGCTGAGTCCCTCTCTCACACTGCAGATACCACCTTCTTCAGTGGACCATTTCCATTCTTGGGGCATCAGCCTGAGGGATTGCAGTAGCCGCACTCTCTGATCTCTCTGTCATCCTCCTCTGAGGAGCTCATACCATGCTAAGGACACAACTTTCTGGGCTGGGGAGTAGAGGTCCAGGCAGATTCAGGAGATGTCAGTGGCTGAGTTATGTGGCTTCAGAGCTAGCGGTCATTTCTTCTACTTTTCTGTGAACCTGACTGGCACCTTTCATGGGAGGTTCACTAGCCCCAGTGACCCCACCATGCCTAGGAGGTTCAGGCAGAAGCCAAGACAGACTGAGATGTGTGGATCTGAGGTAGGGTCCACTACTCTACTTTCCCCCAAGCCTTACCAGTAAGTGAATCCTCCTCATAGGAGTTCCACTAACCCCACCCAACAAACTCCCAGTGGTATAGCCCACTGAGCTCAGCCACCCAACAGAATCTGGGAACGAATGAGTTGTGTGTGAGTTGTCTGTTATGAGAGGCCATTTTTCCCTTGCACATACAACGAGTGTGGAGCCTTCCCTTCACATAGCCAAGTCTTGGTGTGTTGAAACTGGCAAACCTGCCTCACTCTGACCACTTCCTGAGACACCATCCCACCCAACAGGAGGCAACTAGCTTTGGTATACCTGGGATTTTTGCAGAATGCAGAGTGTCCTCAGAGCCAGCACTGGCACTGAGTTAAAATCTGATTCAGTCTGGTAAACATCAGTCACTCCTACATGGTGACTCACTGAGAACCTACCTTATGAAACTCTAGTACTGCTAGAGGCTCTTTCAGTGAAGCAGCTGGCAGGTAGAGGCAGGTAGAGGTGGATAGCAGGGTGTTTTGGGACTTTTGCTGACCTGCCCTGAGCCCGTTGCTGGTAAAAACGGCCTTGATGCACAGCTTGGTCTTTCCATGTGCACCCACAGAGGCAACCACAAACTGTTTATTGATTTGTAGCTCCAAACAGGTTGCCCAGGGCCAGTCACCTGCAGAGTCTGAAATTGATCTGTACTGGAGTGTCTCCCAAGAGGCCACAAAACATTCATATCCAGTGTCCAGTTTCAGGCAACATCAGAGAGCATCCAATTAGATCCACAAGTGGCATCTCCAAAGGGAGATTTCAATAGGCACCAGGCCTCTGCTAAAGCAAATTCCACTTTGTGTGATCAGCACCTGCACAGCCACTTGTATATTCTGATCTGTCCTCACAGTCAACCAAATGGGAAAAAAAGGAAAAAAAACTTATATCTGACAAAATAGACTTCAAAACTAAGGCCATAAAAAGAAGTAAAGAAGGTTACTACATAATACTAAAGGAATTGATCCAGCAAGAGAATATAAGGATATAACCCTTATAAACGCATATGCACCCAGTGCAGGAGCACCAAAATACATTAACTTTAAGAAAGTCTTGAATTTTATGGAATTAACTGACAATACTATAGGGGATTTTAACGCTCCACTGTCATAAATGGACAGATCTTCCAGGTAAAAAATCAATGAGCATATAGTGGCATTAAATGATATACTAGATCAGATTGATTTAATTGATGTTTATAGAACATTTTATTCCCAAAGCAGCAGAATATATATTCTTTTTAAGTGCACATAAATCATTCTCAAAGATAGACCACATGTCAGGTCACAAAACAAGACTTAACAAGCTTATGAAAATTTAAATTCTATCAAACATTTTCTCAGATCACAATGACATGAAATTAGGAATCAATCTTAATACAAAAAATCAAAAACACACAAATACTTGGAGGTTAAATAGCATGTTATTAACTAATGAATGGTTACCATGAGATCAAGGAAGAGATAAAACAAAAATGAAAAAAAAAAACACCTGGAAGCAAATGAAAATGAACACACAAAACTAAACTCTATGGGGCATAGTGAAAGCAGTCCTGAAAGGGAAGTTCATAGCACTAACTCAAGAAGAAAAAAAAAAATACCTTCAAATAAATAAATACCTTTGAAAAAATACCTTCAAAAAATACCTTCAAATAAACAATCTAACACTACACCTAAAAGCACTAGAAAAACAACAAAGCACAGAGCAAGTGGAAGAAAGGAAGTAATCAAGGTCAGAGAGGACATCAAAATGTAAAGACCAAAAAAAACAAAAAAACAGAATACAGAAGATCAATGAAACCACAAGCTGGTTGTTTGAAAAAACAAGACTGATGAACCTTTATCCACACTCATCAAAAAGAGAGGCAGAGACAGAGAGAGAGGACAAATAAATAAAATCAGAAAAGAAAGAGGCAGAATAGCCACTGATATATCAGATAAATACAAAGGATCGTAATACATTACTATGAAAAATTATATGCCAAGAAACTGAACAAAGTGGGTAAAATGGATAGTTTCTAGAAACATATAATCTCCCAAAAGCTGAATCAGGAAGAATCAGAAAACCTGAATAGACTGATAACAACTAATAAAATTAAAGCAGTAATCAAAAAAACTCCAAGCACCCAAAAGTCTTGGGCCAGATAGCCTGACAGGTAAATTTTACCAGTCATTCAAAGAACATGACCAATCCTTCTCAAACTATTCCAAAATTTTCAAGAGAAGAGAAGACTCCCAAGCTCATTTTACAAGGCCAGAATTATCCTAATTCTAAAACCAGAAAAGCACTACAAAGAAAGAAAACTATAGGCCAATATCTTTAATGAACATAGACACTAAAATCCTTAACAAAATATTCACAAAGCAGATGCAGCATTATGTCAAAAGGATCACACATCATGATCAGTGAGATTTATCCCTGGGATGCAAATTTAGTACAATACTTGCAAATCAATAAATGTGATAAACCAAATAAAAGAGAATGGATAAAAATCACATGACTAAATCAATACAAGTAGAAAAAGCATGAGATAAAAGCTACCTATTTAAGAAAACAAAAAAACTCTAGGTAAAATGGGAATGTAGGGAACATACATAATAAAGATCATATATGAAAAACTTAAAGATAACGCCATATTCAATGGGAAAAACTAAAAATCTTTTCTTTAAGATCAAGAACAAGACAGGGATGTCCATTTTCACTACACTTATTCAACATAGAATTAGTAGTTTTAGCCAAAGCAAGTAGAAAAGAAAAAGATATAAGAAGTACCCAAATTGTAAAGGAAGAGGTAAAACTGTCATTATCTGAGGATGACATGATACTATATAAAGAGAACACTAAATATTCCACAAAAAAACTACTTAACTAATAGAGCAATTCAGTTCAGTAGCACAATACAAAATTGATTGTATTTTACATACCAATATGAACTATCAGAAAGAGAAACTAAGAAAACAATTCCGTTTACAACTGCATCAAAAAAAAATTAAAATAAAATACCTAGGAATAAATTTAATGAAGAAGGTAAAAAACCTGTACTCAGAAAATGATGACATTGAAAAATTAACATCATTCACATTTCCATACTACCTAAATCAACTTATACATTCAACATAATTTCTATCAAAATACAGAGGGCATAATTCATAGAACTAGAACAAATAATCCAAAATTTTATATGAAAACACAAACGAGCCTAAATAGTAACAAAAATCTTGAAAATATAGAATAAAGTTGAAGGTATAAGGCTATGTGAGAGTGAGGCAGGATAGTAAAAAGCTTGGAAATATCCTGGGCAAGTGGGATGGGGAAACTGAGTCGAGAAAATTAAATTAGACCAAACAGGTTGAGCAGCTTACAGCCAGCTGGTAAATTTCAAGAATTTATCTCCCCCAACCAAGAACACTTGAGAGTGAATGGTTTACTGGTTCCTCCTTAGCCAAAAAATATGTAGCTTAAATCTCCTTGGTCTGGAAACAGAACAGAGTCCTAATTAATGTCATTTGGGCCAGCTATACCCAAGGACAGATGAAATCAGAAACAACAAAAACCCCATTAAACTTCCGGCCAAGATGGAGGCGTAGGTGAAAACACTGTGCCCCCTCCCACAACTAAATTTAAAGATAGCAAAGTTTTAAGCAAAGATAGAAACAAAAATGCAGCCAAAACAGTCCAAATTTAACTGTACGGAAGTCCGACAACAACGAACAACTCAGCCAGACCGGTAAGAGGGGTGGAGTCAAAAGCGGAGCAGGGTCGGGCTGGAAAGATCTTGAGTCCCACCGACCCAGGAGAGGAGGCAGAGGCGGTTGGTGGATCCCAGGCATGGGGTGGCCACGGGCGGACCCAGTGAAGGTGCAGGGCGGCTGGCTGACTGTGGCCACACATCCATGCAGATAAACCAAGCGAAGGAGCAAACAGTGAGACAGACCACTCAGGCCAGGGCCCCAGCAATGGGAATTAGAGCCTGAAAGCACGAACTGGAAAAACTTTCTCAGGGTCGAAGGGCCGGGACAAGCTCCCAGGCTCACAGAGAGTTCGTTGGAGAGATCCACAGGGTCCTGGAGAGTACACGGGCCCACACACCTGGGAACCAGCACCAGAGGGGCCCAATTTGCTTGTGGGAAGCCTCAGAAGGGACAGAAATGTGAGAGAGAGCAGAGCGGAGCAAAGCACCATTTTTTCCCCCTCTCTGACCCCGCTCCCACATATAGCGTCACAATCCAGCGACTGGGTCGCCCGGCCCTGGTGAACACCTAAGGCTCTGCCCCTCAAACATAACAGGTGAGAACAGACCAAACATTATAACTCAAGAATAGCTCAAAGCCCCAGAGTCTATAATTTTAAGTGACCAAGAAATAGCCAGCCTTTCAGATGCACAGTTCAAAATACTGGTAATCAGGATGCTCACAGAATTGGTTGATTTTAGTCACAAATTAGAGGAACATATGAAGGCTAAACTGATTGAAATGAAGGGAATTGCACAGGGAACCAATAGTGATGGAAAGAAAACTGAGACTCAACTCGATGGAGTGGACCAAAAGGAAGAAAGAAACATTCAGCGAGAAAAGAATGAAGAAACAAGAATTCAAAAAAATGAGGAGAGGCTTAGGAACCTCCAGGACATCTTTAAATGTTCCAACATCCGAATTATAGGGGTACCAGAAGGGGAAGAGGAATAGCCACCAGTGGAAAACTTATTTGAACAAATAATAAAGGAGAACTTCCCCAGTCTGGCAAAAGAAATAGACTTCCAGGAAATCCAGGAAGCTCAGAGAGTCCCAAAGAAGTTGAACCCAAGGAAAAACACACCAAGGCACATCATAATTACATTAGCCAAGATTAAAATGAAGGAGAGAATCCTAGAAGCAGCAAGGGATAAGGGGACAGTCACCTACAAAGGAGTGCCCATCAGACTGTCAGCTGATTTCTCAAAAGAGACCCTCCAGGAAAGAAGGGGCTGGAAAGAAGTATTCCAAATCATGAAATCCAAAAACCTACATCCAAGATTGTTCTATCCAGCAAAGCTTTCATTTAGAATGGAAGGGTGGATAAAACACTTCTCAGATAAGGTCAAATTTAAGGAGTTCATCATCACCAAGCCCTTATTATGTGACATGTTAAAGGGACTTATCTAGGAAAAAGAAGATAAAAAATATGAACAGTGAAAGGACAGCAAACTCACAGTTATTAACAACCACACCTAAAACAAAAGCAAACTAAGAGGCCAGCTAGATCAGGAGCAGAGACACAGAAATGGAGATCACATGGAGGGTTAGCAACAGGGGAGTGGGAGGAGGAGAAGTGGGGGAAGGTACAGAGAATAAGTAGCATAGACGGTAGGTAGAAAATAGACAGGGGGAGGGCAGGAATACTATGGGAAATACAGAATCTAAAGAACTTGTGACACACGGACATGAACAAAAGGGGGGGAATGGTAGAGGAGGGGTGTGCAGGGTGGAGGGTAGTAAAGGGGGGGAATGAGACAACTGTAATGGCATAATCAATAAAATGTATTTTTAAAAACCCATTAAAAGCCAGATAGACCCAAGATAAAAGTAAAACAGTATAATAGACCAAAGACCAAACCCAAACCCCACTATGTGTTCATTCCATCACATCTGCATATTAAAATACACCTGAAAAACTAATGAATATTTATTTGAAATCCTCTCCTAGGTTTCTCATCCTCAGAAAAAGGATAAAAAGCCTCCAGAACAAAAACAAAAGGCATGCTTACTCTAGAGTATGCCCATGCTCCTTCTCAGGCATGAACTTTTTATTTCCTCTAAGGTTCCCAAGGAGACTTGCAGCCAGGGAAGCAGTGGGCAGCAGCAACCTGACCCAGCCTTACCCTCTGATTCTGTAACAGGATGTAGCCAAGAGGGGGGGCCCATACAGGAATTTTTAATGGGGTCCAGAAGTCAGGGTGTTCAGGAAATATTATACATATATATTTTGTGAGGACATCACACACACATATATATACGAGTAATATATATATATATATATATTACTCATATATATATATATATATATATATATGTAATGTGTCTAAGCTGGAGGATGGGACACATGGAGCAGGGCCACTGAGATCTGTTGCGTACAGCAACAGCTTTGCAGCTAACCTCTGGCATGGTCTTTAAACACATATATAAATCTTTAAGTGGTTTCATAGATATGTTAAAAAGCTGTGGCCAAGCTTTGAGCCAGGGGAATAGGAGTGACTTCAACTCAGGATGTAACTGGGAAGCAACTCCCCCTGGTTACAGCGCCTGTGTGAGAGCTTGGAAATGATTGCCTCCACGCCATGGGGCCATGCCTACACAGACTTACTATGGCAGCCCAGTAAAGCCAGACGAATATGGGAGTGCTGGCAGGTGTAACTGATTGGGAAAGGAGTCAGAAATGGGGCTACTGAGGAAGATCGGCTGGGGACTTAAACCCAGACGAGGCAGCCAGAAGGGGAAATCACCATGTGGCTTGGGCAGAGGTTGGGACCATGCGGTTTTGGGATGCCCCCTTTTGCCAAATGACTTAGGAAGCAAGAGAGACTTTGCCTGGAAGAAAAGGGGTGAAAGGGACTCTTGCTGCTGGGCCATGAGAAGGTGCCACGTGGCTTTGGATTAACTGGAGATCATGGCGGTGGGTGACACAGAACCAAGGGGCTGCCTGAACCATGGATGTCTACTCCTTTTCCTGAGATATGGCCCCCCAGACTGGGCAGAGGGAGAAGGAAGGACTGTGTGTGTTTGTGGATATTCTAAAGAACTTGAGTATTTTAATGAAGACATTAAGTCATTACTCTAAGTCTGTACAACTTTTAGATAAATAATTCCTTTTCTTTTCACCAATCTGGCATTGAGAGACATCTTTCCTCTGGTGGCAGGCAAAGCAAACTTAGTACATGGGGGGACCCCTGGAGAGAAAAACAGGGGTCCGTTTGGTAATAACATATCATTCACCACCACCCAGTCTGTTCTGTAACAATTCTGTCTCCAGGGCCCTCTTTTTCTCTGACTTCGAGGTAAGCTAACAGCAGTCCCTCCTTGGCTCACTCCTTTCCTATAATGTTTGTAGGGTCCCAAAGCAGCCCTGCCTAGGCTCTCACCTGTTACTTCTTCCACCCTAACTCTTTCCTTTGTTTCACTGTCCCTAGCCTTAATAAACATATTATTAAAATTACCTGAACTCATGTTGTGAAATCTTTGCTATGCTAAGCCAAGAACCCCCACACTACAGGCCAGCCCAAGGCAGACCCTCTCTAGTTGGGGCCTGTCCAATAATAGAGCAAACTATACTACAAGGCTATAGTGATCATAACAGCATGATACTAGCACAAAAAGAAACAGAGATCAATGGCACAGAATTGAGAGCTCAGAAATAAACCCACACGTATATGGTCAATTAATCTAGACAAAAGGAGGCAAGAACGTACAACAGGGTAAAGACAGTCTAGTCAGTAAGTGTCAGGAAAAATGGACAGATAAATGCAAAAAAAAATTAGACTATATTACTTTCTTATACCCTACACAAGAATAAACTCAAAATGGATTAAAGACTCAAAATGAACCTGAGACTCAAAACCATAAGCAGAAAACATAGGCAGTAAACTCTCTGACATTTCTATTATAGTATTTTTTTCTACTATAACTCCTCAGGCAAAGGAAACAATAGAAAACAATAAACAAATGGGACAACATCAAAGTAAAAACTTTTTGCACTGCAAAGGAACCCATCAGCAAAAAGAAAAGACAACCTACTGATGGGAGAAAATATTGATCAAAGATATATCCAAAATTTATAAAGAACTCAAGTAATTCAACACCAATAAAACAAATAATCTAAAATAAAAAGTGACAGAAGACCTGAGTAAACCCCTCTCCAAAGATGACATGCAGATGGCCAATAGACATATAAAATACTCAACATCACCAAATATCAGAGAAATTCAAATTAAAACAACAGTGAAATATCACTTTACACTGGTCAAAATGCCTATCATCAATTAATCAAAAAATAACAAGTGTTCTTGAGGATGTGGAGAAAGGGGAATTCTCGTGCACTGCTAGTGGGAATGCAAACTGGTGTAGCTGCCGTGACAAAGTGTGGAATTTTCTCAAAAATTAAAAATAAAATTGCCGTATGACTCAGAAATTCCACTTCTGGATACATATCCAAAGAAACCCAAAACATTAGTTCAAAAGAATATATGTATTATTATATTTATAATACTATTTACAATAATAATAATGCAGCATTATTTACAATAACCAAGATATGGAGGCAACCTAATAGCCCATCAACAGATTGTCTAAATAAGATTTAGTACTGTACCTGTAGACAATGGAATATTACTCAGCCATTAAAAATAAGGAAATCTTACCATGTGCAACAGCATAGATGGACCTCAAGGATATTATGCTAAGCAAAATAAGCCAGAGAGACAAATACCACGTGATTTTACTTACACGTGGAATCTAAAGAGCAAAATAAACAAACAAAACGGACGTAGAGATTCAGAAGACAAACTGATGGATGCCAGAGGGAATGGAGAATTAGAGGGATTGGTGAAAAGGTAAAGGAATTAAGAAGTAGTAATTAGGAGTTACAAAGTAGTCATGGAGACACAAAGTACAGCTTAGGGAATATAGTCAACAATATGGTAAAAACTATGTATGTTTTCACATGAGTATTTTAAATATTGAGGGGAGCACTTTGTGAAGTATATGATTATCTAACCACTTCTATACATTTAAAACTAATACAAAAGCATCTTGAATGAAAACTGTAATGGAAAAATAAAATTGAAAAAAATGTATATTTATTATCAATCATGTATCAGGCAGTAAGTATATCAGGCACTAATAACATATGAATAAAAAAGTCAGTTGTAGCCACTATCTTCATGGGAGTTAACAAATCTGTTCTTTCCTTAGAAAAATCAAGAATTTAAAGGAGATTTCAGAGAAGACAACAAAAATAAATTACCCATGCCTTAGATATTAGGAAAAGTAATCTTAATTAAAAGGAATAAAAATAAATATTAAGACTTGAGAAATTGAAATATTGACTTTTTAAAGTACTGATATTCTAACTAAATCCAGTTTATATAAGCACCAACTCACTAGATGTCCTATCGAAAGTTCCAGATATTGTTAAAACATAAACTTTGGAGAAAAAAATTAATAAAGCTTGAAATAAGGTAATGGAGAAAAGAATATGAATATAGAATCCAGTAAAAAATATTTAGATTGCTCAGAAGGGATGAATATCTTGTAAGAATAAAGTATTAATGCAGTTTGTGAAAATACTTTTTTCTATCTAGTGGACAATTGATCATTGACATCACGAAATAACAGTTGTTAACATGGAAAACTGGATTAGACAAAGCCATAAAAGTTTTACACCAATGATTAACTTTGTTTCGAGAGATCAAACTACCATATAAGATCTTTAATACTACTTCCTTTTTTTAACCCTTGCCTGAGACTATGTTTTTTATTGATTTTTTGTGAGAGAGAGGAAAGGAGATAGAAAGAGAAAAGAAGAGACAAAGGCAAATGTGAGAGAGAAACATCGATTGGCCGCCTTCCATAAGCACCCTGATTAGGGTTGGGGGGGGGGAGGTTGAATCTACAACCTAGGTATGTGCCTTGACCAGGTATTGAACCTGCAACCTTCTGGTGTACCATTCCAACCCACTCACTTGGCCAGGGCAATTTTTTCCTTCAATCCCATAATAGCTTTGCCTACTTTCCATTATTTAATTTGGTACACTGTAGCTCTTCTCATAATCTTACCTCTTCCTATCTCTCTAGCCTCATTCCCCCCAATTCCCTAATCTTTTCCCCACTGCATGCCCCGTAACCTGGTCACACTTAACTGTAGTTCCCCAAGTAAGCTATGATCTTTCATGGTTACTCGTTTTGCATATTCTCTTCCTTTTGCTTAGAGAAGTCTTACCTTTATCTTGAAAAATAAGAATATGTTAGTTTGCTAGGGCTGTTATAACAAAGTATTACAGACTGGGTGGAAAAAAACCAACACAAATGTGCATGTCTCCTCACAGTTCTGGAAGCTAGGAAACTAGGATCAAAGTGTTGGCAGGGTCAGTGGCTTCTGGAGAGCTTCTTCTTCCCATCTTCACGTTGTCTTCTCTCTGTATTCTTCGGTGTTCAAATTTCCTCTTTGCAAAAGGACAATTGGTCATAATGAATTAGAGCTCACCCTAGTGACCTCTTTAAAGATCCTATCTCCAAATATAGTTACATTCTCAAGTAATGGAGGTAAGGATTTCAACTTTTGAGAGTTGGAGGGACACAATTGAGGGCATAGCACAGACATTTTGTACAATTTGTACGCAGACAATGAGTACAATATGTAGCTTGATAGTAATTTCCTCCAGGAAGACTTCATCTTGAATCTTTCCTTCTCAGGCTGTGTTAGGTCTCCTTTTAAGACCTCCCAAAGCAACACATACATTCCACTCACACACATTAAAGAGTCTGTTTTCTTCCCTCTACTATAAAGTGTGTCTTTTTTTTTTTTATCTAAATACCTATCCCTGTGCCTGGTACATGTTAAGTCTGTAAGACTCTCTGTACTTTAATGCTTTATTGAAGTATAAGTCCTTTGGCTCGACTGTATTTTGACACTATTTCATTTCTTGAGACAGAAAATATAGAATTAGAAAGTTTGGTCATGTTAAGTTAAAGAGCTATGGAAATAGAAATATCTGGCAGGGAATTGGAAATATGGACATGGACTCAATGGAGAAAATCATGAAAGTATGATTTGGTGAATTGATGTGATAATTTAGAGAAAGCATGTAAATAATAAAAGCGGTATGGAAAAACTATCAAGAAATGACAAACTATTTAAAGAGTGGAAGAAAGAAAAAGGAAATGGAAAGGTCAGAGAAGTAGAGGAGGCTTCTAGAAAATGGTTTCATTTTCCATTTACTCTTTTCTGTATTAGAAAGACATATTTTCTGGTGAGCTGTATTTCATTTATGTTGCCACCAGAGGTCTCTAACAACTTCTGCAATATCGGTCAGGCAGATCTCAGCAAGTGTCTTTTAGCTGTTATTAGAAGGATTTTTCCAGCAGTGACACCCACTGATGAAGACCAGGTGCCACATACCAGTGATGTTTCATTGGACACCTGACACTCATGACTGAGCTGAAGTTCAGGAGGGTCCTTCAAGTGACTTACAGTCTGTGGTTTACTGACTTCCAGATAATCTCTTGTACAGGCAACTTTGTCACATAATACATGAATGAGGCATACTCTGCCTGTTTCAAGAATTGAAACTGGTTATCATTTTGGGACATCCTGAAGTGCTATATAAACAGAATGAAAAGAACTGAATGTTCTTTTTAAAATTCCATTATGATATTGTGGCTCTAGAAACTCTTCCTTCTAAAAGAAACAAAAAAGAAAAGGAAAATAAGTCTGTCCCCAAAATGAGAAAAGATTAGACTAGATAAAACTGGCAAGTGTTTATTTTATAAACATATTTTATCTAATTATTTCTGCAGGCAACAATATTTCTGTAATAATACCTTCATCATCTCCAACAAGTTATAATGCAATTATTTTAAGTTACATGTATATGTATTTCTATATTATATTTTTTAAGTTCTAATAAAATGAATATTTTAATAACACAGAAAAGTAGAGGTAGCACAGTATCACTCATATATTTCCTGTATCATTAACATTTTTGTATATTTGTTTGTTCTGTATGTGTTCCTTTTCCTGGATCATTATAAAATAAATTACAAACACTGTGATGCTTCAACCAAACTACTTTAGCATGCATTTCCTACCCATCGTCACTATTGTCATCACATCTGACAAATTTAGGGAACTTCTTGATGTCATTTATTTCTGCATTTATATTTATATATTGCTACTTGTCTCCAAAACATATTTTATTGCTGTTTTTATTTTCAAACCAAGACCTAATCAAGGACCATGCATTGTCTTAGGTTGTTACGTCTCTCTTAATCTAAAACAAGGTGTCGAACTCATTTTCACCAGGGCCACATCAGTCTCATGGTTGCCTTCAAAGGGCTGAATGTAATTTCAACTCCTTAAAAGTTAAGGAGTAGTTACATTTATACAGTCACAAAATTATTTCCGCCCTTCGAAGGCAACCAAGGGGCTGATGTGTCCCTCGGTGAAAATGAGTTTGACACCCCTGATCTAAAGCAATTTCCATTTCCTCTTCCTTTTTCTTTCACCATATAGACTTCAAAGAGACATCTTGTTTTGTAGAATATTACATATCCTTGCTTTGTCTGTGTATTTCCTGTGATATCATTTAAATTAATCTTCTATTCTTTATATTTTCTATACACTGGAGGTTAAAACTGCAGGCTGAATTATAGTCTAGTTACACATTTTTAACCAGAATAACTCCTAGGTAATAACTGTGTAGAACATTGCGCATCTATCACATTTGATGTCCCATTATAAGTGATGACAGATATGATTTCTGGATTAAAGAGGAGACAAACTAATCTCTTTGTTTTAAAGTTACATATATTTTTTTACCTTTGGGGCCTGCATCCAATCTGTGTTCCCCATTGACCTCTTTTACTTAATGGTTTTAGAATCCAGTAGTTATCTCGCCTATGATAGGGAGAAGAAAGCCCTGACAGAAATATCCACATATTAACCCCAAGAACCCCTGAATGTGCTACATTATACACACAAAAAAGGGATGCTTTCAGATGTGATCAAGATTAAGGAATTTGAGATGGAGTCCTCATCCAGGTGAGTCCACTCTAATCATCTAAGAAAAGCAGAGAACTTTGCCTGGCTGTGGTTAGAGAAAGAACCGTGATGATGGAAGCAGCCAAAGAGACACAAATCACTGGCTTTGCAGATGGAGCAAGGAAGCCTTGAGCCAAGGATTCAGGCAGCCTCCAGAAGATGAAACAGGGAAAGAAAAAAATTCTTCCCTAGACCTTCCAGAAAAGAATGCATCCTGCCAACACCTTGATTTTTTAGCCCAGTGAGATTCCTGGAAACCTTCTGACCTACAGAATTGTAACATAATACATTTGCATTTTTAAGCCATCAAAGTCGTGGCAATCTATTTTAGCAGCGATAGAAAACTAATATATTTCCCTAAGTCAGCCATTTATTAAGGGACATAAACGAGTGTGTTTTCTACATCAATCATATTCCAAATTATGTGTTCTTAAAAGCTCTACCCGGTCTATTGTACCGAACTATAAACACAATCATGGCCAATCAGTATCTATGTGGTTATACTGTGGAATTACAAATTTTCATGTCATAGAATAGAATTTTTTGCGTTTTCATATACCGCTTGCCTTGTCTATCAAAACTTAGCACTTCATTATTTAACAGCAACATAGAGGTAAGTCAGAAAGTAGTCATTCCTGGAAAGCATTATCATAGTCAGTGAAAGAATATTGCTTATATGAGAAATTTCCTGCACAGTATAGAAAATTTTAGAAGTTTTATAAACATTAGTTTCTTCTTCCTTCCCACCTTCTACTTTGTCTCAGAAGGCAAAAGTCAACAGACACCCAGGAGTGGCAATTCTACTATCAGACAAAATGGACTTCAAGATAAAAATTCTTATTAGAGACAAAAAGAAAATGTTATCCTTATAAAAGGAGCAATTCTTTAAGGAGATAAAATAATTATAATATATATATATATGTACCTAAAAACAAAGCTCCAAAATACAGGAAGCAAAAACTGACAAAATTGAAGAGAGACAGATGATTCAAAAAAAATTGTTGAACACTTCAACGCCCTATTTTAAATAATAGGTATAACAAGCAGATCAATGAAGAAATAGAAACTTGATCAACATTATAAACACAGTAACTCACATAGAACCACAATAGAACACTCCCCCAATATTAGAATATATATTTTTCTCAAGTGCCCATGGAACCTTCTTCAGGGAAGGTCATATGTTAGGTTGTAAAACATTTGTCACTAAATTTAAGAGTTGAAATTATACAGTGTGTTCTCCAGCTTCAAAGGAATAAAATTAGAAAATGACAACAGAAGAAAGTGTGGGAAATTCACAAAAGTATAGAAGTTAAACAAACTCCTAAATAATCAGTGGATCTACCAGGAAAGCTGGATTGGGTAGTGTTAGTTCTATAGATGATTTTTAGTAATGAACCTCAAGGCTAGACCCAATGTTAGGCAGGTCCTAAGAAAACTGATGTGTTCAACTCTCAAGTATTTCTTGAACTTGTCTTTGTCTATAAATAAGCAAACACATATTTAATGTCTTCCCAGATAAGTTCCCAACCTCATTATAACCAAACCTCATGAATCTATCGGTCTGCTACTCACTACTGCCCACTCCAACTGCGCGTCTGGTTTGACCCCCAAAGTCTCATAACCCAGGATGTGCCTGCACACATTCTGTGCCTTGGCGATGCTATCTTCCTCCGTTTGAATGTCTGCTCTCATCTCTCTCTGCCTATCGAGGTTCAATATCACATCATATATATGCTACATTTTGTAAACTATAAAACGGCAAGACAAGAATTTTAACTACATTTACTGAGATTTACACCCTTCAAGGACCAGTCTAAGTCCACCTCCTTCAAAGAAGGCTTACCAAATCTTCTTAGCCCTCATGGATTTCTTTCTTCTTTTCTGTATTTTTCTCTCCCTCTCTCCCTTCTACTTCCCTTCCTTCCTGTCTTCCTTCCTTCTAATATTGTATTCTCCTTGCTCTATCTTCCTTCCAGTACCCCACTTTCAGAGCCTGGAAACCTCTATTCCGCGTTCTGTGTTCATTGTTTCCTGGTTTATTTCACAGCATTTGTCATCTACGTATATATCTTAAAATAATAAATTGTCATATTTTGCTTTTTTTCAACTTCACATAAAAGCACTCATACTGTATTTATTGTGTACTTTGTTTCTTCTGTCCCACAGTCTGTTAGTTAATATGAGTAGGTGTTATACACAAGGTTTAAAAATCAAAATGCTGCAGCACAATGTAATGAAAAGCCTTACTTCCTCCCCTATTGTGGACCTATGTCCCCCTCAACCTTCTTCCCATAGGTAATCACTCTTATTTATTTTGAATCTTTCCAATACATTCTTATTTTCCCCCTTTAAAATTAAAAAGCAATTATCACATACAGATCTTTCCATATCTATGTGTATGCTGATCACTTTCTCATTCTTTATATTTGTATAACATTTCATAAAGTGCATCTACCATGATTTTCAATGGACATTTGAAAATTCTCTAATATTTTCCTAATACAATGTTACTGATAGTAACATGTCATTTTTTAGTGTGCATGTATTTCTGTAAGAATAATTCTTGTGAGTGTGTCTGCCAGGTCAAGAGAGAAGTGCATTTGTAATTGTGATATGCATTACCAAATTGCCTTTTATAAAGGATGCACATTTTTACACTTACATCAGTGATGTATGACTGCCTATTGTCTCTCTGCTTCATTAAACTTAGAATTTGATCACCTAGTAGGTAAATTGTAGTTTAATTTGCAAGAAATTAAGGGGGGAAAGGAGGAAGGATTATGAAGGAACATGTTTAAAGGACACATGGACAAAGCCAAAGGAGAATAGGCTGGAGAGTGGGAGGAGGGGATGGTTGGGGCGAGGGAGAGTGGTGGTGGGGGGGGGAGGGAGACAACAATAAAAAAATATGAACAGAGCTATTGTAAACATGCTTATACATATTTTATTTTTAAAGTCTGTAGCCCTAAATGCCTATCACTTATAACTTGTATTATCTGAATTAATGAGTTACCATTTAACAACTTCCTATTACTTACTCACTCTTTTCACCCTAGGACTTCAGAGAGAGAAGATAATCTGACATCTTTAGGCTATATACTATATTGACTAGGAAAGGAATGAGCTCTTAGTAGGAAATCAATTGAATCAATTTCAATTAAATGGAATGTAAATAGTAACCTGCTGTAAGCAGTGAAGTGTAAAATGAAATAGTTTAATTCACCAAAAGCAGAAGCAACAGGATAAAATTAGCTTTAGGTATTTTAAATATATATGTCTTTATTTTTTAAGGTTACAGAAAAATTAAGTCTTAACAAAAAGGGTACAACTCAATTAATTAATTTCCCTTTGGAATAAACTTATCCTGGAATTGCTCATGTGCATTTGAATATTGATACATATTCTATGATCCATCAAAAATATATAAAATATGATGGAAATTTCATTGCACAATTTACTTTTCACCCATCCAATCCAAAAAGAGTAAGTTGGTTTTATTTGGTATACTCCTCACATCATAACTTTGACTAATCCATTTTTTAACTGATAGGCATCTAGAGTTGTTACGACATCCCCTTATGGTAGAAGCCTTTCAGAATGCATTTCAGACCAAGTTTTTATCCAGGGCTTAAGAGCCTGTGTTTTTATCTACATGTCTTTCAGAACTGTAATTGATTTTCTTCCTTATCTCCCTATTAAAATAGTCACTACTAGGCTGGTGCCATCCTTTTTTACGACTGATTCCACTTATGAAAAGTAAATTAGAAGCTTTGGTTCACATTGAGGCTTACCAGAAATTCATATTTATGTTACAGCTGAGAGCCAGTCTTAAAAATGCACATTTCTATTAGCCATAATATATTGAACTCTTAGGAAATGGTACATCCAAGGAAAAGCAGTTTAAAAAATGAGATACTCTGTAAATTTTTAAAGTAAAAAAAATTAGTGACAATATGTTTGGTAGAGGAATCTTTTAGTATAAAGTAAAATTATTGTTTTACTATGAAGTAGTAATAGCTCATTAAGGAAAAGTGTTATGTTATAATTAATGTAGAATTAAAATGTCTGTGAGCTTTGAGGCTTGTAGAACTGAACTTAGCACTGTATTTCACATATAAGCCAACTTACCTTTTTTTTTGCACTAGAACACTGTATTGGGTACCTACTGGAAAAGTCATAATTATATTCTTTGGCAAATAAATTGCTACAATAGTTAAAAGAATGTAAGAAAATTTTATTTGTGTAACTTTTGCCTGGTACTTGTCTTAGTCTATTTAGCTGCTCTAACAAAAATATAATAGACTAGGTGATTTAAACAACAAGCATTTATTTCTCAACAGTTCTCTAGACCGGGAAGTTTAAGAACAAGGCACCGGCAGATTAGTTGTCTGGTGAGAGCCTGTTTCCTGGTTCATAGTCTGCAGTCTTCTTGCTGTAGCCGCACATGGTAAAAGGAGCAAAGGAGGTCTCTGAGATTTCTTTTATAAGCACGTTGATCTTATTCTTGAAGGCACTGCCCTCATGACCTAATCACATCTCCAAGGCCCCAGTTCCTAATAACATCACTGTAAGGATTAGCTTTCAACATACAAATTTTGAGGGGGATACAAACATTCAGATGGTGGCAGCGCTCATGGTTCTTTATTCAAAGAATATTTCCACAGCTATTTCTATTACTGAACAAAACTAAAAATACCCTCATTGCTTATTGCTAAAAGGTGTCATTCTACCCAGGAAGCATGTTCCCATACAGGGTAATCCCATAAATACCACTCAGTACTCCCTGCATTTGCCAGCAAGGAAATATTTATTTGCAAAATGATATAAAATTCTCCATTCCAAGACAAACAGAGATTCCACACAAGTTACCTCAATAAACTTTGATGCTATAATGTCTCATACTTTTATTTTAGAGTCCTTTTATATCACATTTTACTCATTTGCTTAGGAAAGTGGTGAGCATGTACTTAGCATCATTGTTAACAGTTAACATGGACTGGTGAGACAAGCAGATAATATTTTTCCTATCTGATGTTACATCATTTCTAAATTCATCCAGTGACTTCAAAGGTGCTCTTCACTGTTCTGGGTTTCCTTAAAAAATGAATCTTGCTATATTTCTTTTGCAATAGTATTGTTTCCCAATCAAAATAATTTTTTGAAGTTTTGTTTCTTGAGTAGAAAAATCAGTATTTTGTGCCAGTATTTGCCTTAAGATTATAAGGAACAGAAAGTGAATAATAACACCTTATGACTCCTCATTTCAATGGAAAGAGAAAACCTAATGGGCAGAGATTGTTTGTTGGGAACTGCTCTGCCTGGTTTCAGGAGTTGTAACTGCCCCCCATGGGTAAGGCTGAGTGAGCAACCTCCAGACTGTGCGCCACGGAAGAGACAAAGCTTATATCTGGCAACAATGCTGCTTCTACTTCACCGCTTGCCCCCAAGGTTTGGTTGGTTAGTCAGAGATGGGTAAGACACCTCGGGGGCGGTGGGGGGGGGGGCAACCTAAGTCAGACAAAATCACTTGGGAGGCCATCAAGGAAGGACTTGGGGGCTGCAGCAGAGAGGAAGTGATGGACCCTCGCTTCCCAGCTATTCTGACATAGCCTGAGTCCCCATTTCCATCTGGGAGAAGCACTTCCTGGCTCTAATCCACATACGCCTAAATACCTATGACTGGGAAGATGGTGCAGCCCTTTGCCAGCTAGAGCAGGTTCCAGGTGATCAGGCCTAAGAAAGAATATGTAAAATCCTGTGAAACCTGCTTTGTTTAGAATGCTCTCACTGAAATGATAAGGGTCCAAGCAAGAAGTCTGTTCCTCAAAGTTTTATGGCTCTTTAGCTATCTGACCCTGACTGAGAATAAGCCCTCCTAGTTCTTTGAATGCTATCTATTGCTTGATCCTGTGTGTTCTGAACCTAATAAAAGCCATTGAAGAAGAGGTTTTTGGTCTTCCTCCTCAGAGAGATCAACCACTCCTCCTCCCCAAGCAGGTCCTGTCTTGGTAGTTTCGCTTTCATTCGTGATGGATGGGAGGACTTTGTGGGCAAAGTTGCCTGCACAATCATTCCCAGGATTTTTCAAACTTGAACTTTTAAATAAGAGCTACCTTTTATTTGGTTATGAGAGATGTGACCTGGAAGTATCTATAATGATGTCCTCATGACATGGAGAAACTGGTCTGAGAAAATGAATCTGAAATGCTATAAAGAAGGGGGAAGCAGAGAGGGAGAAAAGATTATACTGCAGCTTATGCATCCCAATTGGCTTAAACAAGTTCAAATTTTGTTTTGTCCTACAAAATTAGATAATTGCAATACATTAATAAAAGTGGGTTACTATAAAGTAAGGATGTGATTCTGTTGGGGGAAGAGGCCATTGTTATCTGGTGGGATAACAATGTTTATGATATTAAGAGAGTTGGTTAAATTTCTTTCCAGTTTTCTGTTGGGACACAAGCCATGGGGCCAAAGCTGTTTCTTAAGAGGGTTCTATAACAAATGTCATAATTGGAAGGTACTGGTGACTCCTTGCAATCTTCAGTAAGTACAAAACAGAGACAAGCTAGTATGCAAGCCAGCTCATCAGAAAGAAGAAACTGATCATTGAGATCAATCTACAGTTTTGTCAAAAGAAGCCTTTTCCACCTGTCACTGTTACGGGAAGAACTCAGGCCGAACCCTGGAGGAAGCGAAGCGGTTCCTTTATTTATGCCCGCGAACCCAGAGGAGGCAGTCTCCAAATTCTGGGCCCTGATCAGTGGGGAGCAATTGCTTATACAGGGTGAGGGGTGGTCTGTCACTTACACCATTACTTCTGGTGGGAAAGCAAGAAGCAGCTTACAGAAGCGAAATGTCATCTCTAGCACAGAGAGACACAATGTTGTCTCTATCACACAAGTGTTATCTAGCAATCATTATCTCTGGTGCGCAGGGACAAGCAAGAAACAAAGGAAAAAAAACAAGTCATTTTCTGGGTACTGTGCTATGTTTTAAAACAACTGCCAATTTCCTCTAACATCACCAGAAATCTAATCAGTGAAAGGTAAAAAAAATCATGTGCCTTACTAAATTACACAGACTGAAAATTTTGTCATATCCCAAATATAGTGTGTTGGCTTGGAGTGCTCTTACAAGGAGTCAAAGAAATAGGGAAGGCTTACTCTCTCACGACTCACCAAATTATCTCCTGTGTAGTCTCTGACTTATTCCACCTCCCAAACCTCATTTCAAAATACAGTAACCTCGTATCAGCTGAGCCGCAAAGTGAGCTTTCTCTCTGGCTGTTATAAGACAGTGACCTACAGCAGGCAATTAAATTGAGGATAGAAGAGGCAGACAGATACTCCAAATCTATGTTTGTAGGCTAGGGATACAAAGATGTTACTGACAACCATGGTCCATTTTCCAAAGATGCCATGAAAATATTTTCCATACCTCATTCTTACTGTGTGATATTGAGGTCCTCCCTACTGCATAATAGGTGTGTCTCCTTGGTCCTGAGACCTTTGTGACTGTCTTGACCAACGGAATTTAGTGAAAGTGGTGCAGTGAAGCTCATGAGGCTAGTTTAGAAACATGCCAAGCATTTCCACCTTGCTCTCTTGGGATATTTGCTCTTAGAACCCAGCTACAAAGTATGAAGAAGTTCAGAGTAGCACATGCAGAAAGAGCACAGGCAAAGTTCCAACCAAGATGGAGGTGTAGGTAGAAACCCTTTGCTTCCTCTCACAACCAAAAGGATAACAATCAACCTAAAATCAATAAACAATGAAAAGCTCTACAAAATCAAACTTCATGGAACTCCTACAACCAAGGAATTAAAAAATCAACCAGAACAACCAGACTGGTAAGACAGCAGACCAAGCAGGCTAACTCAGAAAAACCTAGGCAAGGCAGTGGACTGTCAGGGTGGGGCTGGCTGCCAAACTCAGTGGCCTGCATGGGAGGGACTGACTTAAGGAAAAAACTGAGATTCAGAGCTGACTGTGGACTGTGGCTGGGTTTGCTATCATGGGAGAAACTCCCAGTTTCACATGAGAGTTCATTAAAAAGTGCCCTAGAGAAGAGCAGGTCAGTCATACTATTCCTTCTCTGGCCCCTCCCACACAGGCAGCATAGCAAAGGCGGTTGCCCAGCCAGGTGACTTCCCAAGGCCCTGAGCCCTTACCACTTACCAGTTCCACCCAGATGAAGAAATATGGCCTAAATGAAAGAGCAGAGCAAAGCTTCAGAAAGAGAATTAAGCAAGGAGGAGATTGCCAACCTATCTGATGGAGAATTTAAAGCCCTGGTAATCAAAATGCTCACATATCTGACTGAGCTTGATTGAAAAATTAAAAAACAAATGAAGGATACCCAAAGTGAAATAAAGCAAAATATTCAGGGAACCCACAGTAACCAGAAGGAAACCAGGACTTGAAGCAGCAATTTGGAACAAAAGGAAAAAATAAACATCCTTCTGAAACTAGAAAAGACACCAGAGTTTGGGCTGCCTGTCCTACCAAACCCCGTAAGCCGAGACAGGGATTGAATGTTTATGGATGCTTTATTCAGATGGCCGGCGATCTGAGAAGATGGCGGGTTCATACCCAAACAGACCATCTTGTATTTACTTTCCAGGCCAAGGTTTTTATAGCAGGTAATAAACAATGTGTGATGAGGGGTTTTAGAATTCAGGGAAAAGTTAATTGGATTAAAAAACAACTTCAGCATTCTCACTCTGGGCAGTGGTCTTTAGCTGTGTCCTGAGTTGTGGTCATCTCAACCTGGAGGACAATGGCTCAGATATTATCTTGAGGTTGACTCCTGAGTCCCCTGGAGTCAGGGCAAGTCATACTTTCAGTTCCTGGAACAAAAGCTTTTATGTACATTGATTACTAGGCTTATTAGCTATTACTTAAACTAAAATTTTCCAACTCCAAAGTCCCCTATCACATCCAGAACAAAATGAAGAAACAAGAATTCAAAAAAGTGAAGAGAGTCTTACAAACCTCTGGGACAACCTGAAACATTATGATATCCAAATTATAGGGGCGCCAGAAGGAGAACAACAACAAGAAATTGAAAACTTATTTGAACAAATAATGAAGGAATGATTCCCCAATCAGATGAAGGAAATAGACTTCCAGGAAGATCAGGAAGCCCAGAGAGTCCCAAAGAAGTTGGACCTTAAGAGGAACACACCAAGGCACACCATCAAGTTACCCAAGATTAAAGACAAAGAGGAAATCTTAAAAGCAGCAAGAGAAAAGGAGACAGTTACCTACAAAGGAATGCCCATAAGGCTATCAGCTGATTTCTCAGAAGAAACCTTGCAGGCAAGAAGGGTCTAGAAAGAAGGATTCCAAGTCATGAAAGGCAAGGACCTATATCCAAGATTACTCTATCCAGGAAAGCTTTCATTTAGAATGGAAGGGCAGATAAAGTTCTTCCCAGATAAGGTCAAGTTAAAGGAGTTCATCGTCACCAAGCCATTATTATAAGAAACGTTAAAGGAACTTATCTAAGAAAAAGAAGATAAAAAATATGAGCAGTAAAATGACAACAAACTCACAACTATCAACAAATGAAACTAAAAGAAAAGAAAAACAACAAAAACAAAAAGTAAGCAAACAACCAGAACAGGAACAGAATCAGAGAAATGGACATCACATGGAGGGATTTCTTTGGGGAGGAGAAAGGGAGGAATAGCAGGGAAAAGATACAGGGAAGAAGAAGCTAATTAGTAGGCATAAAACACATGGGGAGAGACCCAAAAAGTGGTATAAGAAACAGACAACTCAAAGAATTTATTATGTACAACCCATGGACATGAACTAAATGGGGGCAGGAATGCTGGAGGGCTAAGGGGACGGGGGGAAGGGATACAAAGGGGGGAAAATTGGGAAACCTGTAATAGTATAATCAATAAAAATACTTTAAAAAATAGAACACAGGCAGAGGCCATTTATTGATGTTCCTGATGAAAGTCCACATGACAGATGCATGACACCACCTTCTGATGATTCTATTCCCAGCCATGTTTCAAGTCTTCCAGTTAAAGTTCCAGACACATGGAACAGAAACAAAATTTTCCTGTATCCGGGGTCTCCAAGATCACTCTCACTTTCAATAATTCAGTAGGATTCATAGAACTCAGAAAATCTATTGTACCCATGGTTGTGTTTTAGTAAAGTAAAACAATAATTAAATTAACTAATTATAATAATTAAAATCATCAAAGGAAATCAGAGCAGAATCCGGGAGAGACCAGGCATGAGTTTCCAATGGTCTTCTTTCATTGTACTTTAAGACAGCATTGAATTCTCCCTGTAATGATGTGTGGCATTACTCATAAAGTATCATCAACCAGGGAAGCTCATCTCAGCATGCGTGTCTAGTGTTATGATTGGCAGTCATTCACATAAGTACTGAGTGCTTGTTTGGCTGACCTTTGCTGGTGAATCGATAGCTCCTCAAGAGATTATACTAATATAGTGTGACTTAGGGTCCTTACCACAAGTAGCATTTTTGGTGCGTTCCCTAAGTTTCCAGCTATACGATGACATTCTTATCAGGCAGAATATTCTAAGGGTTGAGTTATCTCCTGGGATCCAGTCAGAGCCAGTCTTTATTTAGAATGTGCAGGGTTTGAACAATCTAGGTCTGCTGAGTTAACTCTCCACTGAATGCAAGGCTAGTTCAGAAAGATGTCATGCTCTTGCACCTTGCTCTCTGGGATATTCATTCTTGGAATCTAGTGACTTTGCTGTGAGGAAGTTCAAACTAGCCAATGCAGAAAGAATGCATGGAGAGATCATACGTAGATGGTGTTTCTGCTAGTCCTAGTCAACATCCAGCATCAACCAGGCATGTAGAGACACCCATGTATGATTTTGGCTCCCAACCATTGTGTCATCCTCAGCCTTCAAGACTTCTAGCTAAAGCCCCAGACATTATGGAACAAGATTTTTCCACTATTTTCTGTCCAAATTCCTGGCGTATACAATGTTTAAGCCTACTAAATGGCTGTTTTAGGCAAATAACTTTGGGGTGCTTTGTTACAAAACAATAAATACTGTATCAGCTTTTGGATTCTTGAAGTAGAGTGCTGCCAGAAAAGAAAAAAAAATCTAAAATGCAGCAATGGCTTTAGGTAAAAGCGAGAAGAAACTCAAAGGGTCTTGAGGATACTATTTAAATGTCTCAAGGGCTTCTAGGAGACAGATTAAACACAGGGACTAAGAGGAAGCTGTCATTGAAGGCTTAAAAGGAAGTAGGGAAATATTAGAAGCTGAATATTATTAGAAGCTGAAGAAAGCAATTTTTATGCTGTGATAGAAAGTTTGCCAAGACTATTGCCTTATAGTAATGTACAAAATAGAAAATACCTAGAACTTAATGGTTGCAGAATATTAAACATGCCACATTTTTATGGTCTGAATTTATGATTTATGATAAGTGTGAGAGGAGAGATGAACTAAAGAATGCACTGTTGAAGAAAAATGAATTAGTACTTTCTGGGTTCAAAGTAAAGCTGTTTCTTATATGCTGCATTTTCATATGGCAGTTTTTAAAAATTAATAATGAAGAAATGATTTCTGGGTAAATATAAAATCCAGAATGGTGTTTAGGAGCTTTTGTTAAGACTTCGGAAATAAATAACATAGTGACTCACATAAAACTTTTCAGACAGAAGGCTTCTTAAGAATCTTAGGAATAAGTCTGCATTTAAAAGAGTTTCTAAGAATATCAAAGAATACTAAATGTGCTATCACATGGAAATCTCACACTGGGAGCACAAGATAGAGAAAAGATAGTTTCAGCCCTGGCTGGTGTAGCTCAGTGGATTGAGCTCGGGCCTGTGAACCACATTATCTCGGTTTGATTCCCAGTCAGGGCACATGCCTGGGTTGCAGGCCAGTTTCCAGGAGGGGACTCATGAGAGGCAACCATACATTGATATTTCTTTCCTTCTTTCCTTCCCTTCCCCTCTAAAGATAAATCAATAAAATCTTTAAAAAAATGAAAAGATAGTTTCAGAGAGATTTGTTGTCATGGCTTTGGCCTAAAAGAATGGATCATACATTGATACATAAAAAACACAAGGTTATTTAAGTAATTATAACAGGTTGGATGGAAAGGAACAGAGTCAGTACAAAATGGAAAGTGGCCTTTGGACTCCCAACTTTTGCCTGGGGTGGGGGACAGGTTGAGAAAATGACTGAGATGCAAACATAAAGTACTTTTGATGGAAAAGATAAAATGTCTCAGAAGGCAGAACCAAGATTTCAGAGAGTGGAGCCAAGATCAATGAAGAACCATGTCCAATGAGTAAGAGTGAATCCTAATAAAGAAAATGACAAGTTCCTAGTTGGATGTCAGAATTGCTATGAAACAGAGATTGTTATGCGCTTCCTGTTTTACCAATTTTCGAAAGGGATTGACTATAACAGATAGGCTAAGACTCTCCCACTAAATGTTGAGTATCTGTGAGGGACAGGTATCATGTTTCTTTATCTCAAATTCTTTCAGATCAAGAGAATGGTTCTCCAAGACTGTAACCAATTATTCCATGACTGTGTAGTCATGGGACACCTAAGGAGCATTATACACACCTTGACTTGGTTTAGATGAGAGATACTAGACTTTGAACTGAGGAGACTTAAAGATCTTATAAGGTGAAATAATTATATTTGGCATGCAAAGGAATGTAAATTTTTGTTACAGTAAGTATATGGTAAAATATTATATTTTCCAAAGAAGATTGAAACAATATCTCCTGTCCTACATATGTACTTTTCTTAAATTGTGATTTTTCGCCACTCCTCTCATCAAGGTGTGGTTTATGTCTCCTGCCCTTTACACTTGCACAGGTATTTCTTATTATCTGAAACAATAGAGCATGATGGGAGTGACACTATGTGACTCTCACAGTCCCATCATTAAATTGCCGTGAATTCCACTTCACTTCACTGTCTTAGAGCACTTGCTTTGGCAACCCAGTCACCATGCTGTAAAGAAATCCAAGCAGCCTTCAGAGAGGCCATGCTTGAGAGCGACTGAGGTCTTTACTGGCAAACATCACTGAGGTCTCATTCAACAATCAGTATCAACGCTAGAGTTATGTGAAGCCATCTTGCACCATTCCAGTTCAGATATCTCAGCTGATGTCACATGCAGGAGGGACAAAGGATCCATGCCTTTTCTGCTCAAACTGCAGTTTAAAGTCAGTATATGTTGAGGTGGTTTGTTGCATGACAATAGATCATAGATTTCTGGAATCATTTAAAACAATAGTTCTCAACTGGGGACGATTTTGCTCTCTAAAGACAATATTCAGACATTTTTGGTTGTCACAACTGTGGCAGGGTGTTACTGGCATCTAGTAAGTCAAGGCTAGGAATGCTGTTAAACATCCTACAATAGGCAGAACAGCCCCCTTCAACAAAGGATTATTTAACTCAATATGTCATTGGTATCATGGTTGAAAAATACTGATTTAAAATTCCCTTGAAATAAACATGGCAGGCACATAGTTACTGTAAGTCTCAAGCCTAGCAAAAGTGGCCTACAGTTTATTTTCTTATGTTATTTCAAATTCTCCCATCCTCCAAAAGGTGCTTTTATGTTAGCACAACTTTCCAGAAGAAAAATCTCAACCAATGCCTTTTTTGGCATTAAGAAAAGCCTCTTAAAAGTAACGATCCAATGCGTCTAAAATAGAAGATGAAGGAACTAATGATACAGGGTGCAGCCAAGGGGGGCCCAGAAAAGATTTGGAATGGTGTCCAGTGTTGAGGGCAAGGGGAACTAGCCAGAACATAGCTGTAAGGAAGCAAAAGGTGTTTTACTAACTAAGGCTAAGAGGCTCCGGGACACGCCCGAAGAACAGGGTGTGTTCCAGGATGTGGGTTAAGAGCAAAGGTTAGTCAGGCAGATAGCCATCTGGACAGTCACTAGGGAGGGAAACTTTGCCCCTGTGCACGAGCTCGACTGACCAATCAAGTAAAGGAGCACGAGCCAGTGCCCGAGTTAACTCACCAATGATCAGTAACCCTATTGTGCCCCTGAGCCAACCGCTAACCGCCACATCTGCTTCTGTATCCAGCTTGCTTGCGGCACCTCCATAAAACCCTAAGCCTGTAAGCGTTTGGCGCGACTCTCATTTGCAGCCCTTGCGGGCACCGTGTCTCCGGACACTTTGGAGAGTTCGCCCCTGCGCAGGTTAAACTTGGCCAATAAAGTAACATCTTTGGAACCCCGAAAGTCTCCGACATTTGTTCTCGCGGTTGGTGAATGCAACATCCAGAACTCAGGGTGTACAGGAATATTGGAGGAAATATTAAGATGTCCTCACCAACACCCCCCCCCCCCAGGTGTCAGTTGGGGGAAGGGACAAATGGAGCAGGGCCATTGAGAATTGTTTTGCATAGCAACAGTTTCGCAGCTAACCTCTGGGATGGTCGTTTAACGTATCTATAACCTTTAACTGGTTTCATAGATGTGTTAAATAGCTGTGGCCATGCTTTGAGCCAGAGGGATGGGAGTGGCTTCTACCCAGAGTGTACCTGGGGGTTGGTCCCCTGAGTTACAACACCCACGTGAGAGCTTGGAGTTGATTGGCTCCACACCATGGGGCCACACTTGCCCAGACTCACGATGGCAGCCCAGTAAACTTGTAATAATACAGGAGCCCTGGCAGGTGTAACCAATTGTGGGAGGAGTCAGAAATGGGGCTGCAAAAGAGGACTGGTGTGGGAATTTAAACCCAGATACGGCAGCCACTGGGGAGAGAGCTACGCAGTTTTGTCGAAGTGCAGACTCCCTTTTGCCCAGGGTGAAGAAGAGAGCCACACGGTTTTGGCAGAGTGAGGACCTCTTCTTAGCCAGCCAGGTCGAGAAAGAACCATGTGTTTTGGTCAGAGTGCTGACCCCTGCAGCTTTGGTAGAAGAGGTCCACATGGCTTTGGGATGCTCCGTTTGGTCATGTGACCTGGGAAGCAGGAGAGACTTTGCCTGGAAGGAGGGTGAAAGCACTCTTTGCCAGTAGGCCATGAGGAGGTGCCACATAACTTTGGAGTAATTGGAGATCCTGCCTGGATGGCAACACAGCTGACAGTGCCAGTGGCCTGGAAACACGGACGTGTGCTTCTTTTCCTGAGATACAGTGCCCCAAATTAGGGTAGGGGGAGAAGGAAGCGCTGTGGGCATCTGTGCCCTAAAGTCCTAAAGGACTTTGATGTTTTTGTGGGGACATCGGGTCACTACTTTAAGTCTGTACAGCTTTAAGTAAAATTTTCCTTTCTTTTTCACAAATCTCTGACATTGAGAGATGTCTTTCCAATTGGCGGTGCACAGATGAGCCCAGTAAGTATTAGTATACCATCCTTGGGGGGGAGGGGGCGGGCTGTTGTTCTGTAGCAGTTTTTGGCATCCCTCGGTGGCCCAAATATTGCTCCCCCTTGGACCTCTGTTCAGTAACATTTTCAGTCAATATTCTCAGTTAGGTATATGATCTTTCAATGTGTACTTTCATATCATTTGTTTTAATTTAGGAAAGTTTTCTTGAATCATAGCTTTTGGTATTATTTGTTCCTTTGGTTTGGTTTTTGTCTTCAGGTATTCCTATTGTCCACATGTTTGATCTTTTTATTCTATTTTCAATGTTTGTTACTTTACCTATAATATTTTGTATTTCTTTTTTTGATGTTTTAGAGAGAAAAATTTTTTTTTACTTTCTCCTGTTCTTAAGTATTATCAGTTTTTAACCTTGTAGTCTTTTTAGTTTAGTCTCTTTTTATGTAATGCTGTATTTCATCACTTTTAATTCTTTCCTGAGGTCTATTGTCTCACTCATAAATTTTTTTTAAAATTCTGCTTTGTCTGGTTCTTTTCTGGCATGTATTAACTTTGTAATGTCTCTTAGCTTGTTTTAAATTAATAGCTTACAGTTTTGTTCTGTTCCGTAGACACATCTTTGTGATGTTCTTTCAGTATCTATAGGGAAATTATTCTGCTCTATTTTTTTCTTTTGATAATTTTGTATCAAATTTAACCTTGATAATTTACTGTTGTTCATTTTTATGTGATATTAATTTCCTGAAATTTATAGTTAGGCCAGGTTTAGAAAATCATGTCCTAAATTGGATAACTCCATCTTCTCTTGTTTCTATGAAGTGTTAAAAAATGTAGTGTATTTGGGGAATTTCCTGACCCTCCCTCTCTGGCTGTTGAGCACTTGAAATATGGCTAGTATGACTGAGAAGTTAAATTTTTTGTTTTAATTAATGTTGAGTAATTAATTTTTAATTAAAATTTAAATAATATCATATGGTTACTGGCTATCGTATTAGAGAATGATCCTTTAGCCTTTCACTATCCACTGACTCTTCTTTATCAGACTCAATTTAGATTTCGCTTCATATGGCTTCTTTTTGTGTGACCCTCTCTTAGAAGGGAGTCTAGGAGCATCAGTTTTAAGACATCACTGTTGTGGACCACTCTGCCTGGTTTCAGGAATTGTAACTCGACCCCCTGTGGCTAAGGGCGAGTGACGACCTCTTGAATGCAAGCCACAGGAGACAAAGCTTGTCTTTGGCAGCAAACGCTGCCTCAGTTTCCTCTCTCTGCCCCAAAAGCTTGGTCACAAGTCAGTGACAGGTAAGACCCCCTCACAGCGGGGGGCAACCTAAGCCAGACTCGATCACTTGGGAGGCCTTCATGGAAGGACTGGGTGGGGGCTGCAACAAAGAACAATGGACTCTTACTCCCCTACCCCAGCTTTGACAAGGCCCAAGTCCCCATGTAATCTGGAAGAAGGGCTTCTTGGCTCTAATACCCTTAAGCCTGAATACCTGATGGGGAGGGGTGCAGCTCCTTGCCTTGCTAGAATGTGTCCTGGGGAACAATCTGGCATCACAAAGACTTCCTGATAAACCTGTGAAATCTGCTCTGCTGAGTGCTTTCATTCATATGATAAGGGTCCAAGAGGAAATGAGTGTGTCTCCCCAAAGTTGTGCAACCCCCTGTCCTGACAGACAGTGACTCACACTAAGCCCTCAGATTTCTTTGCAATGTTATCTGCTGTTTGATCCTTGTCACCCTGTATTCCTGTACATTACAACTCAGTAAAAGCCACTGGAGGAAGGGGTTTCAGGCCTTTTTTTCCTTGGAGAGACTGGCTGTTCCTGGCTTTTGTTTCCCCTGAGAAACTGGCCACCTCTCCTCCTCAAGCAGATCACATCTTGCCTTGTTTACTTTCATTCATGGTGGTCGGGGCGTGGGGGAAACATGCAGGAAAAGTTGCTGCCACACATCACAAGAATGAGATTGCTTTAGCCCTTCAAACATTCTGTTTTAGTTTCTTTTAGAAAATTGGACTGAAGCATTTAAAAATAAGTAACTGGAGAAGAACATCTTGAGTTCTTTGTCCATCAATCATTGTTTCCCTTCCTTCTCCCCACAAAATTGTTTAGACATACATGGCTTGTGGCTTTTGGTGATTTGTTCTCACTGCTTGTGTTTTGGGGTTTATGGAGATACCTTGCCACCTAGTTTCATTGTAATGATTGTCTGTGGGTTTTGGTTTTGCTAACTAGTTCATCTGTTTTCTGTTTTTTTTTTTTTTTTAGATTTTATGTATTTATCCTTAAAGGGGAAGGGAAGGAGAAGAGAGAAATATCAATGTATGGTTGCCTCTCATGAGTCCCCTGCTGGGAACTGGCCTGCAACCCAGGCGTGTGCCCTGACTGGGAATCAAACCACGATCGTCTGGTTCACAGGCCCGAGCTCAATCCACTGAGCTACACCACCCAGGGCTCTGTTTTGTTTTTTAATGTGGGTTTTGAAAGAGATTAAAAAGTATGTTGCCATTGCCCCATCTTCCTAAAATACTTTGAATAATATATTTTAAATAAGTTTTTCTTTCATTAAGAAATAATTCATGCTCATCATGGAATATTTTTTAAAGGAAGAAAGGAATTCCCATGGACCCGACTATCAAAGGCAATCCACTCCTGACATTTTAATGTATTTTCTTCACATTGTTTTTCTGTCCATGGTAGTTTGCAGAGTGGTGAGTATAATGTATATATTATTCTATATTTTGTTTTCTTCCCATAACATTATATTTCCTATTACAAAAATTCTTAAGTATTATCATTCAGAACAATAATACTTATGCTATCATAAATCTAGAATATAGATCATTCATTATTTACTTAGCCAATCCCTAATGTGTGTTCAAGTAAAAAAATTTTACTGGTAACAGTTTGCTCTGTGATATGTTGGTGTTTCCCTATAAAACAATGCATAATTCTATACAAGCTGCTAATGAGCAATAATAGCTATATTAGTAGCTCAGGAGTGCCTCTAACAGGCATTAATAAATAATTAACATCTTTAAAGAGGACTCCTGGGACCATGTTAATAATTGAGACAGATGTAGTTGTTTCTATCTTGAAAATTTACTTCACCTGGTTCAGAAATCTTCCCCATTGGTGTTTCCTTCCCCTAGTGCTTTCAGTATGTTTACTGCCTGTGTTTATATGCACATATGTATTTGTGTATATGTATGTGACAGTGTATTTTTACTCAATCACCTGTATCTCCAGCCCAGATCTTTCTTTTGACCATCAAACTCAGATTAAATTTCCTTTGCTAAATCAATACATACAACAGTAAACCTATTAATCTTTCTCAATCTTCTTTCTTTTCTGTTTCTTACATTAAGGAGTGAAGTACATCTACCATATCAGTCTCCAAGAATAAATTCTGGAAAGTTATTCTGGGCTTCTTATCATCCCTCCCTTCAAACCAATCAATCAATTCCAGTATTTCCTATCTCTTTAATATCACTTGTTACTCCTAACTCTTCTTACACATTGCTACTACCTTACTTTGGCCATTATCCTAAATGCTTGGGATATAACTAGCATTTCCCAAGTTTACCAGTGATTTCCTTTATGTTAAATCCAATGGACATTTAATCCTCATCTGTAATTTGACATTGTTGACTAATTACTTCTTGAATTTCCTCTCTTGGTCACCTAAACTCCAGTCCATTTTTTTTTCTTACCCTCTCACTAGCCTTATCTCCTTTCTTGTGCTTTTCTTGCTCAGTTTTGCTCATTTGTAGTCACTGATACTCTCTTATTTTGCAATCTCCCATGCTAACCATATTCTGCCCATGTTTTTCAATTATTTAACAATGTAGAATATTTACTCCTAAATCACATTTCCTAGGCATGTCTCCTGAGTCCAGGTCTCATTTCTAAGACTTATATTCAGATACTTCATTTCCATATCCCAACCTCAAACCCATTATATTTAAAATTGTACCCTTTATCTATACCATCCCCCAAGAAAGCAAAACTAAACAAAATCCTGCCCCTCATCTTACATTGTCTCTTTTCCTGAACCATCCACATAGGTGATCAAGTAAGAAACATGTATGTTATCCTCTATTCATTTCTCTTTCATCAACAACATCTAGTCACCAAATAGTGGCAATTCTAACTCCTTAATACCTACCTTAACACTTTAATAGCTAAATAGGGACTCACAATTTTAACTCTTAACACTTATCGACATCAACTTTTTTTCTATATAAGGGGTATAGTAATGCGTCCAGAGAGAAATCACTGAATTTTAACTTCATCCTTGCCAATGATACACATACAAAGTGATGCTGGGAATGTGGGCAAGGAAGAGATAAAAGGCAGAATTTGATGGTTAAAAATAAATGTATCCAGATCTTTCAAATCCCACCAAGTAAACTCCGGATTAAAGTTACAGCATGTGTTTGATGCCTTATTTAAACTGTTTTACTGGATATTTTCCACCTGCTAATCTCCCTGAAAAAAACCAAATTGCCTTTTCATAAACCTCATATTCATTGGATCTTACACCAAGTAAACTTTTTAGGGGCCCAAAGTGTTGGGGTAGTTTGGAGAAATGGGATGGGAAAGTTTTACTTCAGCTGAATGAAAAGAAAAATTCATGACCATTTTGGTCATTCCATTTTTAGTTTATTAATAGAATAAGGAAACATACACACTATAAACTAATGTTCTGTTGAATTATGTTAACAAATAGCCAAGTAAACAAAAGATTGAAAGTGTTGGCTAAAATAAATTTTGGATGTTTTCATACCAAATTTCAGTGGGCAAAGGAGAGAGATATCTGGATCCAAACATGTACATTATTTGGGACTTTTTTCATTTTAAAAGTAGGGGCCAGATTAGGAAATCACCTGCCGTCCACCCATTATGTTTTTTGGTCATAACATCAAACTGGAAAAAAAAAACCCTGAACTTTTCTTTTTACTTAGTCAAAATGCTGTGTTTACATTTCCAAACATGCTGGAGACATCGCTTAAAGACTTAGGAGTACTAACTCTACCCCATGAGACTCAGATATTGAGGTCTCTGCACCTCTGGTATCCTCAGTTTTCTGTAAAATGAGAAAGCCAGACTTAATCTCTGGGATCCCTTCCAGATCCATCAATCTGATGGTATTCATTGCAATTGTTCCTGAATTAGGCCATGAAATGGATCCTGTGCTGGTGCTCCAGTGCTGTGTGTGTGTTAGACCTATGAAACTGTTTCATCAAAGCATGAGACACATGAGCAGCTTCATACCAGTTCCCATAGCAGGGGCAAAGAACAGGCTTCTCCTCCCAAAGAAACGACACAACCAGTCTCTGAAATGATTCACACCACCCTCACTTTGGGACAACTGAATGCTCAGAAAACATACACAACAATCTTCACTGATGTTTAGATGAGATGAGGTTCCTTTTTTTTAAAACCTTGATCCCAGGGTTCGCACTTAGAACCCCAAGTCTTTCTCACTCCATCCTAATATCAAACCCCAAGACCTTATTTTTTACAATTTATTTATTGAATTTATCGGGGAGACACTGGTTAATAATATAATACAGGTGTCAGGTGTACACTTTTATAATAGACTTCTTGCCAGTACTTGAGACTGGAGAAAACATTTAAGAAAAGGCTCTCTCCACAATCCAATAGTGAAATTGGGGTTCAACGCCTATCACAGCGATCCCTAACAATCTCCGCAGTATGTTGTCTTTCGTTTTACCCTGAAACTAAATCAAGAAGTTAGTAGTGGGATAATCACTCCTCAGGATACAGGTCAAGGGAAACCCAAGTACTGTACACGCTGCCAGAATGGAAAAGGAACCGTCCTCATCATCAGCTGGGGGAAGGCTGGGTCCCCAATACTTTAGAAGTGGGTTAACAGACACTAAGGAATCCGAAGGGACAGGTCATGGCTCCAGGGGCACTTTCCTAAGGCACCGCCCCGGACGTAACTCCACTCGGCTCCTCACCTTGATGCCAGGCGCAGTAGGCTCCTAGGTGCGTGAGGGGCTCGGTGATTGGCGGCTGCCGGCGCTGCCCTGCTGCCATTGGCTGCCTAGGCCTCTTTGTTTCCCGTCCCTCAGTCAGACGGCTTCCGAGGACTGGGCGGCGGAAGTTTTACAGCGCCAGATGACTGGCGGCTGCAGCGGGGCCGGAGTCCCGGCAGCTAACTCTCCCCGACCCTCCCTCGTAACCCACGGTGTAGTCGGAGGCCAGGTGAACTTGGATGTGAGATCTTGAACAGGAGACGGAGCCTTTCTGACACACAAACATGGACCTGGAGGCCAAAGTGAAGAAGGTAGGGGGGAGCGGGCGGCGCCACTACACCTGCACGGGGCGCCGCCCCCTGCCCGCAGGCGGTAGGTGGGGCACAGGGCCTGCCGGAGCCCAGCGGGCAGAGACCCTTGCCCGGGGCGCAGGTACTCGCCCTGGGGGTGGAAGGGCTGCTCCAGTTCCCTGTCAACTCCTGAAATCCTGGAGCTACGGAGAGTCAGGAGCGCGAGCAAGGACAGGCGCGGGGCCTCACTCCAGTCTAACCACGTACAACGGTTGGAAGTGTTTCAAACTTTCCGTAAGATGTTTCGGCTGCGCCTTGCCTCCCAAAAAGAAAAGGACGAGGCTAGCGACGCTTCGGGCGAGACCAGGACACTACCTCTTCCTGTCTCAGGAAGTGCAACTTTGTTAAACATCTGTGGTTTAGGGGCACTTGTGTGACTTTGACAGCTCAGACCTCCTCCCCTCCAGCTTGGCTGCTAGAGGCTCTCCAAAGTGAGTGCTGATTTAATCGACTTCCTTTTCACCCGCGGCTAGTGATAATATGAAAAGTGATGATTTGGGGGGGTCATTCATTCTTTACTTCCAAAGCACTGTCTCCTTCTTAGAAGTTATCTCTCAAAGAAAACGTTCTCCCTTGTTGGATGCTAGCCCCAAACAGTGATTGTCACCAGTGCTTTTAGCTCCCAGAGACAGTTCCCGCCTGGCTGCCCTGGGCGCCAGGACCCAAGGTACTACGGGAACTGCTCTCTGGTTACCTGAGCTTTCCTCTCCTGAGAGGAAAGGGTGGTAACCGGACTGTGACTCAAATGGAATGCTGATGTCAGATTCCACTGAAGTCACATTCCGGTATAATGTTGTGTGTGTAAAGGTCTCTTTCCAAGGAATTGTTCATATTTACTTTGCGGTAAATTTAAGCCATCTGTCTCTTATCAAATAGGGAAGGAAGATTTGCAGAGAGAGAAGAGAACCTAAATTTCTTCCCTTGCTCACTATGGCCCCATATTACCACATTTTGTCTTATAGAGATAAAATTCCTGACCTGAGCATTCAGTTCAAAATTGCCCCAAATTGGATTTTTAAATGTATAAAAATGCAAAATATTAGGTTAGCAAGCTGTTGAAAAATAAACACTTTCAGTGGGAAAACAGATCATGCCTTATGAGAACCAACATGCAAAATGGAATTCAGGGACAGAAAAAAGTAACGTAAATTGGTGCCCAGTCCTTTGAGCCACATTGGTTTGGTGGTAATTTAAAGAGTAGTGTGATTGTATTTTAGTCTTTTTTCCACTTGGTTTCTTAATTTTTTTATTTGTAGTGAAATGACACTAATATTTTTTGTTAATTTTGCTTACCACTAAGAAAGCATTTTGGTTGCTCCTTCTGTTGAACACTATTTTGTTTTTAAGTGGGTTACAGTTACTTAATTTAGTAGTTGTCTAAAAATTAGTAGTTGTCTAAAAACTTGCCCATGCTTATAAATATTGATTCCAAAGCTCGTTTTTAAAAGTCAGCATCCTTTGGTAAGGGAGGGAGGGCTGAATAGGTGAAGCAGAGAATATTTCTGATGGTGGATACATGTGATTATATATAGGGTCTGGCAGAAGTAAGGCTTGCTTGAGTGTGATTGGTAGAGTATGTCAATATCTCACATGAGACTGACAGCGATTTGAACAGTTCACCTAAAGTGTCATGGTATGCTTGAGTGTGATGCTGCTATGTTACAGAATTACATGCTTGTGATTTTGTAATAAAAGTGGGTGTTATTTGTGCTGGATGCTGTATTTGTCAAAACCCATAGACTAAACAACACTGAGAATGAACCATAATATAAACTATGGACTTCAGGGGATAGTGATGTGTTACTGTAGCTTCATCAGTTGTTACAAATATACCACTCTGGTGTAAGATATTGATACTGAGGATAGCTATGTGTGTGCGGGATGGGTGTATGGAAGCTGCCTTCTGCTCATTTTGCTTGAACTTAACACTGCTCTGAAAAATAAAGTCTACTTAAAGGAAAAAAAAAGTCAACATCCAAAAATGATTTTGAAAGTATTTGAATATGGTGTTGGAAGATTTGACTTTTGGTGGTGAGGACACAATGTACTATACGATGATGTATCATACAATTGTATACTTGAAACCTATATAATTTATTGACCAATGTAACCCAATAAATTTAACTTTTAAAAAAAGTGTTTGAGACAAAGAAGGAATAATCCCAAGAGAAAAAATCTAAAGTTAAGAGTTAACTTTATGTTTGCAAAGGAAAAATTCAGACATCATTTATAAACAATTTCCTTAGTTTTAAAATGTGGAGTATGATAAATAATGCCCTTGATATATGGTATAATTATTCTCCATCATCTCCCCTTTACTTTAAAAGGCAATCTTTTTGACTGAGAATCATATCCTTCTTTCTAATCCTCCTCCTTTCCTCCCCCCAATAGAAAGCCATAAGTTTAAAACTTTTACAGTTAATCCCATGACAATAACAAATCCTTCACTACTTTTTCCTCAACCAGTAAGTTGGAAACTACTAAACAACTCCAAAGATGTCCAGTTTGACTGCTAACCATACCCTCTCTATGCCTTCACAGGCAGGCGCCTTGATAGAATTGGTATTCTGTGGATTTCACAAAGTTTCGCAGGCCAAAGGTTGGAGATCCAGGAATGTGTTTTATAGTGTTAGCCCCAATCTAAAAACAAACATGCAGATAAACAAAAACAGCGAAAGGGGGGAAAATTCATTCCCTTTAGAAATTGTTTTCTAACACACCAGAAGAAGGAAACATCATAAAATTATCTCAATCTATTGGCAGAGCCCTCTCACCCTATTGTGGGTACCTAGATAGTTTTTAGGTCTCCGTTTTAGGCTTGGGCAGACAAGAAAAATAATAGTTTGAATGTAACTTTTAAAAAGCCAGGTTGGAAGTTGAAACAAAGACACAACCAACCATTTAAAGAAAACTAAATTTGATTTCTGTTTTAAGATATGTGCCATTTTTTTCCTTCTAAAATCCTTATACTGCTGATTTCTTAAAGAATTTTCCCCAGGCAGATTAAAGGTGTTATTTCTTTTTTTATGTTAACATTTTGTGTAAAGAAGAACTACAGAGGGTTGTCTTCATTCCACAACCCAAGTGGATGATCCTATTATAGGATTCTTGCTTTATAAAAGAAGTTGGTGTGCAAATCATTTGCAAACATTTGGGTTAATTACCAGCTAAAACCTACTATCACAAAAACAAGAAATTTTTTATAATTAGATTTTACTATATTTTGTTTTGTTTAAAGTAAGTGAGCTGTTGCTAGGATGTAAGAGCTAGTTTGGTTATACAGACTATTTGTTTTAATAATATTTTAAAATAGAATTTGACTTTTATATCTTTGCCCTATCTTCTGAATGATGCATCTAGACTTATTCCTTATGTTTTCATTCAGTCTCTTCACTGTAATTGACTTTGGGTAAGTGGAGCCTGTGACTATTTGGAAAAAAACAATGGCCTTTGAAAAGCAGAAAGAGTCTCATTTTGGGGTGAATGATAAATCATGGACCACAGCCAGCTGTTTTCTTTTATTTCATGTTACTTTCTCATGAGAATCACTTTTTTCCTTTAAAAACATACCAGAAAAATAAATAATAATAAAAAAGAACAAAAAATAACATACCAGAGAGAACAAGAACCATTCTAGAAGGAAAAAGAACTACAGTAATTTCCATATGCTGCCTGGAATTGCTTCAGGACTTACTCATTTTTCCCTCTAACTTCTGTCTTTCTAACATCTTGCATTTTTTCTAGTACCCTTTTATTTGTTCCTTTCATTTTATTTTTAAGAGATGAGATGCATTTTAAAGATTACAGACCACTGAAAAGTCTCCTTTCTTAGCATCCAAACTTGTTTTAAAAACTTGTCATTAGGGAAAAAGAAAAATAAATGAAACCAGGGGGTTGCAGTTGGAAATAGAATACTGAACCACAGACATTATTAGAAATTTGAATGAACATTTTCTCTTAGGTGTTCCCTGATTGAAATGGAAAAGGCAAGTACGGTATATAGTGACCTTGATGCTCAAATCTATAGTTGGATTTCTGCTTGGAACCATTCTTGCTGCAAGAATCATTGGCAAGGCTGGGGGTATTGGAAGGGCAGGGCAAGGTACTTCCAGGGCTCTGCCATAGAGGCAGTTTACTCTGCCTCTCAGAACAAGTACAGAAGGAAGTAAATTAGTCCTCATCTCAGCTCTACTCTCCTCTAACCAATGATGTGATTCATTACATTAATTCGATATGAAAAGTCACTTTTTCTAACTTGCCCTGAATATTGTTTTTGAATAGAACTATAGTAAGTTTTCTATTGATTTTGTTCGATTATGCTACACTATGAAGTAGAATTGAGTATTTCTCAACTGGCTATTAACTGTGTACCACTGCCTCACCTCTTGACTTTGTGTTCCTATCTTCAATACTAAATCTTACTCATTCCTCAAGGCACCCCCCCACCATGTAGCATCTTCCATGAAATCTTTCTCATTGTTCCTAAGCTAGATGTAAAATCTTTCTTCTGAATTCCAAAACATCGTTATCTGTAACTCTTACGACGCTCATCACTTTTTCCCCCTAAATCAGTGATTTTTAAACTTTTTCATGTCATAGCGTACAAAAACGAATTACTAAAATTTTATGGCACACCAAAAATATATATCTTATGCTGATCCGACAAAATATAGGTATAATTTTAATTCATTTGCAACAGATAGCTATTGTTGCTTTGGCTGTTGTCATTTTTTTATTTCAAAATCTAGGGGAAGACAGGTCAGTGCTCCTGACTAAAGTCAGGTATTGCATGTTTTAAAAATTCTGTGGCACACTGGTTGAAAATTACTGTTCTAGATTATAGTTTTCTTACCTAGTCTGCATGCTTATTGAGAAATGGATTCATATTTATACTTGCATAACTATTTTGTGTGCTGTTCAAAAGTAATGTCATGAAGTAGACTTTAGCCTCATTTGAAGCATAAAAAAACTGAGGCTTTGATAGGTTAATCTGAACCTGGCAGAACCTATGATCTTAACCACATGAGTTAAGAATTTATGTCTTCAGAATTTATGCTCCTCCCATCATGAAACCCAGCTTCTGAGTCTTCTTATATCACTGCCTTGCTCACAAAATATATGGTGAATTAATTACCTTAATATAAAAAGAGAAATAACAAAGTATATTTTAACATTTTTATTTATTTAACAGAAATATATTGGAGGAGGTAATTTCTCTTCCAATAAAATTACCACCCTACTTTTTTTCATATTTTATTAACATTTTATCCATATTTTATGGATGCCTTTTTGTGTAAGTTGCCATTGACCTTCCTTGGACCAAGACCGTCTAAATAAAGTAGAAGTATCCTGAAAAAGAACTTTTGGGAGTTTTACAGGCATAGGTATACCATAACCTCCAGTAATATTCTGGACTGTTATCTTATAGTATTCTTCCAACTTCCCAACTTTTCTTGGGAGCTGTGGTAGTATTGTCTCCTACCTATTTAATATGCTCCTGAACAATAGTGACCCCATATTTGGCTCTCTGCTTTGGATTCAGCCAGTGACATCTGAAACTATATAGGGACACTCACAGTTGGGCTGTAGAAGAGTACATTCTACTTGCTGAACTCTAGAGTTTAGAGAAAGCCTTACACATAGAATGGTAGGCTCAGCCCCTCCTTTCCCTAGCAGCAAAGTACTCAAAGTGTCCCTGGAATGGCAGACTAGACAGCTAAGAATAAAGCAGTTAAATAAACAAAGAAACACTCGGTGCTAGGTAGGAGGAGAACTATTTTTTTGTCACTGTTTTAATTTTCCCATTCTTCATACAAAAGCATCCATTAAGAAACAGTGAGAAACACCAAAATGGTCAACTATTTTATGAGGCTTTCACTGAGCTTCAAGATTATACCAGCATTATGCACATGGAGTTTAAATTGTGAACCTTCAGAGTACAACAAAGGTTGCACTGAAGGGTCTACTTAGAAAGAGAATGATGATCATTCTCAAATTATTATTTAGTGATAAATGATGAAAGACAATTATTTCCTATGTTATTTTTTGATCACTAGAAGTAGGAATAGAGTTTGGTCTGGTGCTGATTTGAATATAAGTTGTTTTTACAAACCAAATCACCACAGTGGGTTAAAAAATTAGAAAAAATCAGAAAGTACCCAGTATATGTAAAGAGCTACAGTGTATGGAAAGCTCTGTGGTATATTAGCTCTCTCATTTATGTTTATCAATATATTGTTAAAATCACTCTGGATTGAGAGTTGGTAGATCTGGATCCACTCTAGATTTTGTGATGGTTACTTTGGATCTGTTTCCGTATCTATAAAATCAGCAGGGAGGAACCAAGTGATTTCCAAGATTTCTCCAAATCTTATGACTCTTTTTGACTGCAGAAAATATTATCAATAGTCTATAAGCATAATAAAGTTCCAAAATGCTTAGAAATCACACAAGCCAAGAATGTATAAATATATGTATGTTTTGAATGAAATGCCAAAGTGTACTAAACTGAGTAATTTTTTTATAAATCTTAGCTATTTTTCAACTTTTTACTTAATTAGCTCACCTTTTTAATATTTGTGCGGTATTTGAACATGTTAAATTTTAAGTCCTATAAGTCTGTTGTATGAAGCTTCAGGGGCAAATAGACTCATCCATTAGCCTGGGTGAAGTAAGCCTAGAAGTGTTACTTTCCGTGATATTTACTTACAGGAAAATGAAAAATAGTGGAGATTTTTTTGTTTGTTTGTTTTTAAAAGTTATTTCTCTCCAAATACAATGATTCATTTAGAAACTGTGTGAGTACGCTGTGCCAGGCACTGTCGTAGACTCTGGGGTATGGTGTGAACAAAAGGACAACGTACCTTGGAACACAGAACTTAACACTGTTGAGAGGAATAATAGAATTAAAAAAGTGAGTGAAAATAAATGACAAAGTAAATGATGGAAAGTAAGCACAACTTAGATGACTCCCACTGATGAACTCTACATGTCAGCCATGCACTAGTCCACTAACACAGAAAGAATGGGTAGTTTTAGTGGTGATTCTTAGCATTCATTCCTGGTTTTGCAAACTTTGTAAGTAAGGATTCTTATTTCATTTATCCTAAGTAATGACAAATGGAAAAGAAATGAGAAAGCAGCTTTTATGTACTAAAATGTGGAAAAAAGCTCATAAATGAATAAGGCTGTAATAATTACAACCTTACACCCATATAAACATAAACTAAGTCTTCTTGATTATGAAAGAGTCATTCTTGGGTTGTGTTTCCTGTTTGCAGTCATTACTAATGTTTCTTTAGTAACAACTGACATAGTAACGGAAACTATGATTTTTAAAAATCTGTCTACTAGATCATTAATATACATTACATACAGGAAATTATTTTGCTTTTTACAAATGGTGTTCAGAGGACATCATGCAAATTATAAATTATAACATCAACTTTTTTCAGGAGAGGATAATAGAAAAACAGATTAACCAAATTAAAAATAGGTTTCAGAGCCTCGTAGATTTTCAAGATATTAGAAAAATTATTTGGTAGTAGATTAAGTTCACCCCTGTTTTTCAGTGAATATTCATGTATCAAAATTTGTCTTAAGATTCCTTGCCAGTGTGGCTCAATTGGTTGGAGCATTGCCTGTAAACTGAAAGGTCAAAGGTTCAGTTCCCAGTCAGGGTGCATGCCTGGTTGCAGGCTTCTGTCCTGAGTCTGGTCAGAGGTTGGGGTGCCTATGAGAGGCAACCTATCAGTGTTGATGATGTCAGTGTTTATCTCCCTTCCCGTCTTTCCCCCTTTCTCTAAAATCAATAAGTGTATCCTCAGATGAGGACTAAAACAATTGTCTGAAGCACTGTTAATAGAGATTTAAATTTAGATGTTATGCTTTTCAACTCTCCAGCTGCAGCCTTTTACTCTCCTATAAAAAAGCTCCTGTCAAAATTAGAGTAGTTTTACTTGTTTGTTTGCTTTTTCTAAGTGTCCAATCTACCCAACTCCCTACTTACATAATTGGGAAAGAAAGAGATAAGGGTACATATAACTATCATTTTCTAATGCAAGTTCATGCTGTGACCCTAAAATGACTTCACTTGCTTTACTCTTCTTTCTCAAACCACCAGTATAATCCCTATCTAGTGCCAAAAATAAGAAAACAGCAGAAGGTGGTACAGGATAAAAACCACTAGGTATAATTGAGAACAGAGCTAGGAAAGCATTCATGTTTCTGTCACACTGAGAGCATAGCTATAAAAATTGGATGATTCTAGTTATCACTGCCTTTATTTTAGACATATTCACAAAAGGATACGAGCATAGTGTAAGATTGCCACTTTCTGTGATCCTTAGGTTAAGAATGGGGGACTGCTTAAAGGGTAAGAGAAGCCAGGCAGTGAGAATTGCTGAGATCTCATCTGCTAAATAACAACAAGACTACTACTGTGTATATATATTTAATCTCTGAAATGCTGGATTGTCCTCAAATCATAAATGATTCAGTTTGTTTTTATTATAGGGACATTCTGATCACCATGCAAAATTGTAACGGGTTTCCACGTGTCCAGCTTTTTATCTCGCCAGTGAGCCTAACAAAAAAGAGGCTAAAAGCCTCAGACAAATGCCTTGGTGCTGAGACTATTAATAAGTTGGTAGCCATGCTGAACTTGCCCTTGCTTTGTTTGAAGATGAAGTGATATCATGTGTCCTTAAAAACTGATCATGCAGATGTTAGATGGATTTTTTTATTTCTATGAATAACATTATGAAAGCTGTGATAGAATGAGTCACAAAGTAAAGGTAAAAAATCATTTTGTTTTGTTTTTTTCCTTATGAGTTACTGGCCTATAATAAAAATAGTTGGGAGCTAAACAAAAGAAAGTTACCTTTTGTTTTTTGTAGGGAATACTAAGAGGGGAGTTTAAATGTAAGACTACAGAAGAATCTCAACTCTATTTCTGTTAGTATCACCTGTTGAGCTTGTATTCCCCACCCTCCCCTTGCCAAAACACTGTGGTATCAGCTTTGGCAGATAAAAAAAGCAGGCAGGCCAGCCAGCAGGTAGGCAAGATAGAATATAAATTAACTACAATGCTGGGTAGAATGAAATAAATGCTGTGATATGATGTTTCTCAAAAACCTGTGGTGCAGAACCATTAAAAAATACTCTGAATCTATTGTAGGCCTATATTTTTAAAAACAATAAAAATGAATTACTAAAAAAAGACAGACCAGAGGCCAATTTTAAAGAATTATTAAGTGCATCAAATTGCTTAATAATTCCTAGTTGCTTATTCTCAGCTTCTTTATATTTTTTGTCATGGACTGCCACACTTTGAGTATTGCTGCAATACTAGAAATACAAACCACTATTATGACCTCAGAAGCAGAAGTAATAAATTTTAATTGTGTGGGTTGGGAGTATTTTATGGAGAAAGCAACATTGAGACTAACTCCGGCAGGATAAATTGTTTCATTAGGCAAAGAAAGGCATTGTAGGAAGAATAAATAGCATGACCAAAAGAACGTGGCTGCAAAAATTCTTGGTATTTGCACTATTACTTTTCAGTTTTGACTCATCTAAAATAAAAACAAGGTACATACTCAGCAGTAACTTGTCATTTTTCCAGGTCATAGATTTGAATTAAGGAAGCATGTCACTGAGCTAGTACAGGAGCCAAGCCTATAATTGAGAATCTGCACCTCTATCCTAATTTTGATTTTTTTTTTAAATATATTTTATTTATTTATTTTTAGAGAGAGGGGAAGGGAAGGAGAAAGAGTGGGAGAGAAATCAATGTGTGGCTGCCTCTCATGTGTCCCCTACTGGGGACCTGGCCTGCAACCAGGCATGTGCCCTGACTGGGAATCGAACTGGCGACCCTTTGCTTCACAGGCCCACGTTCGATCCACCGAGCTGCACCAACCAGGGCCTAATTTTGATCCATATTTAATACACTATGTCATCTCTCTTGAGATAGAGGAGGAAATGTCACAGTGGAGTTTTAGCTGATATGTGCTTGGCTGCCCTTGTGGGTTGGGACCATGTTGATTCCACCTATTTTTCAACTTCCTTGGATCATTGGATACCTTAAGCAAAAGTGTGGAGTTCTAACTGACATTGCAGTGAGGTTGATTACCCGGTTTCAGAATTCTGGGTTCAGGCCCTGGCTGGTGTAGCTCAGTGGATTGAGCACAGGCCTGCAAACCGGAGGATCGTGGTTCGATTCCCAGTCAGGGCACATGGCTGGTTCCCTGCAGGCCAACTCCCAGCAGGGGACGCACAAAGGGCAACCATACATTGATGTTTCTCTCCCTCTCTCCTTCCCCTCTAAAGATACATAAATAAATAAATCTTTAAAAAAAGAGAGAGAATTCTGGGTTCAGTTCTTAGACCTGGTACTTACTAGCTGTGTGAATTTGGCAGTTACTTAACCCTCCAATCATCAGGATCCTTATCTAAATGTGGGCTTTAGCCATTTACCTTACCCAGGGCATCAGGATAATGAAGATGAATGTTTTAAAGCACAAAATATGGTGTCAACAGTAAACAGATGTGTTATAATCATGATCAAGAAATCAATGTAGAGGGAAGAAAATCCTTCATAGATCTTCAAACCATTTAATAGGCACCTTATATATATTATCAAGCATTTTATGACAGCATGCTTTCAGGAAACTATGGATACTTGGTGCTTTACTAGTCACAGAGAAATGTTCATTTGAAGTTCATACTTTGGATGTATTAAAATATTGGATTTATTTTTTTCCTTTAATTTTTTGCAAATTATTTCAATTTTAATTTTCTATGATAAAAGAAACATTTATAAATAATCATTTCCAGCACTTGTCTGAGTACATACCAAAGCTATATTAATTAGTTTCTCTAGAGAGGGGGCATTTAAAATTACCAGGTATTCTGGTCCAGTATAGGGAACAGGTATGTTTTCCTGAACAGAATCTCAGAGTTTTTGTAGTAAATTGCAAAAATGGCTATAATTTGTTATAGCACCTGCCATTGAAATGAAGTCTATTATCCTACCCTCTGAATACAATAGACTGGGCAGCCAGTAGACCGTGGTGGAAGTAATGTTATGGGTACTCCAAGCTTGGACCTCAGGGGACCTTTTGGCTTCTAACTACTTTCTTGGAACCCTGCCGCTACCAAGTGAAGTATCCTGCTGAAGGATGACGGACCACATGGAATAGATGAAACATCTCAGCTGAGGCTCCTCCAGATCAGCAGTCCCAAGGTGACTGCTGATGCAGTGAGTCAGCTGAACCTAGCCTAAAGGTGTCAAACTTCAGAAGCTTGAGTGGAATTATCACAATCAGAAACTACAGAATAAACAGTTGTAATGAGCCACTAAGTTCAAGGGTTTTTTTAGGTAACAAATCATGATTTACACCTCATCTGTTACTAGGCTGCAAGCCCTCTCGTCTGCCATAGTGAACCATAGAGAGGGTTTTCCTACTCTGAATCACCCTCATCGGCCTACGTACATATTAAAGACTGAGGACACCGTAGCTCCCTTAATATCACCGGTCGCTTGAGAATGGGCCCTCTTTCCAATCTTGTCCGATCTGATTTTGATTTGTTTGCTTGTTGTCTCATCAAAATAAAGGAAAATTAAATTAATGTGCAACTGAAATTTGTTCCTACTTGTAAAAAAGTGGTGCAGACATGTTTTTAGAGTTATTTCCCCTGAATCATATAGACAAATGTAAAAGGATATTTATCCTTTGTAGTTGGGAAATCCTTGGGCTATAGTCTAAATATAGAACAAAAAGCATGTGAAATCAAACCACTTCTCTAACAGATGAAAAATCAAAAGATGGGATAAAAATTAGTTAAGGTTCCTATGTTTAAACACCATACCATGTAAACACAATTCATTTTTTTTTTTTTTTTGCAAGTAAGGGATGGTGTGAAATGGCTAGGCCATGAGTGATTAGCTTATAGCATTTGGCAGGAGAATTCCTGCATCTCTCCCCTTCTGTTCTCCATTTAAAAGACCCCATCTGTGCTATAAGGTTTTGCTTTTGTTCTAAATGCCCCTCACCTATCTTGGACAAAAGTGGAAAATGAGAATGTCTTTTTGTACACCCCTCTCCCAGTCCTGGTTTTCTGTGCCTTCCCTTCAATGGGTTTTAGTGTCCAGGTTCCCTTAGGTCCTCCTACGCTGCTGGGTAACTTCCTCAAAAAGATCTCAAGCCACTTCCCTTCATTTTTCTGCTGTGTGAAAAGCACATCTCTACTGTCCTTTCTTCTTGCATGTGCTCTGATTAGATAGGGAATTAGTGACAATAAGTCACATAATTAATTGTACAGTCACCCTTCCCTTTCCTTCACCAACTGTTATAACAGCTTACTCCTAAAGAAGTGATACTCCAGCCCTTAAGCCTGGCATAAGTGATGGTAATATTCAAGTTTTTAGATCAGTGGAATCTTAATACAAGTCTCTCAGTATTCAGCTATGAGATCTTTTCTTTAGAGCCAGTTGGAGGTAGTAACAAAAGACCAAATGAGGAGTGTTTGTCATACTTTAAATTCTTTTAAAGGATTCCAACAGATGCCTTTTAGAATCAGGGACTTTAAATCCCCTTTTATAGCTAAAAATCAGAGGCTTGGAGGGCTTGTGTATAAAAGCATGTGCCACCGCAGTGTCCTTCTTGGAGCCAGATCTTAGCCAATCCTAATGATAAAGCAATTTAGCAGCCATCGTAGCCTATTAATTCTGACATTTTTTATAGCCTGAATTATCTTAAAGTCACAGATACAGGAGGAGGCGTTTTTCGAGTAGACTCCACAGGAGAAGTACTCTAATGAACATTTCAAGACATTTCCTTTATGCAATAGTATGAATATAATTTGATAATGACCACTTTGGAATACCTTTTCATAAGGAACAAGCATGAACTGGACAGAATATTCTTTGTTTTATCACTTGCTTACCCAAAGTGCAGATCTTTTTAAAAAATAAACTATTTTGCCCATAATAATACTGTCAGGATACATTAGGTTTTGAATAAGTAAGCAGTAGTCGAAAAGTAGTTATGAACTGCTGATTATAATACTATCTAATTTGAATCAAGTAATTTGCATCCTGATATCACAAAGTATTGCTATATTTGTTTTATTTTACTTAATTCCATCATCAGGTACATGTATGTAATGCCATAAAGTTTATATAAATCATTGTCCATTTTAATTTTATTTCAAGGAGGACTAGAGCATATTATAAAAATTGTGAAAATTTTCTCTTAAATATATTTCTGGAAATTTTTTGCTTGTTAAACCTGATAGTTTGTGTTCTCATTCATGATTGAGTTCTGTAATACAAGTATATTTGTCTGAAAGTGTACACAGAAGTGTGTACATATGAGGGGGGACTAAAAAAAACCAGAATTATCTTCTGGAGGGTGGTCCCCTTGTAGTACAGGCTTCAACTGCTAGATAAGTCTTCTAGGAACCCATCAGTATTAGTGCACCAGCTGGTGTTATTGTGACGGGCTGTGTTTGACTTCAGTGAATTTTTTTTGAAGAGCCATTCAGCACATTTGCCCATTTCATGATGAGCACACCTGCCCCACCACACTGACAGTTGAGCAGTTTTTGACCCAAAACAGCTTGACCCCTGTGCCCCACCCTCCCTGTTTCCTTGCTTGTTTCCTTGGATGAAAAAAAGTCCTCAGTAGGAAACATTTTGCCAATGTGAAAGAGGTGAAATAAAAACCAACAGAAATACTAAAATGTATCAAAACTGACAAGTTCAAAAGACTGTTTAGAGCAGTGGGAAAAAATGTCTCGATAGGTGTATTGCATCCAATGGATAGAACTTTGAAGGTGACTGAAGTTTAAATGTCTAAGAATAAATACACATTATTTTATAGGTAAGTTCTGGTTTGTTTTGGGTCTCCCCTTGTATGTTAAGATGGATAGAGCATAAGGCATAGAGACTAAAAATCACATTCTACCCTGTCTTCTGGAAGACTATTCATTCCCTGGTCCTAACTGACTGAATACTAACAAATTGAAGGGAATAAGAATATTTATAAGAAAGGAGCAAAATTCTGTTTTACTTTGCCCATTTAGATGAAAAGATATTTAAATATTTGAACTGGAAAAATAAAGGCAAGGGTGGTAGAAAATCATCCCCTTCTACTACCTCCTCCCTTTGTGATGTGTCTGTCTCATCACAAATCATTTAGTCTTTGGATTTAAAGTCAAACAGAAAAGAATTGTGGTAGGTAGCCTGTCTGCACTGATCCCACCTCTTAGAATTCATTCAGACCCTGAGTATTTCCCTGTCCTTGAGTGCCCACTAGACCTGGGCAGATTGGTGAATATGGCAGAAGGGCTGTCTCTTCCAAGATTAAAGACCTTGGTTTCCCTGTTTCCCTCTTGGGTGATCTCACTTTCTGGGATCACTTACCTTGAGGGAACCAGCTTCCTTATCATGAGACTTGCCATGTGAGAGAGCTTAATAGCAGGTCTCCCTGGCAGCTTGAGATGATTGTGTAGCCCTGACCTCTTATTGCAACCTTGCAAGAGACCCTGAGCCAGCCCACCTAGGTAAGCCACTCCCATTCCTGACCCACAGAAACTGTGAGATAATAAATGTTTGTTATTTTCAGCCACGGAGTTTCAGCCATTAGTTTTGTAACTAATACAGAGATTTTGCTCTATAAATCTAGAAAATTAGTGACTTTTTAAAAAATGAAATGAATAATATTTTAGTTTTTGCCTCATTATATTACCTACCCCTGCTGCAGTAATATTGTACAGAATCATCTATATAATACAACAAATTATTTCCAGTACTAGTGGTAAGTTTATACATTTTAAATAAAGATCTTTCAACTCTGAGATTTAATTTGTTCCTTTGTATTTGGTTGTCTCTTTTAAAACATTTTCTGTTGCTATAACTTTGGAAGAGACTTATTTTGCATCAGAACTCTGGATTTTCCCTGACTCACACACCATTCTTTTGAAGGCCCTTGTGTGTCTGTGTCTAAATTAATCATCTCAAGGCATTCAAGTTGGTGCAGCTGGTATGCAGACATCTTTGTTCCTTATAATCAGTCTCAGATTTTTCTAGGAAGGAGATGCTCCTGGGTAGAGACAAATAGGCAGTCTTTCAGATCAAAACCTATTGTGTTAGCAAAGTCACAGATGAGGAATATCACTGATTTAAATTATTACTTATCTTCAAAGTCTCATTTTGAATAAAAACACCCTGTGACTTTGTAGATAAGAGCTGAGGATTTGGATTTAGAAATGTCAAGATTCAAACCTCAGCTTTGCCACTTGCTAACTGAGCAATCTTGCACAAATTACTTAATCTAACAATTCTCAATTTCCTTATTTGGAAAATAGGGATGATAACACTTTCTCATAGGATAGGTTGGTTGAGAAATAAACAAGATGTATGTATTATGCTTGGCAGGTATACCACATCTTACCAAATGGTGGTCGAGGTATATTTTACTACCACCTGCACCATCAAAACCACAAATTCTCATTCAGAAAAAGTATAATCGGAAGTGCTTTAAGAGATCCTGCTTAACTAAAATTAATTACTGTTTCCTGCAAAAAAACACCAGTATCTACTTCTGGTCTTTATAAACTATGTTACCAAATTTTTTGAGGTTGTATAGTTGTCTTAGGTTTTCTGCTACAACCTGATTGTATCTCACACTGCAGTATACACAAGTTGCCATTGTGAGGGTCCTTGTGTCACTGTACTGCCTTAAGAGATGTAGAGGCAGATTGGATGGGAGTAATATATTTCATTTGTTAAACTTCTGGAAAGTCTGGTGCAGTAGCTCCAGATTAGAATTTATTATAAACTATCTAGGCTTAAAGATCACTGTTTCCTTTTTTCTTCATAACAGAATGGTGGATGTGATTATTTACTAGTGTGTGTGAGCATCTGGCTCACAGTGATTTGATGATACAGATTCATATAGAGTTCTGGTTTTGTACTTCAATCACTGAAAAGTTGAAAGAATGTGGAAATGAATCCTAAAATCTGCTGTTGTTCCCATCTGCTTCTGGATAAGTGATACTGACAACTAAAGACCTTTAATTGATTATTCTGTTCATAAGCTATAATTCTTTGGTCTTCAGTTAAAAATTCTATTTCTATATTTTAAAAAATTGATTTCCTAAATATTTATCTAATCCAGGGTCTTTCCATGTTCATGACCTGTGTTCAGGCAGTAAACAGATTAGTGAATACGCAGTCACAGGTTAAGAATAGGCATTTGCAATGCAGTTACCTTGGGCAAGCTAAAAACTCTGCTATAATTTCTTCACCTAGATGAAAATACAGATAATAATTAATAATACCTCAGACTCCCGTAGGACTGTAATGGGAGTAAAATTTGATGATTCATGTAAAAATACTTAGAACTATGGCTGGCAATATAAGTGCTCAATAAATAATAGTACTTTGCATATTTGAAAGTTGCTCGAAAGAGTAGATCCTAAAAGTTCTCATCACAAGAAATATTTTTTTTCTATTTAAGGTGACATGTTAACTAGACCTAGTGTGGTGCTCATTTCTGAATGTATAACAATATTGAGTCATTATATTATATATCTTAAACTGATCTAATATTATATGTCAATTTAAAGAAAGAAAAATAAATATTTGCTGCTATTATAATCATCACTACCCCTGCCAGTGCCTTTTTGTGTGTTGGGGGAAGGATGTGTTAGGGTAAAGGTGGCCTTTGTTAAAGATCATTTGTAATTAAAATAGGTATTAAATAAAACTCTGTAATTATTTCTGTAAATCTCAAGCTCTATGGCAGGCACCAGGAATTCAAAAAAGAACAGGAAACTCACAGTTTAATAATATAAACTGATGTGTAAACAGTCATAGTTAAAAAGAATTAAATAATGGAATTTGTATCAAGACCAAGTAAGCATTCAGAAGAATATATTAGAGCATAGATGAAGAAATGCATCACAGAGCAGCTGACTTTCGAATTGGGTCTATAGAGAGTAAGATTTTGCCAGATGGAGGACACAGGGCAAGGTATCCAGGCAAAGGGAGGCACTCCTCTAGAAACAGCATAGCTGGAGGGAGGGGCACTGTGAGGAATGGGGGTAGTGGGAGCGAGGGTGGTGCCAGGTTGAAAAGACCCTTCAGGGCCATGCTAAGACATGTGAAATTCACTGAGTTCATTAAAGTATCTAACAAGGGAATGGTTATGAACATCTTTAAGCTGTATTAAAATATTCTGGGAGCAACAATATGACTTTATACAAAGGGAGCACTTAGGAGTGAGTGGTCCTGGAGTGGAGATGAGGTAACAAATGGTGTCATTTTTAGAGAAGAGGTCAGCAGCATGGGCGTGTACTTACAGCCCTGGGCGTGCCCTCCCTTCTTCCTCTCATATATTTCAGACTTGAGTAGGGGAAAGATGGGGAATTTTGTTCTTATAAGCAGATTAAAAGATAGAGCAATTTTATTAGAATGATTAATAGGAGCTTTTAACCACAATAGTTTTTATTCTCACCTGACAAAGTTGGCAAATGATAAAAAAGTTGAAGGGTGTCTGTTTTTATATTTAAGTCTGGTTTTCTAGTTAACTTCCCTTTTTTGGCACCTTAGGTCTCAGTAGAGATTGGAAAACAGGCAGTGAACTAAAAATGTGAAACTATTTTATACCTTGAGTCAGAGATATATAAAAATATATTGACTCATGGGAGGGGATTTCACAGATTTCACTAGATTTCTAAGACAGCCATGTGCTGATAGGAATTGTTTACTTAGAAATATGGTTCTATAGTCTAGAATATTCATTTGTGCTCTTGAGTATAATAATATGAGTATATGTATACATATTTATATGTAGGTATTTATACATGATGAGTAGATAAATAAACATGTACATGTACACACATAGAGAGATATGTGCATGTATATTATATACTCTACTTTGATCAGCTTCATTCCAAAATGATTAAAGAAGTCCTAGTAAAACAAACTTGTTTAGTAACGACATTTGATATTCCTTGCTCCATAAGGAAACGTGGTTATACAGACAGTATGATCAGATGATCTCGCCCTGAATACTGCGGGATCTGCCAGACCAAGTTGCCTCCAAATCAACTGAGACCATGTTTGAAATACCATACGTTCCCTGCCCTTTTCTTTAAAGAGTCTGATATGCAATTTCCTTTTCTCAGTTAGCAAGGTCACCTGAGGTGTTGCCAACACAAACTGTTGCCTGAAATTATGAATATGGCAATACTGATTATATCCCATTTCTTATTCTGAAATAAGCAGGGGATAAGAGGATGTTTGGAGGCACAGATTACGTGGATATAAGTTCAGTATTGAAAGCCTATAGTTAAGGATATTTAAAAACTCTTATTTTTTATGACTAGTGTTTCAGGATAAATATGGTGATTTTTATATTTTCAAAGACTGATAGGTATTCCCCAAACCTGATCATAGTTTTTCCTAACATAATGAATCCAAAGACCCATTTTTTGGATACTGAAGCAGAAAAATTAATTTTTCATATCCTTGTTTTGATGCTGGCCAGGTGTTACTAAAATGAAATGAAGTAGACAGCTTTGGGACTTGTGTGCTTGTGAAAAACATGTGCTTTGAGACACCAAGTGTTGACTCTGCAGGGAGTACTGCATCACATTGATATGAAATAATTAAATTCAACAGAACTGGGTCTTATCTGTCAGAACTTAAGTTTTGTTTCCTGTGTGTTTCCAAACTAAGTTTAGTCTATTCTTACTTATAAAAGCCAATCATATAATTGCTTTCTTGAATAATTATTTTCTATTTAGTGTTTAAAACATGAAGCAAAGGACCATGTTGAGTAACAAACTAAGTTGTAGTTACTTTGAAACCTGACTTGTAGTCATAATTGTAAAATTAAGAGGTGTCTTGACATCAATCTAGTTGATTCATCATTATCTAGATGAAGCCCAGAGAGGAAAAAAATGACTTCTGAAATCACAGAACTTAGCAGAGACACCTTGAGACCAGATCCCAGTTTTCTGCCTCTCCTCCAGTATACTTTCACAGTTCTGTGTTTTGTTAGTTCTTTAGTATATATATCCACAACTTTTTAAAATTGAGACATAATTGGCATACTGCCATGTAATTCTTGATCATTTCACTGTCTAGTCAGCTGGTTGCCTTTAGCCGAGGAACTCTCTGGGCGCTCCTTCCTCTCTATCAGCTCTGCCCACATACCTTCCCTGTTCTTACCCCTCACCAAGAATTTTTGAGTCCAGACACCCGGAAAGAACTAGAACTAGGTGTCCAAGTGGAACAGTCATTGCTCTTGAGGAAAGGAGAAAGAACCTGACTGGAGGGTGTGGTTTATGTTGTACGTAAAGAGAGGAGTGGGGGTATAGTGAGAAGAATTCTGCGTCCTGGGCTTGAGGGAATCCTGAACACAAAGTAAAGGAGGGAGGGAAATTGGTTGAGCTCTTGGGTCAGATGAGGTTTCAGATCTTGAACTGAGACCAGGATGAGTTAGGGAGTCCCAGCTTTTGTGAACCTCTGCCCCATAAAGACTGGGAATCAGACTTGAGAAACTGTGCCTGGTGAAGCTGTGGCTCTGAAACACATAATAGAGTAGAGTTACTATGTTTTCCTTTATCTGTTATGTGTCTGACTTGTGAAGGGGAGAATAGCAGATGCCTGGATGCCTAAATAGGGGTGAGAACAGAATCGGAAAAAATTTGCCTCACATTAGTAGAGATATGTCTACTCTGGTGCACTTTTAGCACACAAATTGGATTTAACAGGATTAGAGAACACAGTAACACTCTAGATGACAATTCATTCTGGAACAAACTGCTAAGCAGAGAAAACGCTAACTAGCTTATGAACCACGAATCTTTCGTGTTTGAGTGGCATTGTGCTTTTTTATCCTAATAGGTTGATAAAAAGTATAAGGATATTGAAGAAATTCCTACCCAGTAATGTGGCATTCGTTACAGATCCTCAATGCTGAGTATCAATCAGATTTAAGTTTTATAACTATATGTTTATAGCTATAGAGTAATTCTCTAGCCCTTGCCAGTATGGCTTGGGTGGAGCATTGTCTACGACCAGAGGGTTCAGTTCCTGGCCGGGCACCTATCTAGGTGGTGAGTTCAATCCCTCATCCAGGTGTGTGTGGGAGGCAACCAACTAATGCTTCTCTCTCACACCAGTATTTCGCTTTCTCCTTTCCTCTGTATCTCTAAAAGCAGTGAAAAAATATCCTCAGATAAGGATAAAATAATGTTGCTGCTGATGATAATGATTTATCTAAATGAAACTCCCCAAGGAAAATAAGTTCATTGCCAGTCTGAAACTGCCTCTAGTCACTTTAGCTGCTAACAATGGCTTTGAAAACAAAACTAGGTGTCTTTTTTGTTTGGGTGTTTATTTTTAATTAGAACTGTTTCCGTTTGGGTAATAGCAGAAGAGCATATTATATTGCCATGACCTGAATGAGGTCACTCTTTTTCATTTACTTGTTCTCTCTCTGGGATATTTTCAGAATTCCCTCACTCCTTAGGTCTGAGCATTTGAAGAAGATGAAACATAGGGAGGTATACTTTTTTAAGGTGGTCATAACCATCCTGGAAGGAGCCAATATGAAGATTAAGTTGGCCTTCCAGGCAAGCCAGTAGGGGTGGAAGAACACTGGAGAAATGCTTTCTGAGCTTTCCAGGGCAGGCTGTAGAGGCATTTTCTCAAATTACTGCTTTTCTCAGTCAGGTCTCCTAGTTTCCCTGCCAGTCCTCCGTCTGAGGTTTGGGTGGCAAGGATGAGAGGGCCTCTTGTCCTCCCACACCCAGCCTCATTGCCTGGCTTTTTTTCTAACACTTTCTCTTTACCAATCCCATTCTGTCTCTGGGAATATCTTTTCCTGTGTCAAACCTGGTGGCTCAGGACATGGTGCCAAATGTTTGAGGAGATTTATTTCTTCCTTGGGAAAAGGAGAAGAAAAGAAGGAAGCCCCCACTCTGCCTACTACAAGGCTAACCCTGTCACCTTCTAAGTCTTCTAAAATGTCTACGGCTCCTCCTGTGCTGCCTTCTGCCACAGGCCTTCCCATATGGTGTCCCCTTTACCTTGAATGTACTTTCTCCTCCTCTTTGCTGACTTGGGTGCTTCCCATCCTTTTGATCACAGTTCAAGCATCACTTGTTCAAAAGAACTTTTTCGACGTCCTGACAGATTTAGATCTTCTCTTTATAAAGTTCTCTGAACGTCTTCTATATTTAGAGGTGTTCAGGAGGCTTCGGGGACTTGTAGTCCTTCTCCTTGCAGCAGAAGGGAATCTTTTTGGAAGACTGAAGACTGCAGCTCAGTGGAACAAGAGTCATACACTGAGTTTCAGGTTAGTTTGCTGTTGACTAGCTGTGTGACGAGTCTGTATTTTAGCTCTCCGACCTCTTACACCAAGGGAGTGCCTAGGCTTGTCCAGCACTAAGAATATGTAGGGCACTTTCAAAAAGCAGATGTTGGGCTTTTGGTCAAGATGGAGACATAGGCAGACATGGCTCTCCTTTTCGCACAACCACATCAAAATTACAACTAAAATATTGAACAACCAACCATTGCACAGGAACATAAGAAACTGAGTTGAATGGAGGTCTGAAAACTATGAAATCAAGTTGAATGAAAGTCTCACAACTGCAGAATTGAAGAAACCACATCCACCCAGACTGGTATGAGGGGCACGTATGTGAATCAAGCTGGTTCCACACCCATGTGTATAAAAATTTGGGAGGGATATTTGAGGAGCAAGGACTCCCAGACCTACATCACGCCCCCAGCCCAGGATTCCAGTGCCAGGAAGATAAGTCCCCACAACTTCTGGCTGTGAAAACCAGCAAGGATTGAGTCAGTGGAGGAGGTTGCTGGAGCCCTAAACAGTTCCTCTTGGGAAACCCACACATGGACTCACTCAGACTTGCTCCCTCTAAGCTTCAGCACTGGGGTGGCAGCTTGAAGGGCACCAGTGGTATATAGGGAGTGACTGAAGTGTCTGGCCTCAGGGTAAGCAGAGGCCGTTGTCCCTTTGCTAAGCCATCTCCCAAACCTCCCTGACAGAGTCAGCAGGCTGGTGCCATACCTGAGACTTCATCAACCTGGCTAACACTGTGTGACCCAGCTTGGAGATCCCCAGAAGCTCTACCTCACCCAATTTACAGGCCCACCCAAGTTGTTTTTCCATAAGAATGGAAAAGCTCCTGGTCTTGGCTCCTAAATCCTCTCAAACAAGCAAGAGCTGTCTTCAGTGAACCCTAGTGGCAGCCAGATTAGAGTCACAGCGTAGCCTCACCTGAAAATCTCGAAGCCCAGCATTAGTAGCAACCACCTCAAGATTGATCTACAGCTCAGGCACGGTGCCCTGGACAAAGCACAGGTTGGGGCTGCATCACCCTGGAAACCCCTGGGCTAACATACCCAGTGGACAGCTATAGGCCACCTTGGAGCCCCACCATCCCTGCCCCTGCACAGCTGATCCATGGAGGCTAGTGGGCAGTGGTCATAGCCAGTCCTTGCAGCTGACTAGCCTGGGTAAATCCCTCCCATTGATATGCCAACAGCAACCAAGGCTTAACTGCAAGAGGAGGGTATACTCAAGCCACACAAAGGGCACACCTCAAATACCCAGCTTGGGGGATAGGAGAGGCTGTGAAACTGGACCCTATAGGACACCTCTACATTAGACCACACTACCAAGACATGGAGTCAAAGCAACTTTACCTAATACATAGAAACAAACACAGGGAGGCCGCCATAATGAGGAGACAAAGAAACATGGCCCAAATGAAAGAACTGATCAAAACTCCAGAAAAAGAGCTAAACCAAATAGATGCAGAGTTCAAAACACTGCTTGTAGTGATGCTCAAGAACTTAGTGAGGACTTGAGCAGCACTTGAGCAGCATTAAAGAGACCAGTCAGAAAGGAAGGCTACACTAATTGAAATAAAGTACCATTTCTTAAAGTACCATTTCTTAAAGTACCAGGGAAACAACAGAATGGATGAAGCCAAGAATCAAACCAATGATTTGGAACATAAGGAAGCAAAAAACAACCATGCAGAACAACAAGAAAAAAGAATCCAAAAAAAAAAAAATGAGGATAGTATAAACAGCCTCTGGGACAACTTCAATAAATCCAACATTCACATAATAGGGGTGCCAGAAGGAGAAGTGAAACAGTGAGAAATTGGAAATCTATCTGAAAAATGTAGTGAGAGAAAACTTCCCTAATTTGTTGAAGGAAATAGACATGTAAGTCCAGGAAGTGCACAGAGTCCCAATTATGATGGATGCAAAGAAGCCCACTGCAAGACATATCATTATTAAAAGGCCAAAGGTTAAAGATAAAGAGAGACTCTTAAAATTAAGAGAAAAGAAGTTACTTACCAGAAAGTTGCCAGATGGGAGGAGGAAGGGGGAGAATGGGTGAAGCAGTGAGGGGATTAAGAAGAACAAATAGGTACAGTATAGAAAATGTAGTAGCCAAAGAAATTATACGTATAACCCATGGACATGAACAATGGTGAAAGGATTACCTGAGGTAGTGGGGGGTGCTGGGTGGAGTGGGCAAAGGGGGAAAATCAGGACAAATGTAATAGCATAATCAATAAAATACAATTAAAAACTAAAAAGCAGATGTTCATGGAATACTTCCAGTTTTAATAATGCTAGTAAATAATTTGGTAACTGTTTTAAAGAGATAAAAAGCAGGTGGAAAAGAAACAACTTGTTCCTTTCCATGGCTGACTTTGTAAATCAGCAGTGAGCTACACTGAGGCCATAGTGTAAAATGTCTGCTATTTGAGGTTCTAGTGATATTAGCTGAGCTTCCAAGTTTCATTCAGAAATAAAAAACACAATGATATTGTTTCAGTATATTTATAGTATTTTATTAAGCCCAATGTTGCTCAGATTAGGGAATTCAGATTTAAAAGTACACAAGAATTTGTTTAGGTAGTGATTCGATTTAGAGGCAGAAGCACACTCAGTCCCAGTTATTATCTAAGCCAGTACGTCTTCGTTTCAGAATTTAAACATACTTATACACACATGTTTGTTTGTATGTATGTATTTTCTTTGTCACCAGACAAAATATATTTATTACTGTGAATTACATATAAGGGAGTTTAAAAGCAATTGATTTAAGATGAGCTATGTGATTCAGCCTTAATAATATAATCTTAATTTTCATTTGGGATTGGAGTTTAGTAGGAGATGCATGGAATGCAGTATGGAGCGGATCCATACAACAGGTGAATCTAGGATTGTTAATTGTCCTTAATGCAGAAAGGGCTTAAAGAAGAATATACCTTTTTAGATTTACTGCTTATTTTATGATGAGTATCATAATGGAGAAAACTCTTGAAGTATGTACATTACGAAAGACTGGAAACCTCAAATAGCCATCTCTCTCTGGCTTTTTGCTTAGCACATTTTATTTCTGTACTGTAACTATGATCATCAGTGACAAGGAAACAATTCGATTCCTCAAAAGAAGAAAAGGGTATATTCCATTGTTAAAGTTAAACATATGATTTAGAGAATTAAAATTGTTTTGAAAATTGTTGATGTAGACATGGCAAAGGTGATGAAGTTTAGTTAATATTGGACAGATTTTTATTACCATTAGAAAGCATGCCTGAGATAGTCTGACTTAAAATAACATGGGTTCTCCTAAGCAGCTGAGTGGGCCAGTTGAATATGCCCTTAGTTGTGGTAAAAGGATGTGGTGGTTTTCTTCACACACAAAAAAAAGAGGAAGAGTTCACTTGCTTTATTAAAAAGAAAAAAAGGTCTTCCCGTTTATTGATTTAATTATTAAACTCCAGGGCATGGTCAGGCTGATATTTTAAGGAAAAAGTTATAATGGTGGTTTCGAATGCTTATTAACAAACATAACTTGGTTAGGTTACAAAAGGGTACCAATGAAAAAAAATATCTTACTTTTCTGTCTTGATCACTCCAGGTAGTAGCAGATAATGAATTTTCAGTTGTGACTGGTGTGGTTTTTTTAGTAGATTTTATTTATTTATTTTCAGAAGGGAAGGGAGGGAAAGAGAGGGTGAAAAACATCAGTGTGTAGTTGCTTCTTACACGCTCCCTACTGGGGACCTGGCCAGTAACCCAGGCATGTGCCCTGAATGGGAATTGAACCAGTGACCCTTTGGTTCACAGTCCAGTGTTCAGTCCACTGTGCCACAGCAACCAGGGCACTGATGTGATATTTAAAATGCAAAATAAGTTATTTTTTGCCAATGCTCTATGCAAAATCTTTTTTTAAATCTTTTTTACTTTAATATCAATAGTTGCAAAAAAGAGTTTACCTTGCCTTCTTGTGTCCTTCCCTCATGTTCTCCTCCCGACCTCAGGTCATGTATCAGCAAGTTCCTGAGAATTATCATTTAATGTGGTAAAGAAAAAAGTTGTTTTGCCATAATAAAAGCAATAGTAATCCTCCCACCCCTACCTGGGCATAAAAGCACAGGACTCAGTGTTGTTTATCTCTAAAATGGAGAATACAGTTTTCTCTCCCCCACTGTACTTGAACAATAATTAAATTTAAAAAACATTAAGAAATAAAATAAAATAAAATGGAGAATAATATCATCTACTCTATAAGCATTAATTATCAGGTTATGAGATTAATGCTTATCCCAGTTTCATGGTATTCAATATGTTTGTTGTTGCTATTATTACTATATTTATCATAATATAAAATAATATTTTTATTGTAAAACCTAAAATTTCTACTTATTTCTTATTTTCTGCAAAATAATGTCATTTGTGGGCAGACTTTCTTTCTAAGCTCCTTGTACCTATTGTACAGAGGGACATGTAGTGCCCAAAGATATCAATTCATGACTTTTTGCAAATCACAATATTTGTAGTCTTCTGTATAGTTTTATTTTGATGCTTTTCTTTTTATGAACAAAAGCAATAAGAATATTAAGTATGTATGTACATGGAGTTACCATAAACATAGCTGGGTGTCATTGATTGACTAAACAGTGTGATACTCATGAAAGATTTATTTGAAAGTTTTGTAAACAGGCCCTGGCTGGTGTAGCTCAGTGGATTGAGCGCAGGCCTGCGAACCACACGATCGCGGTTCAATTCCCAGTCAGGGCACATGCCTGGGTTGCAGGCCAGTTCCCAGTGGGGGACACATGAGAAGCAACCACACAGTGATATTTCTCTCCCTCTCTCCTTCCCTTCCCCTCTGTCTGAAAATAAATAAATAAAATATTTAAAAAAAAGTTTTGTAAACAGGAATGGTAAGTGGAATTAGAAGTGTAACTTATTGAATTTTTTAGATTTTCAAACATGTAATAATAAATCCATATTGTTTTCTTCTTAACAGATGGGATTAGGTCATGAGCAAGGATTTGGAGCCCCCTGTTTAAAGTGCAAAGAAAAATGTGAAGGATTTGAACTGCACTTCTGGAGGTAATATTTTGAAAACTACAACCACATTGGGAATTTCCACTCTTTGGCACTGTTTCCTCAGAGAGTGGAAATCTCTTATAAGTTCTTTAGCCTGGTTGCTAGATTGCACATCTGTTACTTTCTTTTCTGAGAAATAAATAAAACGTAAAGCTATTCTGTATTCCTGTCATTAAGTTTGAGCTAATTGGGCCATAGTAGCTATATTTAGAATTGTTTGATTTATTTGCTCTTCTACAGATTTCCTATGAGTATAGAATACTAAGTATACTCTTTTTTGAGTGACCAATAAATTTGTGATAATCTCAGGAATGTTTATTAATTTAATTTCTAGTCTTTTTATAATTATTGGCAACTGTGCATAACTTGTCTGTATATTTGCAATAAACAGTAAATATGAATGATGAATTGAACATTCAGATCCAGATTGTCAGGAAACTTGAATCTGAGTCTCTTAAATTTTTAGCTATAAATTTACTGCTGAAAAACTTTGAAGCACTTGAATTTATAATAATAATAATAAAAAAATAATTAATTGCCAATGTCTTGATTTGAATTTTGTCTGGCCCTGGCTGGTGTGGCTCAGTGAACTGAGCATGGGTCTGTGAACCTAAGGGTCTCTGGTTCAATTCCCAATCAGAGCATACCTGGGTTGCAGGCCAGGTCCACAGTAGGGGTGCATGAGAGGTAACCTCACATTGGTGTTTCTCTTCCTCTCTTTCTCCCTCCCTTCCCCTCTATAGAAATAAATAAATACAATCTTTAAAAAAAAGGAATTGTGTCTATATATGGAGGACAAATGTTAGATCAAAAGTGTGAATTCTGTATAGATCTTGCATGCTATTAAAAATAATATTGTATGTCATATGAACCTAACATTATATTTAAAACCTGTTCTAATGAAGAACGTAGATGGTGTTCCTCAGTGGCAGTCAGGACAGTAATGGTAGCTCATAAGTCTGTTCAAAGCTAGAATCAGTACATTATTGTTAGAAGGAAAAAATAAGTATAATCAGTTATACATTATTATGATGGCACCTGCCTATTAGATCTTACTAAGAACCACTTCTGTACTGACTGTTTCTATAGGAAACTGTCTAGAGTGAAAAATCTCATCAGCTCTTGGGGCTGTGTACAGCATAAGTTAAAGAAGAATGTAGAAAAATAAAGTGTGAATATTAGGCTCTTTTAAAAGCTAACTTATTTAGGAAACAAAGGCAGTTGTTTTAAATAGCGAAGCAACAGAAACTTCAGCCCTCAAAGAAATGAAGATACGGTTCTCTGTTTTTAGGGAGCTAAAATTTTCCAGGGAGTTTTTAAATTATAAGACTTTAATAGCTCATCCTTATGCTACCTTTTCAAGGGACATAGTGGTTAGGCAATATGCCTGACATGTATTAGAAAAGTAAAGTTACACTACACACAAAATAGTTTTCAAGGATTAGTATATTTTATCTTCTAATATATGCACCAGTCTCTTGTACTCATAGTAGCTTTGTGGAGAGCTGCACTGCCCTCTGCTGGGCATAGTTCTTACTTTACAGTCTTTTTTTAGTTATTATTACTGTATTTTATTGTTTTATGCTATTACAGTTGTCCCCACTTTTTCCCCCTTTGCCCACTTCCACCCATGCCCCCGCTCAGGCAGTTCTCGTATCATTGCCCATGTCCAGGGGTCATGCATACATGTTCTTTGGCTCATCCCTTCACCTTCTTTCATCCAGTGCCTCCTCCCTGCTTTCTTCTTACATGTGTCACTCTGTTCCATATATCTATGCTTCTGTTTCTACAGTCTTAAAATAGTCTTTTTAGTTCTTCTCTACAGTTTCCAAAAACTTCTATGAGATTATTAAACCTCATTCCTAACTGACAGCATCTTTTCTTCAAATCAGAAAGTTAGTTTATAGTAATTTTTGCTTGCTCTATATTATTTTTTATTGCTGTTCACTATAATCTGATATTTTGAGATAAAAATATGACAGACAAGAGTAGGTCTCTGTGGTATGAAAATCACTTTTTAAAAAATTTTTTCACATAGAATCATAAATGTGTCTAGGTGTAGTTTGAAAATATATTAAGAGGCATGAAAGACGAGGGCTCTGGCATGACCTCCAGTCTAGCCTGGGTACTATGTGGTCCCATCCATGTGGTACTAGTGCTGTCTTCTTCCTGGCAGAAGTCCAGACACATTTTTCTCAGAATTCTTGATAATTCCCTGACTTTTTCACCACAATTGGAAGGCTTTATAGGCAGTGCCTTTGGCCTTCAGATGAGCCATTTTCAATAGTTTTTGAAGTAAAATATTCTAGGCTGGCTGTATTGAAGATTCCAGGTCCTGTCTAGTGCCACAGAACGGCTGTGATTAAAGTGGTCCTGGAATCCCAGGACCCTACCCACTTATCTCCTTCTTCATCATTATGGTGACCCTTCACTCCTAGGATCTTCGGGTCTTCATGAGGCACAATGTGAAAGCCAGAGCTAAATTATTCTCCATTTTTTATGAGTCTGTCTCTCCACACAGACACAAGAATGGTCTTTTGAGAGTGGATACTATTATATACTTCCCAATAGCTTAAGAATCTTGGTGCTATCCCACTGAACTTGATCCTTTAAGCAAAGTCTTCGGCGTTTGTTGTTAAACCTCAATGACTGGCCTCAGCTGCCTTTTCCAGCTTTCACTCTCATTTCCCTTCCAAGCAACTTGTACTCCAACAGCTTGTGTAGATGCTGCTACTTAAAATTTCTGTCCCTTGTCGCATGTTTCTTTTCCCTGGAAAGACACTACATCTAATCACCAGGAAACAAAATGTCTTTCCTTTTCTTTATTATCTCAGCTGAAGCGCACTACCTCTGAGAAGTCCTCCTTGCTCTCAGTATTAGTGCACTCAGGCTTTTATAACAAAGTACAATAGACTGTGTGGCTTAAACAACAGAAATTTATGTTCTTACGTAACTAGAGACTAGAAGTCCAAAGTCAGGATGCCTGCATGTTGGGTTCTGGTGAGGAACCTCTTCCTAGTTTATAGACAGCCACCTTCTGGTCGTGTCCTCACATGGCCTTTCCTCACTGTGAGCACATGGAAAGAAAGACATCTCTCTGTCTTTCTCTTGTTATAAGGCCGCTGATCCTATTAGATTAGGACCCCCCCGCTATGACCTCATAACTTTATTAACCTTCTGAAAACACTATATCCAACTATAGTCACACGGAGGGTTAGGGCCTCACCATACAAACTGAATTGGGGTGGAGGGGCACAGTTCAGTTGATAGCACCCTTTTTCCGTGCTTCCACACACCCCTCCCCAAGTAAGGGATTATTTTTCCCCTTAGCACTTTTTGTACACTTGTTGGAAGCCAGAAAATAAATACTCAGACCCGACTGTTCATCAATTGGATATCCTGCTGGTTCCTTCCATTACAGTGACAAGGTAGTCCACTACTGCATTCCTTGGAGGCCAGACTCCTGGGGCACAGCATGGGGTAATGAAGGGTATCGAGTGGATCCGGAGAGTGAATGGAGGAGATCCAGCAAGTATGACAACAGTTACAAAAAGCTAAAAATGAATTCTCAGCTTGAGGAAGTTAAGAGTGGAATTTCTCACTTAGCTAGCCACATATCACTTTACAGATCAAAGAACTAAAACCCAAAGAAGTTAAAATGACTTATTTGAGCTTATGAGTTATTAATAAGAATATAATTTGTGAACATTTTCTATGTGCTGCACACCAATAACCACTTGTAATAGCTTTTTATTGCTGCACAACAAATTATTACAAATTTAGCAGGTTAAAACAATACCTGTTAATTAACTCAATATGTTTATGCTTTAGGTCAAGAGTCTGGGCAGGCTTATCTGGATTCTCTGCTTAGGGTCTCAAAGGCTGAAATCAAGATGTTGGCCAGGTTTGGCTCTTATTTGGAAACTCTGGGGGAAGAGTCTGCTTCCAGACTCATTCCTAATGTTGGTAGAATTGATTTCCTTGTGGTTATAGGCCTGAGGTCCCTGTTTTCTTGCTTTCTGTCAGCCAGGGGCTGGCTCTCGGCCTTCAGAAGACACTCACATTCCTTTGCACATAGCTACCCTGCTCTTCAAAGCCAAAAACAGTGCTTAGACTCCTTTCTGTACCTCAAAGCCCTCTGACTTCTTCTTCTGCTCTCAGCCAGAGAAAACTCATTGCTTTTTAAGGGCATATGTGATTAGATTGGGTGAACTTGGGTAATGTCCTTTGCCATATAAAGTAACATAATCATGAAAGTAACATCAGGGAGTAAAGGTAATAAAGACCATCTTACAATTTGGATTACCACAACATTTTATGTACCTAATTTACCTTTGAGATAAACAGTGGTTTTCTCATTTTATAAGTGAGAAGTCAAAAAAGTCAAATAATGTACCGAAGACATGGTTTAGACATGGCAGTGCTGGAATTTGGACTCAGCTTGCCAAAACCTTCGTCACCACCACCTTTCTACACGGCAGAGAAGAAAATAGAACCCAGGCTTACATTCTTATGACCAGTGAATGTCAGGCTGCACGAGAGTGTCTTCTGTAAAGTGTGGTACTTTTGTGATATTGACATCTTTGTGTACAATGGGGTCCTTTAACTATAAGCTCACTGTTCTCTAGTGCACCGATGATTTACAAGACTAGAGGAAAACAGAAGATTGAGGATGCCAAACACTAAATAAGAACTACTACCTCTGGGTATACTTTCAAGTAATATTAGAGATAATAAATATTTATGAAATATAAGACATAAATCCAAGATTTCAAGAAGTTTATGGCCAATTATTTTATATTGAAAACATAGTAATATTGGAACCATAGATCAGTTATCATGTGCGTAATAGAATCATTCTGTCTTATCTTTGACAAATCCTTCCAATAAAACACTTGCATTTTACAAGAAAATTGTTATTTGAATATAGCATACATCCGTTCAGAGAATTTCTGAGAGCTGGCTGAAACTAAAAATTCCGCACCATAAATGGATTTATGCTTGCATTGAATTCTATAACAGGCCCATGCTTAAGTCCATATATGTATATCCCTGTTATGAAAAGGCAGCTTCCAACCCTGTTAAAATTATGGTTTGTAGCAGTGCCATGACCATGCTTTTAAATCACCGTGAAGGCTGGCAGCATGTCAAAGCACTTCACTTGCCACTACTTGTCTTGGAAAAATAATAATTTTTACAAATAGGGATACAAAAAACATTTCTATTTTGGGAAGAGGAGGGGTAGTTTGACTGCCTTCAGCCTGAAACTATAAATCTTTGTAGTTTTTTGAGGCAGTGCTTTTGATAAATTTTGTTACTACCTTGGATTTAGCACAAGGACTCTGAAGTTGTAATGTAAATTGCGAGTATACAGTTTTGCTTTGTCATGCATATTGTTTGTATGTCAAATATTAATATGTGTTAACATGTTGAACTTTTTAGTATAAACAATCACCCTCTTCCGGCACCTTAGAGATTCCCAGCATAAAAGATGCAGTCTGCTTTGCATCTTTTAAAGTCATAAAAAGGCTATTTTAAACTAAATTATGAATCCCCTTCCTTTTTCTCCCACATAACTTTTATTAACATCCCATGAAGGATTTAGGGAGAATTACTCTATGGGATAGTTTATAAGGTTTAGAGATTTGGCACCTATGCTTGAGGATGGGACTTGATCTATATGCTCCTGAAAAACTGCTAGCAAATTAGAAAAACTCTAATTAAAAAACAAGTGAATTTAACAAACATAATCTATCTAATCATAGATACATACATCATCAAAAATTGTCCATGACTAATCTGAGGAAAGATACTATACCAACCTTACAAACATAGCCTCTAGCACATGGGTACTGTGCTCATCCATGTCCTCTTTCTGTTTTTCTTTTTATTTGGTATAAAACTATTTTTTAAAGTCCCTTTATTTAAGAAATAAATAAGGATTTAAGAAGGATGGAATCTGGATTATAGACTGAAATTAAATATGTGATAAATGTCTCACTTATCCTCATGTCTTCTTTTGCGTACCAAGATCACAGCATCCTTTTCTTCCTCAATTTTTCAGTAAGGTTTTCCTTTTAATGAGTTTATCAGATATCTTCCAAATGACTCTAAGACTTTTTAAAAGATATTTCCAAAAATAAAATGTCTCAATTTAAATATGGGAGATTCAAATATAAAACAGTTGTAAAGGATTTAGAACAATATTTAAAACTAGATTAGTAGTAAAAGGCAAAAAGATTTTCATGATCTTAAAAGAAGCCAGAGTATCTACAGACCAATAAATCTGATATACTACATAAACAAACTGAAGGATAAAAAGCATATGATCATGCCAGTAGATAAGAAAAAACATTTGATATAATCCAGCACCCATTTAAGATAAAAACCTGAGCAAAGAGGGAATAGAGAAAATAAATGTCAATGTAATAAAGACTACATATGACAGACCGACAGCCAACATCATATGGAAGGGAAAAATTAAGTGTTTCCCTTAAAATCTGGAACACGACAGAGACGTTTTCTTTCACCTCTCTTTTTTTAAAAATATATTTTATTGATTATGCCATTACAGTTGTCCTATTTCCTCCCCCTTCATTCCCCTCCACCCTGCACACTCCCTCCCCTACCATTCCCCCCCTTTAGTTCATGTCCGTGTGTCACAAGTTTTTTAGATTTTATATTTCCCATACTATTCTTGCCCTCCCCCTGTCTATTTTCTACCTACCGTCTATGCTTCTTATTCTCTGTACCTTCTCCCCCCTTCTCCTCCTCCCATTCCCCTGTTGCTAACCCTCCATGTGATCTTCATTTCTGTGGTTCTGCTCCTGATCTAGCTGTCCTCTTAGTTTGCTTTTGTTTTAGGTGTGGTTGTTAATAACTGTGAGTTTGCTTTCCTTTCAATGTTTATATTTTTTATCTTCTTTTTCTTAGATAAGTCTCTTTAACATTTCATATAGTAAGAGCTTGGTGGTGATGAACTCCTTGAATTTGACCTTATCTGAGAAGCACTTTATCTGTCCTTCTATTCTAAATGAAAGCTTTGCTGGATAGACCAATCTTGGATGTAGGTCTTTGGATGTCATGACTTGGAAACTTGTTTCCAGCCCCTTCTTGCCTATAAGGTCTCTTTTGAGAAATCCGCCGACAGTCTGATGGGTACTGCTTTGTAGGTGACTGTCCCCTTATCTCTTGCTGCTTCTACGATTCTCTCCTTCATTTTAATCTTGGCTAGTATACTTATGATGTGCCTTGGTGTGTTCCTTCTTGGGTCTAACTTCTTTGGGACTCTCTGAGCTTCCTGGACTTCCTGGAAGTCTATTCCCTTAGCCAGACGGGGGAAGTTCTTTATTATTTGTTCAAATAAGTTTTCCACTTGTCTCTCTTCCTTTTACCCTTCTGGTACCCGTATAAGTTGGATCTTGGAAAGTTTAAAGATATCCTGGAGGTTCCTAAGCCTCTCCTCATTTTTTTGAATTCTTGTTTCTTCATTCTTTTCTGTTTGGTCATTTTTTTCTTCCTTCTGGTTCACTCCCTTGATTTGAGACCCAGTTTCCTTTCCATCACTATTGGTTTCCTGTGCATTTCCCTTCATTTCAATTAGTTTAGCCTTTATTTGTTTCTCTAATTTTTGACTAAAATCAACCAGTTCTGTGAGCATCCTGATCACCAATATTTTGAACTGTGCATCTGATAGTTTGGCTATTTCTTGGTCACTTAGAGTTATTGCCTCTGGGGCTTTGAGTTCTTCTTGAGCCATATGTTTTGGTCTGTTCGTACCTGTTACCTATGTGGGGCAGAGCCCTAGATGTTCACCAGGGTGGGGCAACTCAGTCGCTGGGTTGTGACGCTGTATGTGGGGCCGGGGTCAGAGAGAGGCGGTGGCGGTCCCCTCTGCTGCTTCCCACTGCTGGGGCCTGCGCAGTCCGTGTCACTGCTTGCTCCTTCGCCTGGTTTATCTGCGCGTGAATGTGTGACCACAGTCAGCCTGCCACCTTCTGCCCTCACTGGGTCTGCCCGTTGTAACCCCATGCCTGGGATCTGCCAACACCTGCCTGGGTCCCTGGGTTGGTCTGGTCTAGTTTTCCTGTGTAGCCCCACTCCGCCAGCTGCTGGCTCCGCCCCTCTTACTGGTCTGGCTGAATGGTTCATTGTTGTCGGACTTCCGTACAGTTCAATTTTCTGTGTTTTGGTTGCATTTTTGTTACTAAAACTTTGCTGTTTTTAAGCTTGGTTGTGCAAGGAGGCACAGTGTTTCCACCCACACCTCCATCTTGGCTGGAAGTCCTCACCTCTCTTAATCAATGTAGTACTGGAAGTTCTGGGCACAGCAGTCAGATAAAAAGAAGAAATAAAAGACATCCATTATTTACAGATGAGATGATAGTATACATAGAAAATCCTATAGTTTCCACCTAAAAAGACTTAACCTAAGAAGTGAATTCATAACAGGATTCAAAGTCTATATTCAGAAATTGAAGGCATTCTTGTACACCAACAATGAACTATCAGACAGAGAAACTAAGAAAAAATTCATTTACTATCACAACATCAACAAAAAAAATAAGATACCCCAGGAATAAATGTAACCAAGGAAGTAAAAGACCTGTACTTAGAAAACTACAGGACACTGGAGAAAGACGTTATGGACTATACAAATAAGTGTAAGCATATATTATTATGTTCATGGACCAGAAGAATTAAAATAATTAAAATATACTCAATACCCAAAGCAATCTATAAATTCAGCACACTTCCTGTTAAAATACCAATGGCATATTTTACAGATCTAGAACAAATATTCCAAAAATCTACATGGAACCAAAGAGGACCCCAATAGCGTATCAGTCTTAAGAAAGAAGAGCAAAGTTGGGTGTATCACAAGCCCTGGTACTAAACTATACTACAAGGCAACTGTAATCGAAACAGTATGGTACTGGCATAAGAACAGGCACATAGGTCAATGGAACAGAACAGAGAGCCCAGAAATAAACCCATGCCTATGTGGTCAATTAATTGACAAAGGACACAAGAACTTACAATGGAGTAAAAAAGTCTCTTCAGAGGAGATGTCAGCCAAGTAGGTGGAAGCTGAGTCCACTTGCTGTTGTCCCCAACTCAGATTCTTGGCCGGCCTTGTGACAGATAACCTGAACAACCAGTGGGATCTTACCTGATATGAAGCTTGGAAGCCAAGGAGTACAGAAGATGCTTTACAATGGGCAGTTCCCAGGGTAGGGAACTCCCAGACCCAGGCTTGGAGTGACTTGGGAGGGTATATGAAGTCAGGGAGATCCAGGCTACACACACACAGTGAGCAGCATGTCCATACCTGTGGCACCAAATACCAACTGGGAGAGTGCCAGAGGAAAAGGGATTCTATCCTCCAAATGGATCAGGGGCTGCACCTGGGTTGGGCAGAGGCAGGCAGCAGCCAGCTGTGACCACGAGATACTTGTGGCTTTTTGGAGAAGTGGTATGTGTGGAAAACTAGACCGTGACTTGCTACTGCAGTAGGTGTGCCATGGAGAAACTTTTTAAAGGGGGAGCTGAAGCATGCTGGGCCAGGACCCTGTGAGAAGCTGCCCTACCAACAAAGGACAAGGTTGAAAGCATGGTTTGCTCCCATGAAATATAGCTGGGCAGAGATATCAGAAATTTACACAGCAAGGGGATTTCTGTGCCTCATCCCAATGTGGCTGGAAAACTAGGGGCTGCGAGAGTAGTGTTCAGGACTGTCTGCTGCGATGGCAGTGGGTTGGGAACTGGGCAGGCAAGAGTTGAGCGTTTGAAATTATTTATAGCCAGGGAGAGCCCTCTTCCCCTGCAGAGTTCAAACCTCTGGGAAGGAAAGGACATACCCAGCTCCCACCTCCTGCAGTATTGCAAGCATTGCGTCTAACAGGGAAGCTCTGCAAAACACGCAGTACAGGCTCAAGAACCCCCCATAGGAGAAAGACAGGAAGAGAAACTCCAAAAGGACCAATTGTGTATCTCTCTCAGGGAGACAAAATTCACTGGCTCCTGGGGCCTTATTCCATTGAGGCCAGTAGTGTAGGGAGATCAGGAATTGGTTCTGCAAGGGGGAATCAGGGCTCTGACCAGCCTTGGCTCTCACACAGATCTGCCATCAGCACCAAGCAGGAAAGAACTGACCCTCTTATACAGATTGGCCCTCCTTTGAAACAGACAGGTAGTTCATCAGAAACTATACGTTATTGAAAATAAGCTGGGACAACCGAGACAGGTGGCCTAGGGGCAGGGGGACACACCCACTATTTTCCTAGAAGACTAAACAGTGTCCCCCATGGGAGACCCAGGGACTCTGCTTCCTGATCACAATAGAAGCCCCCTCTAGAGGCAGGTAAAAGTGGTACATGTGGCACTGCTGGAAGTTGGACGACCTACCTGTGGACCTTGAGCTGATAAAAAGCCAGAGGCAGATCCAGCAAGAAAAGATAAAGGGCAAACACCAAACTGTGCTGAGATGAATTCTACTTTGTTCATCTTCAGAATTTATGTTTTATTTTCTCTTGCATAGCCTTTCAACATTTCTTCTTTTTGTTCTATTGTATTCCAATTAACTCATTATTTTTGTCTTTTATTTTTTATTATTTTTATTTATATTTTTGCATTTTATTTTTATTTCAAATATCACATTGTACTTCATTTTGCCTTATTCTTGCCCTTTCTTTTCATTTTAAATTTTATTTTTCCCCTTTCTATGCCTTGTTCCTACTCCATACTCTTACTGTTTCTTCTTCCTTTATCCTCTCAAAATTATTTTTCTTTCCTTTAGTTAACTCACATTCTTTTTCCATTTCTTTAATATTCTTATTTTCTTTCTATCTTTACTAATCATTGCTTGTTTGCCATAGATATTGCATTTATTGCTGTTCAGTTTTATTCCTGTTTGTTCGCTATTTTTTTATTTCTAATCTCATAGGTTAGTCTCCTCATGTCTTAGTACATTTTGTTTTCCCTCTGCCCTTGTTTATTTGAGTTTGCAATTTTATTTTTTCCCTCTGTTAGCCTGGTTTCCATTTCTTACTCTTATTATTTCTTCTCCCTCTTCCCTCCCAAATCATTTTTCTCTCTTTCAGTCATCTCATTTTTTTTCTATCTTATAATATTCTTAATTTCTTTCCACCTGTATCATTCTTTGCTCATTTACTATTGATATTGCTGATGTAGTAGGGGGGCATTTTTGCTGTTGTGGGTTTGGTTTTTCTGGGTAGTTTTGCTATGTTCTGCCAGTACCTGTACAACAGCATTCAAGATGTGGTAGGGGCTGTGAATCTCATCCATCCAGCCAGAGGTGAGAACCCACCAATGAATGAGCCATCAATAATCAAAACCCAAGTACAATAAGATAGGCCACATAAACTGAATAAAGAGCACCCCTAGAGCACCTAAATCAGGAGATTAAAGAGACTGCACCAAGGAATCCCACAGAACTCCTACCATGGAAGGCCACTGCATGGAGATAGGCAGTCAAAGCACAGCAATCTGAGATACATAAACAAAAAGAGTCACCTGAAATGGGGAGTCAAAGAGACAACTCCCAATCAAAAGGAAAGGCAGAGTCCTCAGAAAAAGAGTTGAATAAATTGGAGGCAAGCAATCTCTCAAATATAAAGTGCAAAAATAATGCTTACAAGGATGCCAAAGAAACTCAATAAGCACTACAAGGAACTTTATAGGGGCTACAGCAGCACTATGAATAAGAACTAGAGGGAGATGAAGAATACAATATTGAAAATGAAGAATACACTAGAAGGAATTAAAAGCAGGCTAGATGAAAAAGAGGGCCAAATCAGTGAGCTAAAAGATAAGGTAGGGGGAAAAAGCACCCAGTGAGAACAACAAAATGAAAAGCACTCAAAAAGAACAAATAAAGTTTAAGGGAGCTTCAGGACAATGTGAAACATAACAACATTCACATCATAGGAATATCAGAAAGAGAAGAAAAGGAGTAAGGGATAGAAAACCTGTTTGAAAACATAATGACAAAAAACTTCCCCAACTTGGAGAGGGAAGAAGTTATGCAAATTCAGGAAGCACACACAATCCCAATCAAGGTAAAACAAATGCACATGGATCATTTTCAAAGATACACCACATAGTAGGACACAAAACAAGCATTAACAAATTCAAGAAAATTGAAATCATCATGCATCTTCTTGGATCACAATTGGTTGAAACTAAAACCAACCTCAAGAAAAAAACTCAAAAACATTGATTGGATACTGAAAAACAAGTTATTAAGTAATGAATTGGGTTAACAATGAAATCAGGAAAGAAATCAAACAGTATATGGAAACAAAAAAAATGAACACACAACAACTCAAAACTCATCAGACACAGAGGAGGCAGCCCTGAGAGGGAAGTTCATGGCAGTATAGGCTGACCTAAAGAAGACAGAAAAATCTTCCAGCCAAGATGGAGGTGTAGGTAGACACACTGCCTTCTCGCACAACCAAAAGAAGGACAACAACAATTTAAAAACAAGAAACAACCAGAACTGACAGAAAATTGAACTGCGTGGAAGTCTGACAACCAAGGAGTTAAAGAAAACACATTCATCAAGACCAGTAGGAGGGGTGGAGATGGACAGCCAGATGGAGAGGACTCAGCAAGGTGGTGGCTAGAGGACTGAGGTGGGCAAGGCAACAGCTGGCGAACCCAGTGAGGCAGCCACTGGTGGACTGGGTAGTGCCACATTCGCAAGCAGATAAACCAGGAGGAACAACTGGGGAGTGAGACAGACTGCAAAAACCCAGGGTTCCAGCTTGGGGAAATAAAGCCTCAAAGTCTATGATTGAAAACACTAGTGGGGGTTGAGGAAGCAGCAAGAGAAACCTCCAGCCTCACAGGAGAGTTTATTGAAAAGACCCACAGGGTTGTAGAACATACACAAGCCCACCTACCCAGGATCAGCAACAGAAGGGCCCAATTTGCTTGTGGGAAGTAGGAGAAGTGACTAAAATCTGGCAGAGAGTGAAGAAAGCACCATTGTTCCTTCTTGGACCCCCTCCCCCATGTATAGTATCACAAGGCAACCATGTGGGTTGCCCCATCCTGGTGAATGCCTAAGGCTCTGCCCCTCAGTATGTAACAGGCACCTCAAGACGAAAAACAAAATGGCGCAAATGAAAGAACAGTTCAAAGCTTCAAAACAAATACAACTAAGCAACAAAGATAGCCAACCTATCAGATGCACAGTTCAAAACACTGGTAATCAGGATGCTCACAGAATTGATTGAATTTGGTTGCAAATTGGATGGGGGGAAAATGTACAGGGAACCAACAGTGACTGAAAGGAAACCGGGACTCAAATCAATGGTGTGGACCCTAAGGAAGAAAGAAATATTCAACCAGGAAAGAATGAAGAAACAAGAATTCAAAAAAATGAGAAGAGGCTTAGAAACCTCCAGGACATCTTTAAATGTTCCCACATCCAAATCAGAGGGATGCCAGAAGGAGAAAAAGAGTAGCAACAAACTGAAAACTAATTTGAACAAATAATGAAGGAGAACTTCCCCAATCTGGCAAAGGAAATAGACTTCCATGAAGTCCAGGAAGCTCAGAGAGTCCCAAAGAAGTTGGACCCAAGGAAGCACACACCAGAGCACATCATAATTATACTACTTGAGATTAAAGATAAGGAGAGAATTGTAAAAGCAGCAAGAGAAAAGGAGACAGTTACCTACAAAGGAGTTTCCCATAAGACTGTCAGCTGATATCTCAAAAGAGACCTTGCAGGCAAGAAAGGACTGGAAAGAGGTCTTCAGGTCATGAAAGGCAAGGACCTACATCCAAGATTACTCTACCCAGCAAAGCTTTCATTTAGAATGGAAGGACAGATAAAGTGCTTCTCAGATAAGGTCAAGTTAAGGCAGTTCATCATCACCAAGCCCTTATATAAAATTTTAAAGGGACTTATCTAAGAAAAAGAATATAAAAATATGAATGGTGAAATGACAGCAAACTCACAGTTATTAACAACCACACCTAAAACGAAAACAATCTAAGCAAACAACTAGAACAGGAACAGAATCACAGAAATAGAGATCACATGGAGGCTTATCAGCAGGGGAGTGGGAGAGGGGGGAGGGAAAGGTACAGAGAATAAGTAGCATAAATGGTAGGTAGAAAATAGACAGGCGGAGGGTGTGAATAGTATAGAAAATGTAGAAGCCAAAGATCTTATGTGCATGACCCATGGACATGACTAAGGCGGGGGAATGTGGGTGGGAGGGGGTGTGCAGGGTGGAGGGGAATAAAGGGGGAGCATGGGACAACTGTGATAGAATAATCAATGAAATATATTTAAAAAGAAAAAAATCTCAAATAAAAAACCTACCCCTACATCTGAAAAAACTGTGGGAACAACAACAAACAAATCTCAGAGCAAGTAGAGGAAAGGAAATAATTAAGATCAGAGCAGAATTAATGACATAGAGACTGAAAAAATGATCCAACAAATCAGTGAATCCAGAAGCTGGTTCTTTGAAAAGAAAAACCAAATTGACAAGCCTTTAACCAAACTCATCAAGAAAAATAGAGTGAGGATCCAAATAAAATCAGAAACAAAAGAAAGATTACACTTGATACCACAGAAATACAAAGGATTGTCAGAAATTCCTATAAACAACTATATGCCAATAAAAAACCTGATCAACCTAGGCTAAATGGACAAATTTCTGGAAACACACAATCTTGCAAAACTGAATCAAGAGGAAACAGAAAGCCTGAACAGATGGGTAGCAGCCAGAAAAATTGAAGCAGTAATCCAAATACTCCCAGAGCACACAGGCCCTGGACCAGATGGCTTCACCGGTGAATTTTACCAAACATTCAAAGAACTGACACCTATCCTCAAACTATTCCAGAGAATTCCAGAAGAGAGAAGACTCCTTTTTAAAATTTTTTTTAGATTTATTTATTTATTTATTTTTAGAGGGGAAGGGAAAGAGAGACGGAGAGAAATACCAATGTGTGGTTGCCTCTCGTGCGTCCCCTGCGGGGAAGTGGCCCGCAACCCAGGCATGTGCCCTGACTGGGAATCGAACCGCAATCCTTTGCTTCACAGGCTTGTGCTCAATCCACTGAGCTACTCCAGCCAGGATGAAGAGAGAAGACTCTTAAACTCTGTTTACAAGGTCAGTATTATCCCAATTCCAAAACCAGGTAAAGACACAAGAAATAAAGAAAATTTAGTATAGCAACAAGAAAAATAAAGTACCTAGCACTAAATCTAACCAAGGATGTGAAAAAACCTGTACTTGGAAAATCATAGAACACTGAAAAAAGAAATGTGGAAGATGAAAGTAAGGATGCATTTACTGTATTCCTGGATTGGAAGAATTAACATCATTAAAATATACATACTAACCAACGTGATCTATAGATTCAACACAATTTTTATTAAAATACCAAAGGCATATTTCACAGATGTAGGACAAATACTGCAAAAATTTAGTTGGAACCAAAAAGGACCCTAAATAGTCTCAAAAATCTTGAGAAAGAAGAACAAAGTTGGTTGTATCACAATACATGATATCAAACTATACTGCAAGGCCACTGTAATCAAGACAGTCTGGTAGTGGCATAAGAACAGACTGTAGATCAATAGAACAGAGAAGAGAGTCCAGAAATAAGCCCATGTCCTCTATGGTCAATTAATATTTGACAAAGGGGGCACAGGCATACAATGGAGTGAAAATAGTCTCTTCAATAAATAGTGTTGGGAAAACTGGACTGGTACACGCGAGAAAAAAAATGAAACTAGACCACCAACTTATACCATATACCAGAATTAACTCAAACTGGGTAAAGGACTTTAAAATAAGTTGTGATATCCTGAAAACTCTGATGAAACCCAGGCAGTAACATTTCAGACATCCCACATAGCAACTTATTTGCCACTATATTTCCTGGGGTAAGGGAAATAAAGGAAAAAATAAACAAGTGGAACTGCATGAAATTAAAGTTTCTTCACAGCTAAAGAAACCATCATCAAAATTAAAAGGGGGCCCACTGGGAGAACATATTTGCCAATGATACATCAGGCAGGGGTTTAATCTCCAAAATATATAAAGAACTCACACAACACAGGGAAGACAACTCAATTTTAAAAATGGACAAAGGACCTGAATAGACACTTCTCTAAGGAGGACATTCAGATGGCCCATATACGTAGGAAAATATGCTCAACATCACTAGCCTTCAGAGAGATGCAAATTAAAACTACAATGAGATATCACTTCACACTTGTCAGAATGACTATCATTAATAAAACAAGTGCTGGTGAGGATGTGGAGAAAAGGGAATCTTTGTGTACTGTTGGCGATAATACAGACAGCTGTAGCCACTGTGGAAAACAGTATGGAATTCCCTCAAAAAATTAAAAATGGAACTGCCTTTTGACCCAGTGATTCCATTGCTGGGAATATTCTCCTCCTAAGAATCCTGAAACACCAATTCAGAAGGTCATATGCACCCCTATGCTCCCCTGTGCTCATAACAGTACTGTTTACAGTAGCTCAGTGTTGGAAACAGCCCAAGTGCCCATTAGTGGAGGAGTGGACTTAAAAAAATGTGATACATTTACACAATGGAATACTATGCAGCAGGAAAAAATTACCTTTTTCAATAGCATGGATAACTATTATGCTAAGTGAAATAAGGCAGCTGGTGAAATGCAAATACCACATTACCTCAGTTATAAGTGGAATCTAAGGAACAAAATAAACTAATGAGAAAAATAAAACTAGAGGCATGGAAACATGGAACAGTCTGATAGCTTTAGGAAGAGAATTGGTAGGGTGGGAATGGTAGAAGGAAGGGGAAGGGACTAGTCAAAGAACAAGTATGAATGGTTTATGGATATACACAATGGAGAAGGGATTGGCTGTGGGGGAGAGGGGTGGTCTGGGTGGAGGAGGGCACAAAAGGGAAAAGAGAAATAAGGACAACTGTAATAAAATAAACAAAATTTTTTAAAAGTTTAAGAGATCTCTTCAATAAATGATGTTAGAAAAATTGGACAGGTCAATGCAAAAAAATGAAGTTAGGCCACCAACTTACACCAAACACAAGAATAAACTCAAAATGGATAAAAGACAAATCTTACATCATGAAACAATGAAAATTCTAAAAGAAAACATAGGCAGTAAAATCTCAGACATCTCTTTTAGCAATATTTTTGCTGATATGTCTCCTTGGACACGGGAAACAAAAGAAATAAACAAATGGGACTACGAACTAAAAGGCTTCTACACAGCGAAAGAAACCATCAACAAAATGAAAAAGGAACACACTATGGGAGAATGTATTCACCAGTGGTACAACTGAGAAAGGGGTTACTTTCTAAAGTATATAAGAACTTACACAACTCAACATGAGGAAGATAAGCAATCCAATTAAAAATCGGGCAAAGGATCCAAATAGACATGTCTCTAAAGAGGACATACGATGGCCAATCCACATATGGAAAAATGCTCAATGTCACCAATCAGTGAGAGATGCACAAGGGAGCCCTAGCGCACTGCTGGAATGCAGGTGGGTGCAGCCACTGTGGGAAATTGGATGGAGCTTCCTCATAAAACTAAAAATAGAAACTGCCATTTGACCCAGTGATCCCACTTCTGGGAATATATTCTAAGAATCCCTAAGCACCAATTAGAGTATATGCACCCCTAGGTTCATATCAGTATTATTTATGATAAACAACATCTAGAAACAGCCCAAATCATTAAATAAATGGATAAAAAAGGAATCTTACCTTTCACAACAGCATGGATGGACTTGGAGATTACTATGTTAATTTAATAAGCCACTCAGAGAAAGACATATATCATATGATCTCACTTATGTGTGGAATCTAATGAGCAAAATAAACATGTATAATATAGGAACAGAGGCATGGATACGTGGGGCACAGTGACAGCTGTCAGAGAGGAGGGTGAGACAGGGACTGGATGAAAGAAGGTAACTGGACTAGTCAGAGAACATACATGCGTAACTCATGGACACAGACAACAGTGTGATGATGGCCAGAGCAACAGGAGTATAGGGGCTAGGTGAAGGCAGACGGAGAAGAGGGGCAGGGATTGGGGACATGTGTACTAGTGTCAACAATAAAAGAAAAATATTTATTAAAAAGCTAGATTAGTAGCAAACACCATGGATTTCCACCATGGATAGCTCTTCACCCCTGACCCACATTTTATAGGATTCCTTCTTGCATGATAGTTTGTAGTTGTCCGTTGTTTTTTTTTGTATAAATGATAATTGAGTGTAAGAAATCTGGAAATTATGTGATCATTCCAACTGTTTCACTGATGACAGCTCGAGTGGAAAGAACCATTCCATCCCTCTTGAATCACATTCTTGCTAAGTGCTGTTACTGCATGTCACCTTTTGGAGCAAGAATGCAGATGAGCCTTATATTTGTGATTTTAGAAACTATAATCATAGTTTTTTCCCCACTCAGAAAACTGATCATTGAACACACTCCTTTAGCTACTACTTTTCCCTCATCACTGCTGTTACTAGTGTACTGTTTTAACCTGATTTTTACTTGCTTAATAAAGATATGTTAGGTGGTTGAAGCAGTCAGTAGGGTAAGTAGATTTCCTCAGAATATGAATCTTCCAATAATAGCCAAGACAATATATAGAGGTGGCTCTTATATCATCGGTTAATATACCATTTTATATAGAACACTTTCATAGTATATATAATTCATTTAGCCATGGTACAATTTGTCATAGTCTATGCTTTAGAAACCAGCAGGCTTTACTTCACTTGCCCTTTTACTGTTTATCTAGCAGTTTCTAAAAATCTAACTCCCATTATTTTGCAACAGCTGTAGAACTGGATAATAAACATTTCCAAAGCAAGTCTAGTATTCACCACATGTCCTTTTAATATTACATTTTTAGTCGATCACTTTGCTAATTATTAAGATACATGCTATAATTCACAGCATAGAAGGATCTCTTTATACTAAGAACTACATTCCCACTCCACCTCTTTCCCTCAGGAATCTATGATTTTAAACTTGATCTAAAAGCAGTGTGATAGTTTAATGAATATATATATATTACAATTTTTATTATATATTATATATATATATTTAATATATATATATTACAATATATATATATATTTACCAAATATATATATATTTGGTTAACCAAAGAACAAGAATGAAGAGAATGTACTATAATAGAATAGTATGTTCCTTTCCACTAGGTGGAAGTATGAGAGAACGAGATGTAAGAGTCTTTAGTCTGAATGTGCAATCTCTTCAACAAATTCTCACCAAATGAATATTGCCAACCAGTGTGTGTACAAGGAAAGTAGTTTGCTTTCTCACCCTTCATATTTCTACATCTCTGTCTCTTTCTTCCTTTCTGTCTCTCACTTTCTGGAACTGTACAAGTCAGATCTAACATCTTCAATTTGCAAAATTCACCTCAAGAAAACTTAAAACACAAAAATTGTAATTAATATTAATAATATGTTATTTGGCAAAGAGATTCATTTAAGAGTTTTTGTTTCTTTTAACTTTCTGATGTAGAGAGATCCAATTATATTCATTTTAAATGCAGAAAACTTACTAAACTCTTATTGATGCTAATACATTGCATTTGATGATGAGTCATCTTTGAATAACAATAGTATAGTTTCTTTCTGATGAAAGAAACTATAGTTGCTCCTTGTAACTTCTGTTTCTTCAATTTTTCTTTAATGCTCTGATTAATACCCACAGAACAATATAAATGAAGTGGTGGTAGCAAGGTTACTTTCTTGCTTCAGATCCTAAAACGAATGTACTAAGTATAATGTATGCTGAGGGTTTGTGGGGTTTTTTTTCCCCCAGAAATCCTTTGTAAAATTCTTTTAAGTGCTGTTCTATAGCCAAAATTAATAAACAAAATGAAATCAGAAAAGAGGTTAAAATGTGTTATTGACTGCTTTTTCTGAATGAGAAATAAACATTTACTTTATTAGTTTCTGCTATTATTTATTTTCCTTCCTTGTATTTTAGGTGTCATTTGCATTTTTTCCAACTTCTTGAATTGAATACTTAGCTTTCTTCTTTTTAATTTGAGCACTTAAACTATAAATTTCCTTCTAAGCATCCCTTTAGATTTGTTGTACAAGTTTTAAGAAGTAAGTTTTGTTTTCTTTTTTCTGAAAATATTTTTCTTTTAATGTCTATTGTGACAGTTTCTTTCAATATTGAACTTTTTAGTTTTTTAAAGAAATATTTTCTAGTTTTTGTTGTTGTTAATTTTTAACATAATTTTATTCCGTTTAGATAATATGATTGATGATCAATCCTTGGACATTTCTTTAGACTTGCTCTATAGCATAGATATGCTGAGTTTTTCCAAGTGTTTTAAATACTTACTTTAAAAAATTGTATTCTCCAGTCACTTGATAGGACATATGTCTGTTAGGTACAGCTTATTAATTGCCTTATTCAAATCTTTATTTCTAATTTTTTAGTTTCCCAGTAATGATGGATTTGTCAATTTGTTTCTTTTTTTTCCTAGTGCCTCACCGATTTTGCATTGTGTTATAGTTATTTTCAGTTATATATTTTGAAGTTAGGTTATTAGGATGCATTAAGTTCATAATGGTTACATCACAGAGGTGTTTTTAAACTGTTGTCATTATGTAACCTAACTTGTAACTTGTTAAAGGAAAACTCACTAAAGTCCAATTTGTATGATATTAACATCAGTATCTACCTTAATTTTTGCTTGTATTTACCTGTATTATCTTTTTTGCATCTTTGTGCTTTTATCCTTTCTGTGTCCTTAAATTTTGTGTCTTTTACAGTAGCATATCCATTGAAGGCCATTAGCTTTTAACTGGAGAATTGAGTCCATTTATTGTGACTTGAATATATTTGGATTATATTAACTATCTTAATTATTACTTTCTACATGTCCTAATTTCCTGTTTCATTTTTGTCCTTATTGCTTTCTCTTTTTAAAACTAGAGATAATCTTTAATCTCAGTAATTACATCAAATATAAATAGTATAGCTACACTAATTAATAGACTGGAATTGAAAGAATATTTCTTTTTTTACTATTTTATTTATTTATCTTTAGAGGGGAAGGGAAGGAGACAGGGAGAGAAATATCAATGTATGGTTGCCTCTGCCGAGGACACACAATGTATCGTGTGTCCCCTGCCGGGAACTGGCCTGCAACCCAGGCATGTGCCCTGACTGGGAATCGAACCGCGATCCTCTGGTTCACAGGCCCGTGCTCAATCCACTGAGCTACACCAGCCAGGGCTGAAAGAATATTTCTATTTTTATTTTTCCATATGGTAATTTTTATTTTTATTTTTTAAATTTATTATTGTTTAGTTAAGTTGACCCATCTTTTTCCCCATCACACATCCCTAACCTGGGACCCCCCACTCCCAAAGCCAATTATTGCTTTCTGTTTGACTAATTGCATTTTATATATTCATTCCATTTTCTCTCAGTTTAGAGACTATATAAAATATTTCTCTCTTTAGTTATCTAGATATTTTAACATACATATTTAACATCTAATGTTAACCTATATTTTTAATATCTTCCTGACACTGTAAGTATATTAGAATGGTTTTTAAAACTTTCGTATTCCCCCTCTACTTTATGTGCTATTGTTGCCTTGATTTTTGGTTTGTTTTCAACAGCACAGCCTTTCTACTTCCAGATTCCTCTATTGCCTTTTGCTCTTGTGCCAGACTCCTTCCTGAGTCCTCCTCACGTTTTCCCTCCACTCTTCCGCTGGAAAGCGAATGTGATCTGCTCAACTCATAATGCATATGTATCATTCCCTGGCTCTTGAGTATCAGGCTTCAGTTTTTAACACGGGATCTATATATCCTACAATCTACTTGAGATCTTTACCCTTTCTCATAGACATTTCAAAATTAATAATAATTCAGTGTCAGGGTTTTTCATCAACCATTTCCTCCCATACCTCAAATCTGTTCTTTTGCATTTGGGCATTTCAAACTTATCAATAGATCAGTTGTGGAGACTTTCATTACCTTCCTCCTTGCCCATACTTCAGATCTATTATTTTCCATTTGGGCATTGCAAACTTATCAATAGTTCACTTTTGGAGACTTTTTGTTACCAGCCCTCCATACCTCAGATCTGTTCTTTGCCATTTACTCTCTTAGTAAATTACATTTCTTCTTCCAACACTTATTCCAGAAACCTGGTTCATTTTATGACCTCATCATTTTTTGACAAACTGGGCCTTTCCTTCACCATCACTACATCCTAATCAACAACAAAGTTTAGTCAATTTTACATTTAAGATCTTAAATGTGTTCCTTTATTTACACTCCACTGTCAAACACTCTAATCCAAGCTCTAACACATTTTACCTAGATCACTGCAAATTCAGTACACTTGTAAAATAGTAGTAGAATCCCTATTACATAGAATCGTGCCACTGAAAAATGGATACACAATTGACATTTTAATTGGTTTCCCTAATTCCGATTATTCATATCCATCATCACGATGGGTATAACAATTTTTGGAAAATGGTAGATCTGATCAAGTAAACCCATTAACTAAAAGTCTATAGTTCGTCTAGACTCCTCTTATAATGATGTCCAGATTCCATAAAGTGTTCTAGAAGTCCCTGCATAATCTCATGTCTGCCTCCCGTCCTTGTCACTGCCTCATTTCTTACTTCACTAGTCATATCAGCCTTCTTTGATCACAGAAACTAAAGGAACAATCTCTTCCTATTTCAGGACTACCACAAATACTCTTTCTACCCAGAATGTTTAGAAGTTCCTCTTTTTCTTCCCGCCTTTCCAAATACACACACACATACCCGATTCACACCTATTATTTTCCACATCCTTCAAATCTCAACCCAAATGTCACTTTCTTATGGAATAATGTTTTTAGAAAGTTCTTTCCTCAACATTTTCCAAGGTGTCATCTCAATTATACCCTCTCAATGTGTCCTATACTTTTCTATCACAAAAGAAATTATAGGGTATGTATGAATGTGTGAATGTGTGTATGTGTGCATTTGTTTACTGTGCCTCCCCAAGTTGGTAATTTTTAGAATGTCAGAGACTAGGCCTATTTTTGTCACCATTATGTGCTACTATCAAGTGCATTGCTTGGCACATGAGTACTCATATATGTTGCATGGATGAATAAGTGATTATATGCTAGACAAGACTGGGGGAGCTAGTGGTGTACTTCAACTATAGGAAAAGCAGAAACTTATCTCTTTTTATACATAATTGAGCACCTGGTAGGTTATCACTAAATGTTTGAAGAAATAAAAGAGAAGGAAGAAGAAGGAGAAAAATGGGAAAATGAGAAAGGAGAGGAAAGGAAATTGGAAAGGGAGCAGAAAAGGTAGACCTAAATCTAAAATTATAGTCCTTGACAACAGAAATTATATCAACCTCCCTATCTCTCACTTTAAAAAAAACATTTGAATAATGTCTAGAAAATTTTGATTTAAAAAATATATGAAACCTCTTGCCTGGGATAGGTATTTTGCTAGATTGGTTGATGATTGTTTACTTGAGAGAATAAAGAATACCAGATGAGGTTACTCTCAAAATGCTTTGAGCATGAATTTTTAAATCAAAACCTAACTTTTTTAAAGTATCATAAAGTAAGGGTACATTTTTATGTTTCCTTACTTAAATTTATGGAAAGGACATATGGTAGGGACAATAGCTACTTAGTACTGCCCCTACCACAAAAAAGATTTTCCTTTTCATACTATTAAATGGAATATGTATAAAAGTATTTTATGATTCCCTGGCTGGTGTGGCTCAGTGGATTGAGCACTGGCCTGTAAACCAAGAGGTTGCCAGTTTGATTCCCAATCAGAGCACACACCTGGGTTGTAGGCTAGGTCCTCAGTTGAGGGCATGCAAAAGTCAACTGCTCAATGTATCTATTGCACATTGATGTTTCTTCTCCCTCTCCCCCCCACCGCCTCTCTCTAAAAGTAAATAAAATCTTTTTTGAAAGTACTTTATGAATTATAAATATATGCACATAATTATTATTGATTAGGTATAATTCATCATTGCCTACTATTTTCCCCAAAATTATAGAAAAATATGTCGTAACTGCAAGTGTGGCCAAGAAGAGCATGATGTCTTATTGAGCAATGAAGAGGATCGAAAAGTGGGGAAACTTTTTGAAGACACCAAGTATACCAGCCTGATTGCAAAGCTAAAATCAGATGGAATTCCCATGTATAAACGCAATGTTATGATATTGACCAATCCAGTTGCTGCCAAGAAGAACGTCTCCATCAATACAGTTACCTATGAATGGGCTCCCCCTGTCCAGAATCAGGCATTGGTAAATAATAAGTGGGAGAGAAGCCCCTTAAAGTTACTGAGTTTCTTCTTTAGGGAAGTTCCTTTAGTTACCTAATCAACCTCAAGTCTGTTATTTTTCTGGGATTTATATTACTTTGACTTTCAACTTCTATTACAGTAATCTTGAAAGTGACATTAGATATCTCATAGAATTTTTCTATCAAATATATAACTTTTTGAGGCAATGGCCTAAAATTTTTAATAATTAGATATAAAACAGATGTTTTCTGTGAATCTAGTGACTCTTCTAGCTTATACTTGGGAATTTCTTTTAAGAAATAATATCTAAAGAATAAAATTTCGTTCATTGTTTAGAACTCCAAACATGTTCAACACTATATTTATTTTACTGTGTAAAGCAAAAAAAAAAAGGGGGGTTATGTAGTGTGTGACACTCCTGCTTTAACTAGATGAGGCATGTGGAAGTCTTTTAAGAAGGTTGGTTAAACCATCAGAGTGAATCTTGTGATTTTTTTTAATAATGAAAATACTATTCATCCATAAGCCATTCTGAACATGCTGCCTATGTGTGTTCTCTTACAATTGTATGTTGTATATTTAGCACAAGTAAACATTAGTAACCTGAATCTTTTCATAAATTGAAGAGAAAATCATTAATTTCATGGAGAAATGTGTGTTTATTTTATTGAACTAAATCTATTTTTGTACCATTTTAATATGTTAATATCTCAGGATATTTACATGATGAAGATAATTTGTTGGTAATAGATAAAGCCAACTTCTTTGTAAAGTCACTTGCTTCTGATGTGTGCTATAAGACAGTATTGACTGGCTGATGGACAAGGCACCTCCCAGTTAACACTGGTCTCCTTGTGGTTCAGGCCAGGCAGTACATGCAGATGCTGCCCGAGGAGAAGCAGCCAGTGGCAGGCTCGGAGGGGGCACAGTACCGGAAGAAGCAGCTGGCCAAACAGCTCCCTGCCCATGACCAGGACCCTTCAAAGTGCCATGAGTTGTCTCCCAAAGAAGTGAAGGAGATGGAGCAGTTTGTGAAGAAATACAAGAGTGAGGCTCTGGGAGTAGGAGATGTCAAACTTCCCCATGAGATGGATGCTCAAGCCTCCAACAGAATGTACATCCCTGGTGGAGACAGAAGCACCACGGCAGCGGTGGGGACAATGGAGGACAAATCAGCTGAACACAAAAGAACTCAGTATGTGAGTACAGTGGTCACATCATTGGCCCAGTTGGTATATTTTATGTATACTTCCCCTTTCTCTGAACCTTTTTGGAGGCCATTCTTCTGTTTACAAAAGGAAGTAAGTAAGGGAAATAAATTGAATTAAAATTCAGTTTATACTGATTTTGGAGAATCATCATGTTTGAAATACTGATTTTGGAGAATCATCATGTTTCTTAGTACTTGTTGACAAGAATAATTGTGAGATTTAGGTAACCATAGTAGTTAGCATTGGTGTCATTCTAGAATACAGCATACTAATCTATAATCTGTTTCCAAATATAATGTAGCTGTTGTTTACCTCTTCCCATAAATAAGAATAATATATGGTTAGGCTAATTCAGTTTTGCTTGTGATATTGTACCTAAAATTCAAACTTAAATTTATATAGATATATGTTCAATCATATTTTTAAAAACCTCTCCTAGAGAGGGAAATTGAAGTCTTTTTTAATGGCTTGAAGAAAGTTGTGACACCAGTGAGCAAAAAGTGACAACTAAACTTAATGTAATACATCTCTCATAGATTCTGTTAGCACATTAACCAATAAGACTTAGTTCTGTAAAAATATTCTTTTCAAAAAGTACTAATAAACTGTTTTAGGGATCCACTTAAAAATTAGGTACAAATTACTATTAGCCATTTTCCATAAGAAACTTTAATTTGAGAACCAATACTCTTTTACACACAGGCTGCAACAGTGAGGTGTGAATAGCCTGAAGAAAGCCAAGAGATTCTATTTCACAGAAGTACAAACACCTTATTGTCTATATGGACAAACTTAATTTCAGTAGAAATTATTTCTCTTGAAAGTTATTTCTCTGAATTTTTACTAAAGCTACTGATGAGAAATGCCAGTCTTATGATGACTAGATTGTTTTGGATGGATTTCTTTCAGTCCTGCTACTGCTGCAAACTGAGTATGAAGGAAGGTGACCCAGCCATCTATGCTGAAAGGGCTGGCTACGATATACTATGGCACCCAGCTTGTTTCGTCTGCAGTACCTGCCGTGAGCTCCTGGTCGACATGATTTATTTCTGGAAGAATGGGAAGCTATACTGTGGCAGACATTACTGTGACAGTGAAAAACCCCGATGTGCTGGCTGTGATGAGGTATGTTTTCTAAGGCCACCTGCATGCAGGCTTCTTTTTGTACCCCCACATGGTCCTCTTACCACCCTAAGGCAGCTCTTAGCAATGAGGCAACATGAATCAGCCAACCATCAGTTGCTTTATTTATATTCAAAGAAGTTAAATGGAAAAAAAATTTAATTTCAGTCATTCTGAGTACTGTGTTAATTGTGTTGACTAAGGAAAGAGTGTTCAGAAACATAAAAGATTGATTTAGACTAAACTAAATAATAACCTAAGTTCAAGCTTTCAGTTATTTTCAGACATGAATGTAAGTTGATATATTTGTGGATCTAATTCCTTCATTATATAAAGAACCTAGCTTTATTATATGTAGCAAAAATATATGATTCATCATATTTGTATCTTCTTTCCAGCTGATATTCAGCAATGAGTATACCCAGGCAGAAAACCAAAATTGGCATCTGAAACACTTCTGCTGCTTTGACTGCGATAACATCCTAGCTGGGGAAATATATGTGATGGTCAATGACAAGCCCGTGTGCAAGCCCTGCTATGTGAAGAATCATGCTGTGGTAAGAAGCAGTCTAAGGATACGGTTGCCTTAGCTTGCTTTATGATTTGATTTTACACCCTTTAGCCTCTTACAAGTGAGAAATAGAAAGTACTACTCTCATGTAGGAAACATGTGATTCCTACCATAAGGTGTCAAAATTCATATAATTCAAAAGCAATATATGTGTTGACTGTGGGCTACCTCAAGATTTCTACCTGTGCAATTTATACCATAGATTATAAATGCTACTTGATTATGAAATCTCTGTTTTCAAATAAATTTCTTAATGAGAATGAGATTGATTCTTATATCATACAGATCAATTCCTAAAATTAAGGTTTCTAGACACTGTTCATATTCTCTGGCTCTATTTTATGATTTCTGTTCATGTCACTAGACCATTACTAGGACTTTGTTTTTGCTATTTGAAGTGATTTATTTGCATGGGCCAGACACTCAAGTATTTAATGCAAGAGCACATATTTTTTCTTAGATCTACCCTATTTACACAAAGCTACTATTGCGTAATGGCCAAGAGATCATTTAGATAATTTAGTAAATTTAAAAAGTTGACCACATATGGTAAATCTTATAAGCCAGAGGATATTAAAAACACAAACATTTACTTCTTTGAATGCAGAACATACCTACTAGTTAAAGATTTCCCTGAGTTATCAAGTAGAGGAGACTCTGGCTAAGAAATCAAATGACATACTTGTATAGTTCTAGGTATGATACTATGAAAATAAGGTAAAATTTTTGGTGTCAAGGCCAATTTTCAACCCTTACCTATTGTTCTCAGCTATAGTTTTGTGTGTGTGTTTTTTTAATCAACTCTGCCTCATCAATATATCTCAGAGCTTCACATTTATAGCTACTCTACTTCAGAACTTTATTTTTGTTATTTGGTGATTGCAATGGCCTCAAATGTGGTCTTCTCCCATCCATTCTTGGCCTTGTTCAAAGCCGCCTTCCATAATAATGGGAGCTAATCTTTTTAAAATGCAAATGTGATCCTTAAGCTTTTGGTTAGTGGTCCACCAGTCTTTTCTTGCCTATCTATTATTTTTATTTATTTATTTATTTATGTATGTATGTATGTATGTATGTATTTATTATCCTTACCCGAAGACATGTTTGTTGATTTTAGAGAGAGGGGAAAGGAAGGAGAGGGAGAGGGAGAGGGAGAGAAACATCTATGTGAAAGAGACATTGAATATGGAACATGCTGATAGGATCCAGAGAGGAGAGGGGAGAGAATCATAGGGGAAAAGGGGATGGACTCACATGAACAAGTATAAAGGACACATGGACAATAACTAAGGGTGGGGGGTGGAAAGGGGAGGGAGGCGGGGAGCATGGGGCGGGGGGTGGGCAGGGTTGGGAATATAAGACAGAAACCTGTACTTGAACAAGAATTAAATAAAAATTATATTAAAAAAATAAAAAAATAATAAAAAGAAAGAGACATTGATGTTTCCCCTCAATATGCACCCAGGAATGGGGACTGAAATTGCAACCTAGGCATGTACCCTGATTGTGGGTCAAACCTGCATCCTTTTGGTCTATGGGATGATGCTCCATTCAGCTGAGCCACATCAGGTGGGGCTCTTCTTGCCTATCTAGCTGCTGCTACTATTAATCCAACCCAAATCATACATTTCCATAACTCACCAGTATTTTCTAGTTTATGCACTGTTCCTTTTCTTCTGCTCACATTTATTCCTTTGTCTGATACACCCTCCTATTCCTGTTTTACCTAACTGTGCTTACACATTTTTCCAGACTCGATTTAGGCAAACATTTTTCAGAAAACTTTTTCTGATAACCTGCCCCAAACTCCACCCTTTTTTCTCTAGCTAGGGCTGGATATCTCTCTGTTCCTATGAGTCCCTGCATGTGTGCTTGCCCAGATGTGCACAATTGTTAGTATCACTCATCTGTCTCCGCTAGACTGTCATCAGTTGGAGGATAGAGCTTGCCTTTTTATTTCCTTATCCTCAATGTCTGCACCTAGGAAACATTTGAGTGACTGACTTGTAATCTGAGATTTATCATTCATTCTGAGGTCAATATGGACCCTGCTTATACCTGGGAGAATGATGCTGAATTACCATGTAGGCTGATAACATAATTTAGTCAAAGAACTCTTTTCTGAATATTGTTTTATCAACTTCTATAAAGAACAGGGGTATCATAATGTGTATTTTATTGTAGAGTGTATGACCTTAGTCTCAAGGACTAGAATGCAAACTCCATGAAGTCAGGGATTTTTGTCTTCTTTGTTTTCTATTCTATTTCCAACAGTAGAACAACATATTAGATACTCAATAAATACTTATTGAATAAAGCTTTAAATAGATGAAGCTGCTTTATTTAACTTTTACAACCTTCTCTCCATTACATTATACCAAATCAATGGGGAGGATTATAACCACAAATATGATTTTTTTCTTAAAAAAGTAATCTCTAAGTATTTAGTTTTGCAATATGGTATGACTTCTTTTAAAGGTTTACTTTTCCATAAGACATACTATTGTTCTTTCTCTAATATCAAAATTAAGATATCATCAAGGGGATTAAATAGTAATAGAAAAAATATAATAAAGATTTTAAAAATGAACATATTATCAGCTAAGCAAATTTCACCTGATGCCAGATAAAGCATGCAATGTGCTTAGTGATGCAACATTTTGATAAAGGTTATCTAGTTTAGGGCACAGATCTACTTAGATCTTTAAAAATATTTTGTAAAAAAGAAAGAGATTCAAATTACTTTTAACCTGAAGCCAAAAACTCAGCTCAGAACAAGGCATTTCTTAGGGGGAAAAATAATAACGTAGAAGGAAGATAATGGCAAATGCACTGTTCGTCTCTGCATGATCTCTGGAATTTCAGTATCAAATCACCACCCCCAGAATTCACATCCACAAGATTTCCCTGCTGCTAGAGAGCTCATTACAGCATGTCATTAGCTATTTCACATTGTGTATACAAATAAAATAAGTAAGTAGAAGGGCTTGATGGAAGTAAGAACTCTGAAATATTTGAGGTTTATGAACACATTATCTCCCTGCAAGGGTCTGTAGTACTCAGACCCTTCTAGGTTTAGGAAGAATTAGGGATCTGTGGGTTTTTAGCTAGGATTACATGTCAGACTCAGGGAGAAATGGCAATCAAATTATTAATAAAACTAAACTATGAAACCATAAACCCTAAATTCAGTGTGTTCATTAGATATGTTTTAACCTAAATAATTTATTAAATATTATGTATTGTTAACAGAGTTATCTCTGATAAATTACAGATTAAAATGTGTGTTTTATAACAGTATTAAAAATGCACAAATATATAGGGCTGAGATAGGGAAGGTAGTTCATGGTCTAAAAGCAATGGAATAAAAAACTGAGTGTGAAGGGCTTCTATTTTACATAAAGAATTTTAAAAATATTGAAAAATTAGTATAAAATATAGAAAACTACAAAGGAGGACATCCTAAATGAATTATAAAGCTATAAAAATGAATATATACAACAATTGCTTGCATGGTGCAACTACAAAACTGGAGGTTATTTGTAATTAAAACACTTACTTTTCTTATATTCAGAAATACTGTATCGATTATGCAAAGAGATTCTCTCCTTTGCTTCTCAGGGAGACTGGGTGGACATAATGTGGGAATTAGCAGCTACAGTTTCTGTCATTAGAGGCCATGGAGCTCTAAAAAATATGGAAAGCATCTTGCAGGCCTGAAATGGATATCTGTAACAAAACTAACCCACTGAGGTGCAGCCACATTTTGAGGTTATTTCAAGTGAGGAGGCTCAGGCTAAATGATCCTCCTCAACCCACCCCCCTCTCATTTCTCAGTAATTCCTCACAATCACATTTAAGATATCGAGAATGCTGAATTGCTGTATTTTTGGACCATAAGACTCACCCTAGATTTTAGAGGAGGAAAATAGAAAACAATTTTTGAAGCAAAAAATGTGGTAAAATATTTAATAACCTAAATAATATAATATTTCACCAATGTAAATGTAAATAGAACTCAACAGCAGCATTAACAACCATTATTCCTCCCAAATTTGGGGGGGGGGTGCATCTTATAGTCCAAAAAATATGGTAATCACTTTCATGTAATTATGGACAATCTTGTTGATTTCATCATTGGTTATAAAATATTTAAAACAAAAACTTTAGACAGTCACATTCATTCAGAACATGCATCAACAACTAGGCACATGAACTGTCTAGTGTTTTGGAGGTCTCAACTGAGCAGTTTGTTCTCTTGTATGATGACAATTATTTATTTTCTTATATACATAATCAGCTAAAGAAAATTATGTGTGTGACTTATATTTGTGGCTATAGATTTGTAGATGTCATATATGTATATATACAAGGTCCAGCAGAAGTAATGTCTGTTTGAATGTGGTTGACAGGGTAATAATATGGATGTAATAATTTATAATTTTAATTTGAACATTTCACCTAAATGTCATATGGTGTGCTTGAGTGTGATACTGTTATGTTACAGAATTATATGCTTATGATTTTATAACAAAATATTTTGAAATAAAAAGGGGCATTATTTGTGCTGGACCCTGTATTTGTATACAACATACATATACATTGAATGGTATAGGGCATTTAAAGTATTAATATTCTACAATATTAGATTTTACATAAATTATGACATGACAAAACAAAAGCCAATTAACTATGTTATATTTTTAGTGCAAACTAATTTTCTCAAATACTGTCAGTATTTTTAAGTCCTTAATTACTTTGACATGATTTTCACTAGAAATTAGTGCTGTTTATAGTCTCATGTGTCATAGGTAAGACTGATGAAATTACCACTTCAGCCCTGGCTGGTGTGACTCAATGGATTGAGCACTGGCCTATGAACCAAAGGGTCGCTAGTTTGATTCCTGGTCAGGGCACATGCCTGGGTTGCGCATGAGAAGCAAGCACACATTGATGTTTCTTTCCATCTGTTTCTCTTTCCTTTCTCCTCTCTCTAAAAATAAATAAATAAAGCCTTTAAAAAATTACCACTTAAAAGCTTTAATGAGTGAAGAAGTCTTTTATTAAGAGTTTTTTCAGAGTAATTTTTTATTTACAACAAAATTGAAAGGAGGATAGAAATAATCTCTATATACCCCTATCCCCACACATGTATAGAGCCTTGCCCATTATCAATATCACTTACCAGAGTGGTGCATTTTTACCAAGGAAAACCTACAACCTACACTGAGACATCCTAATCACCCACAGCCCATAGTTTACCTTACAGTTCACTCTTGGTGTACATTCTATGAGTTTAAACAACGTGTAGAATCGACAAATTTTATGTGTATAAATTTTTTATGTGTATACAAATTTTATATACACTCACATGTGTACATATTATATATACACATGTATAATTATAGGTATGTGTACACACACATGATACTATCATAGAGTATTTTTACCACCCTAAATGTCCTCTTTGCACTGCATAGATCTCTTTATTTGTCCCACCTCCCTGCTCCATGCCCAACTCTGGCAACCAGTGATTTTTTAAAATTTTATCCAGTTTTGCTTTTGCTAAGATATCATAATTGGAATGATGTAGTATGTAGCTTTTCATATGGACTTCTTTCACTTAGTATTTTGCATTTGAGTTTTCTCCATGTCTTTTTCTGACTCAATAGCTCATTTGTTTTTACCACTGAATAGCATTTCATTGTCTGAATGTGACACAGTTTGTTTATTCATTCACCTATAGAGGAAATCTTGATTGCTTCTAAGTTTTTATAGTTATAAGTAAGGCAACATCCAGGTACAGGATTTTGAGTAGACATAAGCTATCAGCTCTCTTGGTACCAAAGAACATGATTATTGGATTGTATAAGAATATGTTTGCTTTTATGAAAAACTGCCAAAATATCTTGCAAACTGTGTCATTTTGCATTCCCATCAGCAATGACAGAGTTCCTATTGCTCCACATCCTCCCTAAAGTTTGGTGTTGTAGGAAAAACCATAAACATTTTTATAGTTACTAATGTACAGTCTGATAGAATATGCTGGAGCCAAATGCACTGCTTTGTAACTCACTGTTAAGACTTTCTGCCTTGAATACCATGGTGATATTTTATAAGCATGTAATCACCTGTTTGATCTTCGTCTGTTATTTCTTACAGCATTCAGCATCTAGGCCCCATTAACAGTTGTTCATTAAAAGATTAATTGGAAGGTCATTCTCATTCTCTTTTTATTTGAATCTTTAACTTAACAGGTATGTCAAGGATGCCATAATGCCATTGATCCTGAAGTGCAGCGGGTGACCTACAACAATTTCAGCTGGCATGCATCCACAGAGTGCTTCCTGTGTTCCTGCTGCAGCAAGTGTCTCATTGGGCAGAGGTTCATGCCAGTAGAAGGCATGGTTTTCTGTTCAGTGGAGTGTAAGAAGATGATGTCTTAAGAGGAGAGCACCAATCAGTATTGAGCTGTAGCTATCCAAAGTGATCTGCATTTCTACTGTAAAATGCAATTTGGAAAAATAAATGGAACAAAAGAAACTATAATGGATATTAGAAGATTTTAAGTATTTTCTTTGCTGTATTTCTCTTACCAGTATTTTTCTATCTCTACATTTAAAACCTTTTTAAGCATTTGATTTTAAAATGTAAAGAATGTTATCTTTCTTTAGCTTTCCAGATATAAAATCACTGAGTTGGAAGCTTGAGTTTAATTCATCTTTTTATCCCTATTCCCCTCGTGCCAAATGGTATATATGAAAAACTTAAAAGTTAATGTGATGAATGGAGAGATAAGCATTTCTACTTCTATATTCTTGTTTCCTTCTAATGTAAAATGAAGAAGAAATGAAACTTGCCCTAATGCCAATGCTCTACATTTATTTCCTCTTCATATTCAGTGAGCTTTGTAGTAATACATAATAAATTCTTTTGACAGAGGAAATAGAAATGTAGCATAGAATAGAGAGCTATTATTTTAATGCCGATGCATTTGCTGTTTCCTAATTTCAGCAGAGGTGGCTTAATTGCATTTCTCTTTTTAAAAAAATTTCTGCCTTTCAGTATTCTCTTTGTAAGCTGGTGACCTTCATATGTGGCCTTGAATATTTTATTTTCACATGTGGCATCCATACTTTTTACTTCTATAGATGTTTTTCAGCTTGGACTTAAAAGCCATTCAGTTATGTTTTCAATCCAAAGAACACATATACTTTGTGTACTCAAGAAACTAATTTGTACCAATTGCACTTACCTACTGTGATTTGGATATATTTTTTGCAGTTTTTTTTTTCTAATGGATACTGTCCTATGATTCTTCTGAAGCCTGTTAGTGGGTATATCAAATGTCTTCTTTACCCATATACTTCCATCTTTAAGTATTTCTAATGTTTATTTTTCCTTGTATAGTTACATACACTATGCACTATAAAAATCAAATGAAAGTAATGATATGTATATTATTATTCAAAATAAAGTTTCTTTCACTTTAATAATTGTACCTTTGTACTTCATATCCTTTTCATTAAAGAGCAGGAAAAAGCCCTTGTGCAATTAAACACTTGTTAGAGCAGGGGGCGCTATCTCCAAGGATTAAAGATTACCCAAACAAAGGCTGCTTCTGACAAGACAGAACAGAAACTAGGCTTTTATTATAAAAAGTTTGCATCAAAATAAATTTTATGAAATTTTAAAATCAAGGAATTTAAATTGTCAGTTTTCAAGTCATGTTGGTTTTTTTGTCTTTTGTTGTTTTTTTTTTTAGAAAAAAAGAGAAAGTGTCATTTTAATTGAAGTTTGGAAAAACTGTCTTGAGGTAAATCTAACAAGGATTATTATACTTGAATTGCAACTCTATTTGGTTTACTAAAATTTTTTTCATAGCAACCTATTGTGAAAAGGAAGCAAATGTGCAATAGTGGTAGATTCATTTTTTTCCTCATATTAGGAAATTATGAGATTTTTTTCAGTGTGAAGTATTTGTTATAATTTTCTCTGACACATACCCAGAATGATGTGATTTTAATTTTTTTTCAGTTCCTGTTTGTTTGGCTGATAGTACTTCTCCTTAAATTCAACTCCCAGCCCCCAGGATGCAAGTGGGAATAAATTAAAATAATTTTCTCACATACTGATATGACCACTCTTTTTATATGTGTGCCTGTCCAGCCTCCAGTTTCTGAGGCTGAGGTAAAATAAGACTGGTTAGAGAGATATAAAGGCCCAAGAGATTTGACCAAAGCCATAATTCATTACCAAGGATGATAATTGCATGTATATTAGGAATTTCCTAGGAGAATGAACTACTTTGTCTGGGAGATACAGAACTACTAGGTTTGACTCTTTATTCTTTTTTTTAATGTATTGTTTTTCAGTTACAGTTATTCCTCCTTTTCACCTGTTGTTCACCCCTACCACACCCCCCACCACTCTCACAGTCAATCTCTCCCACACTGTCCATGCCCATGAATCCTCTATTTGTGTTCCTTTGCTTGCCCTTTCCCCTTCTCTACCCCCGTTATTCTTCTCTCTCTTCCCCTTTGGTCACTGTCAGCTTGTTCTTTATTTCCAAGTCTAGTTCTATTTTGCTCATGTTTGATTTGTTGATTAAGTTCTACTTATAGGTGAGATCATATGGTATTTATTCTGATCTATTTTAATTGGGCCTTTAATGAACTCTCTATGTGAAAGATTTCAAAGTTCCCTTTCATTTTAAATTGTTAATCAAGTAAAAAAATTCTTCTAAAAATTTGTCCTTTGAACACTTAACAAGAGAATAAGAACTGGATTAGTTAAGTCCTTCTCTTGCAATTAGGAAAAGATAGGGAAGTAATACAAGTTTTTATCTAGACTCATGCATTATTTTCTTCAAACATAGATAATGAAGAATAACCTTTTGTTCTACTTATTTTCTATTGGTCAATAAATGGAAATCTCTATCATCCAAATCCCATTTAGTTGTATTTTGCAGGGATAATAGTTTATCCTTTTATACTCAATGTAGCAGTCATTTAACAACCACATTTGTGCAGTTAGCAGTAGAGAGACCCTCACTGTGAAAGGAACTAGATTGGGAGTGAAAGAATACCAGAATATGAAACATGATAAAGGCACCACAGAGAGTAAGAAAAGAGATGTCTTTCCCTTTAGCAGAAGCTACCATCTTGGTTATTAGAAGGTATAATGATGATTTCTGATTCTTACCCTCTAATCAGCAGTAGGTACTTGAGAACAGAGTGGTTAGATGAGAGAGAGGAGAGAGTTCTTTCCTGAGACTCAGTAAGTTCTAAAGATTTTGACAGAGCATGAGTTGCTGAAGTATATTGAGGTAATACATTTACCATCTTTTGGTACAGACAATATTAAAGTGATTAATCATGAACTAACAGAATGTACACATACCCTATTCATTTCTAAGCAAACAATTTTGCTTAGAACTCTTGGATGTTATAGTTTTGAGAGATCAGTGGACTGATGTTATTTAATCCCATTAAGAAATACCAGTTGTTCAAGAGACTCACTGGCTTTCATATTTCTTATATGGTATCTTTATTTATCTATCTATTTTATTTATTTGTTTGTTTATTTAGGAAATGAATAGCTAAGAGTTGTTTTTTTTCTTTAACCAACACTAGGTGAAACTTCTATGACTCTGAAGTCTTCATGCATAGATTTCCAAAGTATATCAACCCAATTTTACCAAAGGCAGAAGGTTTATTATTAACTCATTCTTAAGGAATTTCTAACATTCAAAGTTTGAGCTCATCCAACATCACCATGGTTACCAGAAAAACACCACCACCCAAGATCAGTCATATAAGCCTTTGCCTCAAGATGCCCTGACATATCTGAACTTGTCTTCTGAATGTTCACTTACTTTGTCAGAAAACTAATGACACCAGTAATGTCTCCATGAAAGAGCACTTTACTACAAATTCTTGCTAGATTCTGTCTGCTCCCCTGACCTCTCATGATTATACTGAATGCTCACATATATAAAAAAGACTCATTGTGGTGGGATACATGGGTGCAATTTGAGTATACAACCTGGAACACATTCTTGCTTGACGAATAGCATCTTTTTTTTTCTATAAGCCTAAACAGCTTCAGCTGTTTATTTTATCTCTTCATGGGAAACAATATGCCATTGTAGCTTCTATTTAATTATAATGTATTTTAAAACAAGATATCATTAACCTTTTATACTTGTTTTGAATGTCATTTTATGCTGACATTTATGAAAGCTGCTATTGATTTTTCTTTAATGATAATTTTCCTTGGGATATCTTGACCTTCAGGTGATAACAAGAACAACAAAACCTTTTACCCAGTTATCTTTACTAGAGTCCACCATTATCAAGTGTGGAGACATTTGAGTTGATGTTACCAGAATGCTGATTGTGAGAGACCTGGCCAGGTCCCATTGATTCTGCCTCTCCTCAGAGTTACAGCTGAGTAGAATGGAGGATAATGTTAGATTTCAGAAGTCTAGGAATAACAGGCCCAGCGTGGGATGGACATCTGTGAATATGTTGAAGTCACCAAGAATAACAGGGAAAATGGTGGAAAGAAGAGTGAACCAGAGGCTAAAGTTATCAAAAATATGGAGTGTCCTAGAATTTGATAGAAGATGACAACTAAGTGTAAAAATGAGTGGTAAAGTCTGAAGCCACGTACTGTACTTCAAAGAACTTTGATTTGGTTAGGAAGCAAAAAAGGAATTAGGTGGAAATAACAATGAAGAGCGAGTAAGACAGCTACCCCAGAAGCACTGTGAAATGCCCATCTTCAAGAAAAAATAACTGATCTCGACTTGAGAGTACCACAGAAGATACAGACCTTGAAGCGTGATGAGCATCAGCTGGAATGAGGAGATGAAATAGTTGAGAGCACAAGCAAGTTCACAGAAGGTGGACTTCAAGAGGGCACAGTGGTAAAATGAAGGAATGTAGAAAGGGATAGAGCTAGATTAGGGGATTAACAAATGAGAATGGATATCAGGTTTCCAAAAGAGGCCAAAAAATATAGATGCCTGGGGTAAAGAAGGCTCAGAGGCATACCAAGGTTAGCATAGTTTGCTAGAGAATGATGAGTAATCAGTTAAGAATGCTTTTGGCTATAAGTAACTAAAAACACTGCTAAGACTGTCTCAAAGACAAGACACAGGCTAGCACAAATTTGGCTCAGAAGAAGCGCTTTTTTTTTAAGTCTCTGCCATCCTGTACACATTGCCTTCCATTCTCAGGTTTGTTATTTTATTCAAGTACCACTCCTTCACATAACAGCACCCAAAGCATAAAGCAGAAAGGGAGCAAAAGGGCATTTTACTCTCTTAACAAGGAGAAAAATCTTTCCTGGGAATTCCCAACTGACTTACCTTCCATTCCATTTCATTGTCTGGAACAGTAATAGTTGCTTTATGCCTCAAAATTTTGGAGTAATTTCCTATGTAGCCATAGTATCTGTAACATCTAACAATTATTCATTGCATATAGGAGAATTCCTGCAAAACTTGAATGTACTCTGTATGCTAAAAAATGTTATTTATATAAATGCACTACTTAGGATATTAGCTTTTATTCTTTTATCTATATTCTCTCTCCTTTTGCTTAAGAGTTTAAGTTTTCTTTTTGAAAAATATTTATTTATTGTTAGTGGAAGGGAAGGAGAGAAACATCAGTCATTTGGCTCTCACACACCCCCAACTGGGGACCTAGCTAACAACCCAGGCATGTGCCCTGACTGGGAATCTAACCAGTGACCTTCTGTGGGCTGGCAACTCAATCCACTAAGCTACACCACCCAGGCCTGATTGTATAGTTTTAATAAATATTAAATCTATAAACTATCTGTAGAGTTTAAAATCATCAAGAACATTTATAATAATCTAGACCCAGAGAACCTGGTGAACACTATTTTCAACACAGTACATTCCAGGAATTAGGGTCATGGCCTGGGAGCAAGCAGGAGGTTTATATTCCCATGTGGAGTCCAGATTTTGAATTGTCTTACTGAACAAGTGAAATCCTCAATACTCCTGTTGCCAAGGTTATAAACACCTTTAGTGCAGCTAAAGATTCAAGGGGAAAGAACTTAGAATACAGGGGTAAGTTTATTTTACAAAAAAATAACCCCCCAAAAAATCTGAAAAAAGTTACTTAAGGAAAATTGAAGGGAGATTTATTTATTTTGCACAAGCTCCCAAGTATTGTGTGTACAAAACTATACTCATTATAGTTCTTGCCCTCAACAAGTTCACAATCTCATATCTCATAAAGTAAACAGGTAGTTAAACTATCAATCCATTGTGGTAAATCAAATACAAAAGATAAAATCTTAAGATTAGTCTAGTTGTCAATACTTACAGTTTACCAAAGAATAATGGCATGAGATACTATACATAATGAGTGATTTACCCTATTTCTTGAATTTTTTAAGATTAAAAATGAACTGCTTCCTTAGAATTACAATTTATATAGTTTACGGATCATACCTTCAAACTACTTAAGTGTATGAAAGAGTGAGTAGCAAGGGAGCATGTTAGAGTGTTGGGAGTCCTGCTTGATAAAGGTATAATACATCATTTTCCCCACACACATTTGCTTTCTCCTTGTTCCAAATGAATTTCTGCTAATAGTTTGAATTAAGGGCTAGGGAGATGGGGAAGAGAGAAGCTGGAAGACAAGGTAGGACCACAGCAACATACAGTACCTTCATTCTGAATTGACTTTCCGCCAAATAGTACTACATCCATTTTCCAATATCAGAAAATGCCCTGTAGGGTTTTGCAAAATCAACAAGGTAACTGTAAGACATTATTGTGAAATCATCATCACCACTTAATATTTATTAAGGATTCCTCTCTGCCCAATTCTATGGCAACATAAGACAGAGCAAGCAGGCAGGCAGAGCTCCTGTGTCAAGAGTGACATCCAGCAGGAGGGTGCAGTATTCCCATCAAGGGCTGAAAATATTTCTTTACTTATAAAATGAACATGGGAATTTTCATTACTTCTCTCCAGCCAAAAGGTCTTTGGGGGAGATTTATAGAGCCTTTATCAGAACCCTTAATGTAGATTTTACCAAAGGAAGTGTTAACCTTTAGAATGAGTTTTCTTATATGTGTACATGTTAGGTCAAGCACTATCATATGAGAAAAAAATTTGGCTGAAACATTTTTTTAAAACAGAGTTCATTCTTAGTCTCTCCTTTTAAAAATTGCCTTAACATTGTTTTGAAGAGCAGAACTAGTCATTGTTCTAAATGTTTTATATATATATATATATAATTTTAAATGTTTTATATATATAAAATTCATGCACCTGCACATCTTCCAGCAGCATTATCTCATGCTGTAAAGAATGGTCTTGCCTTGTTAAGGAGTTGCTCCATATCACATTGATTCTAGGCCATGCAGCCGTTAGTAGCTCCATCTCAGCCTGCTAAAGACAAAATCCTTTCTGTTTCTCAACCAAATCTCTCATATTCTGAGCTGAATATGAGAACTGCCCTGCTGAGGTGACCAAGGAAGCATACTTACATTATGAAGTATTTCTAACAATGTTTTGGAGATTTTAAAAGGGCAACTACCTAAATGTCTGAAGTATTTGAAAACAACCCAAGCTTTGTTTCTGGGTTGTATAATCTTGAAAACCAGCAAAGCTGTTGCAATGTCTGTTTACCAATTGTGCAGTGATATCAACAAATGTTTTCTAAGGTCAAAGTAATCAAAATGCTATTACAGGTCTTTGCTTTGGAATGGGCATTGTTAATATAATTTTGGCATTCTTTTACAGGTTCAAAGTGGAATCAGAGATTTATGTTTATAAATTTTGTAATCATTCCACAAAGTCCAAGATGTCTGGCAATGATTAGAAAACTTGAAAAAATTAATAAAAGGTTAACATGAGAAATGCCAAGCTGCCTCATACGGTAATGCCGATGCAAACTAGCACATACTTTAGCATTACAGGTTGAGCAGTGACTTTGGAGATGGATCAGTGTGTAGCTAAATATAATAACATTGTGGCTTGTCTATCACAAAAGAATAAGGGACTTTGGAAGATTTACAACTAATGTCTCAGCTTAGAGAAATGAAAAATAAGGAAGGAAGGAAGGAAGGAAGGAAGGAAGGAAGGAAGGAAGGAAGGAAGGAAGGAAGGAAATTTTGACCTTACTTATTTTTTGGCCCCATTTACTGAGAATTTACAGCCTCCTTGACTCTTTTTCATCATCAACAGTTCAGCCTTCCCTTGCAGTTGTAAACTCTACACTTTTGCCAACCTGGAATGCACAGCGCATTCCTTCCCAGCCCAAGCCCATTCTGAATACATGCTCTCAAACCCTGCTGTCCCAAGCTCTTGATTTGTTGGCTGCCAGTAAAAGAGGTTTCCTTATGAATCATAGTGTGTAGGGAGGTTGAGTGGTATAATCTACACTTGTGCCATAATCATATGGAGTGTAATTGAAATAGAAGTCAGAAATCTAGAGTGTAGTTCAACATCTGACTTCATGCACATTCTCAAGAAATTGGAGTGCAATAAAGAAAAATCAGTGTTTCCCCTGTTATGGAAAACTTTACTACCATAAGATTTACTCCAAAGGGAGAGGAACCAAGTTACACACATTCAGTCTCCAAAGCCTCTCATTAGGAGAGTCAGTTTCATGACCCTTTTAGATGATCCAGTTTTTCTGCATGAATAATAAAAGTAGTCCCTCTTTTGTTGAGCTGAAGTGCAAAGATGTGGGTTGAGAATACACAGTTGTCATAGACAAAGGCTTCTATCAACTTTGTTGAAAAAATGTAAAATCCAATGGATTGTCTTTAATGGCAAGAAGAAGGCTGACCTGGCAGAGTGGCTCAGTTGGCTGGAGCATCATCCATCCAAGGGGTTGCAGGTTCAATCCCCAGTTGGGCACATATGGGAGGCAGCCAATCAATGTTTCTCTCTCTCTCTCTCTCTCTCCCTCTCTCCTCCACCCTGTTTCCCTCTAGTGTCAGTAAATGTATTCTCAGGTAAGGATTTTTTAAAAGAAGGCTAAAGAATATTTTGAGATAGGTATATTCATAAAAGTTAGAATAAATGTAAGAATACTGTCTCCCACACTGTTCCTTCATCTGTTTACAATAAGATTAGTTTTCTTATCAATAATCAGAAAACTTATCTGACAAAATAAATTAAGATACTTATTGATTTTGATTACTATTCAAATAAACAAGTCAAGCTATTTATTTACCTTATATACCTTGTAAAACATATTTCCAAACATAGGTGAGTGATTTGAGAAAAGAAGAATGAAAAACCAATCATCTATTTTGAATACCTATCATTTTGGCTTATACAAAAGTCCCTTCAGTATCTAGAATCTGATATGATCACTAGGTATAGCTGATGTCAGCAAATATACCAAATAATAGTGTCATCCGTATGTAGAAAATATCAAGATTGTGTTCATTCACTTATTCAACAATCAAGCAGTTAGAGTTTACCAAAACTGTGATGTATGTGAAATGTACAAGAAGTTCATGGGCTCGAGAAGCTCACCATGTGGGAAAAGAGGCAGACATGCAAACATGTAATTATTGTGCAGCATGTTAAGCCCTCAACAGATGGCTGCAGGAAGTGAGTAAAGATAAAGAGAGCAATGAAGATTTTAGAGAAGGCAGCATGTGAACTAGGTCATTAACAGGAGTGTAAGTGACACATTACAGTGAATGTTCATGGCATAGAACTTCTAAAACTCTTGGGATTTCTTTAAGTGATGAAAAAGATAAAGATGTCTTTAATTATTCCAACAAGGCCTTTTCAATCATACCTGAATTTGCCAGATTAGAGGGTTGAAACTCAGCACCACTCCCTCTGGGGAACAGAGAAGGGCCAGAAACTGAGGTCACTCATCAATAGCCAACCAATTTTGCCTAAGTAATGAAGTCTCCATAAAACTCCAAAAGGACAGGCAAGGTTGGAGGAATTTAAGGGTTGGCAAACACATGGAGTTGCTAAAAATGTGACATTCTTAGAGAAGGAGTGGGAGAACCTCAGTCCTTCTCCATGCCTTGCCCTCTGCATCTCTTTCATCTGGCTGTTCCTGAGTTACATCTTTTTATAATAAACCAGTAATCTAGTAAATAAATTGTTTCTTGAATTCCATCAGTCACTTTAGCAAATTAATTGAAGCTGGGATTTGTAGGAACCTCAGAATGATAGTCAATCTTTCAGAAGTACAAGTAAAAACCTAAACTTGCAATTGGCTTCTGAAGTAGTGGGGAGGCAGTCTTGTAGGTCTGAATCCTTAACTTGTGGGATCTGATGTTATCTTCAGGTAGATAGCATCAGACTTGAGTTAAATTGCAGGGCACCCAGCAGGTGTGACAGAATTGTTCTGTATGGGAAAATCTATCACACATTTGATGATTAGAAGTGCCAGCATTGAAGTAATGTATTGTGAGAGTAAGGAAATACACAACTGGTCACAGAAGTGTTCTCTGTGAGTAATAAAGGAGATGCACAGGAGGAGAGTGTGGGTATGGGTGGGTGTGTTTTTCATGAGATGGAGCAGTGAAGGGCATTCTAGACAGAGGGCCTTGGTTGTACATTAACAAGACATATGAATATGGGTTGTAATGAGGTCATAGTAGTAGTTTTGATTGATGAAAGAGAGAAAATGTTGATATGAAAAGTGATAAAATTTGGCCTGGTAAAGAGAGGCAAGGTGTGAATTTCATTGTAGGAAGTATGGGCTACATAGCAATATCTTCCCAAAAGTATTTTATGAAATATTAATTCTATAGAATCACTCGTTTCTTGGGTTATATATAGTGAACTGTGGGAAACAAAAGGTTTTATGTTCATGTAAGTTTGAGAAATGCTGGGTTTTACTTCTACAGGACTTCTTAGAGTCTTCAATATGTTAATCTATATTGCTATACAAGATATAGTAACTAAGAATTTCCCACACTTCTTGACAATAGAACCCTATTTTCAACAGGTTATTTTGAAGGGCCAGTGTTCTACGTAAGGTAATTTGGAAATGCTGCTATAAACAATTGTGTAGAATTAAGGTCTTAATTGTTGGAGGTCAGGGAAATTAATGGCCAAATTTGTATTTTAGAAATACAACTTTAGGAAAATCATGGAAGAAGGATTAGAAGAGTGATGGAATTAGGAGATGAATTGGGAACCTAATGCAACAATCTAAGCAAAGGCCATGGGAATGGAGGAGAGAGTCTGAATTTGGGAGATTTTCAAAAATGACAGAACCAAAGGGCAAGGAGTGAAGAAGTGGATGAGAAGAAAACAGTAAATAAACACTTAATCAAGTAATAAATGTAAAATTATTCATAATGAGACAGGTAGACACCCTGTGCCTGCTGATGTGATGTACTGAGGACACAGTATCATGTTATATTTCTGACACCAATTAATAAACTGAAACTAATCTTAAAAAACATCAGATAAACCCAAATTTATAGACATAAAATCAATAGACTCTGTTCTCTAAAAATATCTGTCATAAAAGACAAAATCTGAAGAAGCATACCAGATCAAGAGATATGAAAACAAAATGCCAGTACAATTCTAATTCCATCCTGGACCAGCAAAAAAATGTGCTGCAAAAGGCATTAAAGAGACAATTAGAATAATTTGAGTAGGTAGTATGGATTAAATAATAGCATTGTATCAATGTTAAAAATTTTTTAGAACTAGAAGTTTGTACCCTTTGGCATTCTGCACCCATTTTGACACCCCTCCCCTCCTGCCTCTAAGGATCCACTAATCTCTTTTCTTTTTTTTTCCTAGCAAGTTTTTTAGTTAAATTTATTGGGGTGACATTGGTTAATAAGATTGCATAGATTTCAAATATAGATTTCTATGATACGTGATCTGTATATTGCATTGTATGTCCATAACCCAAAGTCGAATCTCCTTTCACCATATGTATGGTCCCAATACTAATTTTTTATGACTCCAGAAGCTTCACTATGATTATGTAGGAGAATGTTCTTATTCTTAGTAAGTAACACTAAATAATTAGGGAGAAAAGAATATGCAGTCTTTAACTTATTCTCAAACAGAACAGAAAAAATTATATAAATGTGTGTATGTATATATGCATATAGAGAGAGAAAGTAAACATGAATGATAAAACAAACATTAGACAATGTTAACATTTAAAGTTGGTGACCAATTCAAACAAAGGGCATATGGAAATTTTTAGTGCTGTTTTACAATATTTCTGTACATTTCAAATTATTGCAAAATGAAAAGTTTAAAAAATAGCTCGGCAATTCCACTTGCAAAGCCAACAGGTACAAAATACAAATCAATGATGATTCTACAGTTTTTAGCTTCAGACCAGCATACAGCCTGGGAAGTAACAGGTTTGAGATAGAAAGATGGTGAATTCTGTTTGCGGTATGTTTCCTTAAAATCTCAGGGGACATGCCTGGTAAGATGTCCGTGAAGTTCTGGAAATGGGAGACACTGGAGTCTGAGATTTTGAAGGCATCTTTACATGAGATAGTCTCCATTTGTTGGTGTTCTTACATTAAATGACGGTATCTCTGTTCATTCAAACAAATTTAGTTGAGCAACAGCAAATTTATAACTTTTGCTTGGGTTTAATCTTTAATCTCCAAATATAATACATGAAATTTTGCTACCTTTTTGTTGAGCTAGACATTCCCCCGAAAGATACTGACATAAATGACTTACTTACAATTAAGTTTGGAAAAAAAATTCAGGTACATTGTATTCAATAATTGAGTCTCAGTGGACATAAGAATCAATAGCCACAACCTAGCTTCCTAGACATTCATGGCAATAAAGTAGATTCTGTTTATGTTCTCAAGAATTGATTGAAAATGATAATATATTAGTAGAGATTTTAAGATTCCTCAAGAATGCCAGTCAGGTATATGTTTTAACCTTTCCAACCTTCACGATCTGCAGAGCTTGTTCCAGAAGCAGCTGAATTACTGGTTTGGTTAAATTAAACAACATTACAATAAAACAACATTTTCTTTAATAAACACTTTTCTTTAACCTAAAACTCTAGTTTTATTAGAAAAATAGATTTAAATAGGTTACACTAGCTAGGCTAAGAAAATGTCAGGTTTGCCAAACCTTGGAGTATAAAAATGAACAGATTCAAACTCTTTTGCTGAAACAAATATTATCTCAATTTTGTATATACAAGGCAGTTGCAAGATATTCTTGCATGACTCTTACCTGATACCCTTCCATCGTGCTGTGACACCAACTCACCCTAACATGTAACTATTTCACATACAAATTTTTTTGTTTCTTGGAGAAATTATTTGAATAATAGCAGAATCATCCTGCCACTCTTTTTTATCAGATTGAGTGCTGCTAATAAGAGTATCTAATCAGACTGTGTGAGTGTGATTCTGACTGCCCCTTCTTAACTGTGAACTTGGTTTTAAGGTTTTGAATCTCTCCGAGCCTTGTTTTCCTATCTATAAAATAAAGTGATGGCAGAGTTTTGGTGCCATATCAGCCAAAGACTAAAATGAATCCCATCTGCTTAGATGAACAGAGAGGATCCAACATCCTCTGTGGGCCCATCCCAAGTATCACCAAGAAGCTATAAGGGTATTTACTTTTATCCAAAGGGTGAGTCCCATTACTTCTTAACTACAATTCAGATAGTACTTAGAATGAGAAGGCTCCACCAGATCTCTTCATACACTGGCAATTCCAGAAACAAATGCCCTCTCTGCTGCTGCGGCTGTGACCACTGTCATTTTTATCATCACCCTAGACGCTTCTAGAAGTGACTGTGGTCACTGCTCATGCCTGGCCTGTGTTTGTTTAACATTACCGTGTCCTGGCCTAGAAGGAGGGAATTCACCTTTCCTCTTTAACCATCTTCCCCATCCAAGAACTGTGACCTCTGTAAGCCTGTCAGTGCAATTCAGCAGCTCCAAAAGCTAGGCACTACTAGTTTTTAACCACCAACAAGCAGTCTATTTTGGTATTTTCTTTGTAAAATTGTTCATTAAATTGTACCCATGGGGCATCTTGGGAAAATATCTTTATCCCAATACAATGTTTAGGAAAGGTGGTACAAAGTCAGTTGGAAGAGGCAGGGGGTAATACCTGAGGAGAAGCACATAGTAGGGCAGACAGAAGATTGGTGTAAAAGAACTGCAAGAAGCAAACTGTGACTTGTGGGTTGAAGAAAACACTCAGAACTTACCTATTAAAAATAATGTGGTAGAGAATTTTAAAAAATGAAGCTCAAGTGGACTATCATAAATTTAGGGTAATTCTAAACTCAAATACAGGAGGCAGTGAAGCATTTGTATCACTATCTACCACCTCTTCAGGGTCTTTTATATTATGGTTAAGGAATGCTCTAATGAAAATCAAAGTAAGTGAAGGGATTAAGATTTTTAAAAACCTCATAAACAGACAACAGTATGGTGATTGTGAGAGTAAAAACTAGTGGGAGAACGTAGGAGAGGGTAAAAGGGGGGTAAATGGTGGCAGAAGGAAACTTGACTTGGGGTGGTGGACACATAATACAGTGTACAAGTGATGTGTTATAGAATTGTACCTCTGAATCCTATATAATTTTATTAACCAATGTCACCCCAATAAATCTTTTTAAAAGTTGGAAATATTTTCTGGTGGGTGTGTTTACTGGTGCTGATTTCTGATTCATCATGAACTTATACTTTTCTTACTGTAACTATGGATTTTTTATATAAAAAATAATTGATCTTTCCATCACAAATTGCCAGGAACCCTAGTGAGAAGATTAGAGGATAAGTTAAATGCTAATAGCAGCCCTGTGTGGCTGCCCCCAGGCCAGTGTGTCAAGTGGGGCTCAGCAGCCCTCCCCTGACCAGGTGGCTTAGTTGGTTGGAGTGCGGTCCCATACACCAAAGGGCTGTGGGTTTCATTCCCTACCAAAGCACGTACCTGGGTCGCATGTTCTATCCAGGTCCAGGTGCATACAGGAGGCAACCATTCGATATTTACCTATCTCTCTCTGTCTCTCTCTCCTTTCTTTTCTCTAAAACAAATAAACATATCCTCTGATGAGAATTAAAAAATAAAAAATAAATGCAAACTTGTTCTTTAAAAATAAAAGAGGGCTTAACAGATGTGTTACAGTATCAGGTCCACTACATCTCTTGGGGCAGCTCCCAAGACCTGAGTGGCAGTCACATCTGGGGCTCCTTAGAGGGCAGCCAGAGGCCTTCTGTGGTCCACACAGGCAGGCGGTTCCATGTACAACAGCCACTCCAGCCACTCTACAGGAACGGATGCAGCCAGTGAATCCGCTTCACTTCAGTAGCCAGTTCCCAAGTGCCCACTGCCTATTGTGGACAAGGCCCCTGTATATTAGTTTTCTGTGGCTGCTGTAGAAATTGCCGCACACTTGGTGGCTTAAAACAATGGAAATTTATTCTCTTGCAGTTCTGGAGGCCAGAGCCTGAAATCAAGTTGTTAGGACATCAATTACACATGAAAATATTTTTCAGCTCTCCAGCCAATAGGAATTGGTGGTCATAAAATAACTCAGACTAGCAAACATTGTTAATGTTTACTCTAATAGTCTAATAGTGTGGCTATATTCACACGGTGGAATAAATGGCAATAAATGGAAACATCCTAATAGCATAACATAATAACATAAAACTCAACATACTGCTAAGTGAAGAAAGCATAGCACAAAAAATATTCACTGTATGATTCCATTCATGTAAAGTACAAATTCATTTATGGTTTTGAGGCAGGATAGTGGTGGTCCTTAGGAGGTTGTAGACTAAAACAGGGTTCCGAATTACTGGTAACATTTTACTCCTTGAACTGAGGGTTGATGACCCAGCTATGATCAGTTTGTGAAAATTCATTAAACTGCACACTTAAACTTAACCAAGTTTAAGCAGGGCAGAATTTTTTAAAAATTTAATTTTTCAAGTACACTTTACATTTAATATTATTCTATACTAGTTTCAATATACAGCACAGTGGTAAGACAATCATGTACTTTACAGAGTGGTCCACCCAGTGTTTTAAGTACCCTGGCCTCATTTATGCTTATTACATTATTCCCTATGCTATACTTTACCTCTCTGTGACTATTCTGTAACTACCAATTTGCACTTCTTATTCCCTTCACCTTTTTCACCCAGACCTCCAACATCCCTCCGCTCTGGCAATAATCAGTCTGTTCTTTGTATGAGTCCATTTCTGTTTTGTTTGTTTGTTTGTTTCTATTGCTTTTTAGATTCCAGATGTTAAGTAAAATCATATGGCATTTGTATTTCTTTGAGTTATTTCACTTAGCATAATATCCTCTTGGTCCGTTCATGCTGTCGCAAAAGGTAAGATTTATTCTTTTTTGTGGCCGAGTAGTATTCCATTGCATATATATAATGGAATCCATATATCTCCCACCTTTTCTATCCACTCATCTATTGATGGAAACTTGGGTTGCTTCCACAACTTATCTATTGTAAATAATATTACAATAATAAAGGAGGATATATATATTCTTTAAAATAAGTGTTTGGGCTTCTTTGGTATTTTCAGAGGTGGAATCACTGGGTGATGAGGTAATTCCATTTTTAATTTTCTGAGGAATTTCCAGTTTTCCATAGTGGTTGCACCAGCCTGTATTCCCACCAACTGTGCAGCAGTGTTCCCCTTTCTCCACATCCTCAACAATCTGCACATCCTCAGTAACACTTGTTATTTGTTGGTTTACTGATGATAGCCATTTTGACAGGTGTGAGATGATATCTCATTACAGTGTTGATTTGCATTTCTATGATGATTAGTGATGCAGAGAAAATTTTCATGTTTCTTGGCCATCTGTATGTCTTTTGAGAAGTGTCTGTTCAGGTCTTCTGCCTACTTTTTAAAATTTATTGAATTTATTGGGGTGACATTGGTTAATAAAATTACATAGGCTTTAGGAACATAATTCTATAATATATCATCTGTACAGTGTATTATGTTTATCACTTTTTATTTGGTTTGTTTGTTTTCTGGTGTTGAGTTCTATATGTTCTTTATAAATTTTGGATATTAACCCCTTATAGGCTGTATCATTGTATGAATATCTTCTTCCATTAAATAGGCTGTCTTTTCTGTTTTCATTTTGTTGATAGTTTCCCTTCCTGTGCAAAACCTTTTTAGTTTGATGTATTTCAGTTTGTCCATTTTTTTGTTTCCCTTGCCCTAGATGTATCAGAAAACATATTGCTACAAGACATGTCCAAGATTTTACTGCCTATATTTTCTTCTAGGATTTTTATGGTTTCAGTTCTTACTTGTAAGTCTCTAATCTATTTTGAGTGTATTCTGGTGTAATAAGATGGTTTAATTACATTTTTGCAGCACCATTTATTGAATAGACTGCTTTATCTCATTGTATGTTCTTGTATCCTTTGTCATAGAGTAATGACCATGTAGGTGTGGGCTCTCTATTCTGTTCCGTTGATCTGTTTTTATGCCAGCACAGTGCTCTTTTGATTATTATAGCCTTGTAGCATTTTTTTTATACCAGGTGGTGTGATACCTGCCATTCTGTTCTACTTTTTAAAGATTTTCTGTTGCTATTCATGGTCATTTGTGATTCTATACAAATTTTGCAATTAGTTGTTCTAGTTCTGTGTAATACATCATTGGCTTTTTAATAGAAATTACATTAAATCTATAGATTACTTTGAGTAGTAAGGACATTTTAATGTTAAATCTTCTAATTCATGAATGTAGTATATGCTTCCATTGATTAGTATTTTCTTCAATTTCTTTGTCAGTGTCTTGTAGTTTTCTGAGTACAGGTCTTTTACCTCCTTGGTTAAATTTATCCCTAAGGTTTTTTTTATGCAATCATAAATTGGATTGTTTTCTTAGTTTCCCTTTTTGATGGTTCACTATTAGTGCATAAAGTGCAACCAATTTCTGAATATTTACTAGGTATCCTGCTACTTTTCTGAATTCATTTATCAGTTCTAGTAGTTTCTGGGTGTAATCCTTAGGGTTCTCTACATACAGTATCATGGCATCAGAAAATAATGACAGTTTTCTTTCTTTCTTTTCAATTTGGATGCCTTTTATTATTTTTTCAGTGCCGTAGTTGTGACTGCTGTGGCTAGGCTTTCCAGTAGTATGTGGAATAAGAGTGGTGAATGCAGACATGCCTGTCTTCTTCCTGATCTTAATGGAAATTATTTTAATTTTTGCACATTGAGTATGATGTTGACTGTGGGTTTGTCATATATGACCCAGAGCAGAGTACATTATAGAGTAAATGATTCTCCTGCTTTTCTTTCTTATGCTTCCTTCTAATTCTATTGGAAATGCTATTTATTGGAATGGAATACAACAGCAATGCTCTCAAGATAAAAGCTAAGGGCTTATACGTTCTTTGGCAAAAAGTGTCCATTTAAATATTAGGTGTGGTAGCATGACTAGAAATGTGATTGGGAAAAAAGAAAACTGTTTTCTTTTCTGTTGAGTTTAAGGTAATTGTAATGCAGATTTTCTGAACCCCAAGACCTATGTGTTTTCAACTACCTCAAGTGTGGCCAGGGCTGTTGATGCTTCCTCCATCCCCCAGCCAACCTTAAAGTTAGGGTGAGGTCACATGACCAGTTATAACTGATAGATCAGGAGTGGGAATAGCATATGTCACTTTGAGGCCAGGCTGACTCTTCTACTTGTCTTCCTAACACATGTTAGGAAGCAGGATTTTATGTAACAGCAACTAAGAACAGCGTGGGAGTAAACTTAAGAAAATGATCACACTGTTCACACCAAAATGAAAGCAAAAAGTTTAGTTCAAACGAAAGAATCATTATTGTATAATTATATAATTTGAAATATTTTTCCAGTATCTCCTGCTACTTTCTTCTAACTCCACTTAAATATTACTTAGCTGTATTCCTGTTAACATTCCTTGGGTTTTTTTATAGTTGCAAATAATATAAAATAATATTCATCTAAAATAACTCTGTCTAGATCACTTTTTTGTCTCTGTTTATGTATCTTTCATACATATTTATTTTCTCTATATTCATTGTTTATATTACAAAAAAGTCTTAAACCATCATGAGGAAATTTGAGCAAAAAGCTAAAGTAAAAATTAGATATAAATTTTTTATGGATTGTTAACTGATAATAACCTAGTATCAGTATGATTCAATGATTAAAGTTGCACTTTCATTTGAATAGTTAAACCCCAAAAATCTAGCAGTGGGGAAAGGAAAGAAAGTGAAGAAAGGAAAGGGAGTGACCTGGGTATCACAGAAGGCAAAGGTATTAGAAATTTGAAAGTGCACATAGGAGAAAAAGGATATTTTTGAAGAAAGGCATATTGTAGAATGGCACCCATTATGGGAGCACTGGGTTTACAGTGTAATGCTTATTCTTTAATATACTTATTTGTTAATCTACTCAACTTAATTACCTGGCTAACAAAACTGTATCACTCTCTTCAGGCTCAAGGATCAAGCACAGGCAGAAAGATAAATAGAAAACAGTCCAAGATTTTATATTGCTTGTTACAGCAATGCCCCTTGTAACATATTTTTTAAAATGGAAGTATATATATCAATGTTTTTTCCAGAGGAAAGCAGTCTTCACAGTCCAGAAACTCATGTAGAGGTCATTGAAAAGAACAAGCTGTGCACACAAAAACATGCCCGAAAGAACCAGCCCTTCCCTGGACTGACACATGAGATTTGCTTTGAAATAGCTGAGAAGCTGTTGATCTTTCTGGGAAAAAAGTGAGAATGAAACCCAACAAAGAAATCTATCCTGGGACCTCAGGTAAAGAAAGAGTAGGTTTGGCGAATCAGTTTATGGCCATAATTTTATTCAATGTAGGTAAGATTTAGGATGCTACATCTAAGGAGTCAGCAGATGAAGAAACCAGATTAAGAAGAAAAACAAAAACAAAACCTTGAGTTCTAAGGTCAAATGGAAGACCTGGTTGTCTACAAACAGAATGTCAGTGTGTGTGGTGTATGGTGGTAAAGGTTGGCCAGACTTGGAGAACTGAATCCCAGACTCCAATTTGCACCAAGTGCAAGTCATTGTGTAGCTTTAATAAACTCTTATTTTTCTTACTGTGAAATGAGCTTTTTATGAGATGAGCTATGAGACTTAACTATCATCTAATAGTTTATTATGTAACAGAAACTGAGAACAGAGTAGGGGTAAACGTAAGGAAATCATCACTATTAGGTAACACCAAACTGTAACTAGAAAGATTAGAACAAACAAAAGAGTCTTTGTTATACAAGTCTATGATTTTTAAAAATTGTTTTCTGGTATCCTTTTCTACTTTCTTCAAACTCCAATAAAACAGTTGACCTTTTCTAATATCCCTCTATAGTGAATTTCTAAGTCTATTGCCTCGTCAAAGATTGACCCTTACAGTAATGTCTTGTAAGTTGCATGGCTTCAAAACTGAGATATTTATTTTCTGTCTACAGGGTAAAGAGTTCAATTTAGTTTCTTAAACTAACATAATCCTTTTATTCAGATCCTATACATTATTCTGTAATACCACTTAAAGTCTCTATTTTAATTGAAGTCCTAAAGACAAAGAGAAATAGTTTAGGTTCTGAGTCCTCGAATCCCAAATTAAGAGACTGGATGACCTAGATGGTACCACCAAGACATTACAAAGCCACTTCTTCTAATACTAGCGGGTCTCAGTGAATTAACGAAAAGAACAAGTGCATTTTCCTCCCCCAAACAATGTATACTATACATCAAAAGGATATTTAATTTTTGCAACCAGAAAATTGGGAGCACCCTAAAATCTTACAGTTCATATAGAAAAAAAGGTTCATAGTTGTTTTTCCAAATTTTATAAGAATTTCAAAAATTTACATAGCTGTTACAATAAAGAAGTGTAAAGGTGAAAGGAACCTTAAACTAATAATTAAAACCAAATTTTAATTAGCCATGCAAGAGCAAAATTGAAATACTTTTCTAATATATTTATTGAATATGATTATTTGTAAGTCTTTGGCATATGAAGATGATGTCAAATATACAACCAAAAATCACGGGGAAAAGGTATTTTAAAGGTATGTCAGACAGTTAATTTTTTTAAATACTGTTATTTTTAATTTTGTGAGGGTTAGGGTACTTGTAAGCTTTTCATTTTTTTAAATCAGTTCTGATTTATTTTTATTTCTTGGTAAATGTTCATATTCCTTCTTAATTTTGCATTTGTTCTTTTGTGCTGTTTTTGTTTTCACCCCCACCAGACTGTATCCACTTCAGGCCTCACAAAGATGGGTGATTCCCTGGTGATCGTGCACTTTCAGTGACTAAAGAATGAAGTATTGAAGATTTTAAAGGGAAGATTAATTTGTCTCCCCTTATCTAAATCCAAATATCCACAACTTTGATGGACACAGAACCTGGAGAAGTTGTTGGATCACTATGTCACCCCACAACCCCCCCCACCCCTTCCTCCAACTATTAGAAAGGTTTTTCCCATCATCTCAGTCAAGTAAGAAGAGCTGTGAGAGAATTATCTTCAGATATCAGTTGTTTATCCTTTGGAAGAAATAGTGTCTGAGGCTTCCTTGGAGATTTCTAATGGCTGGAATCGCTTCCGTGATTCAGTAACAGAAAATAGGAACACTGGGCACAAAGTTCCTATACTTTCCAAGGAATAGGGCAAGGATGCCTGAAAAAGAGTCAAGTAATTCCCTGGGAGGGAATATAGTCGGGAAATTTTAAAAGGGCCCTACTCCAGAGAACTGAATTGTGAATATCCTGGTGGCTGAGTGACCCACCTGAGATATCATTCAACAGTGGGGAGAGATTTCATTGAACTTGAGTTTAAAGGATTATGGGAAAAGAATAAAGTTGCTCTAATGTGTCCAATTTATTCAAGAAAAGTTGTAACTATTTAACTTTAACCTTCTTAATTTACTGAGGACATTTGTATAAAATGTAAAAGTCTGTTTTTAAAACTTCTTTTCTATTTTTAACAAATTTTTAAAAATTGTATTTCAAGGCCATATAAAAATATAGTTCTATTATCTTTAATAAACATGTCAGTATAGTAATAGCATCCTCTGCCTTTCTTTCTTTTTTTTTGGAAGGGGAATTTTTTTTTGTTACCTTTAAAATACTTTTAGCATTTTTATAAATGTTCCATGGTGTTTGAAAGAAATCTATGTCCTTTTAAAGAAGGTAAGTTTTTCTATATCTGTATCTGTATTATTCATACCTATAGCCAAATATAAGATAAAAGGATTCTTTCAAAAAAGTATCCATCAGAAAAGACAAAGTACCTTTCTTATATTTGAAACCCATGGCAAGTTCCAAGAGAAACAGAAGAAATTGTGAAATTCTTTATGCTTAGCAGCAGAAGTATTAGACAGGATAGATAGTAAACTAAGGCAAGGAGGAAGAGGGAAGCCCTTGAAATTCTGTGTATACTGCTTCCACGGGAAAGAAAACCTCTGTAACAATTACTCTAGCTGAGAAAGAAAGCCTGTGTGGCAGCATATCAATAAAAAGGCCCAGAAGTGGGAGATGGAAGGGAGCCTAGAAGCTCCTGGAATTCCAAGAGTCGGTACATTCAGATTGCAGCTTTTTGCTCAAGCATATAGACAGATTGGCTACTTCATTTTTTAGTATACATGAGGCATTAAAATTAGCTGAGTGCCTGCTTGTAGCTTCTGGCCCAAGTGTATAAAACAGACTTACTAACAAACTTATTGACAACTTTATTTTCTCTGTACATCATAGGGCATTAAGACTAGTTACAGAGGACATTCAGCCGGGTGCCTGCCTGTACTTCCACACTTACGTGTGTTTCATAAATAAACTTTCATATCTTATTTTTACTATACATGTCTGTCTTCCACCTGAATTCTTCTCTTGCAAGCAAGGCAAGAACCAAGGACAGGAAGCCCCCTTGACTAGGGTCTCCCTCATGACATCTTTTAGGGCTATGACTCGGATTCCACCCTTTGTCTCTAGCTGCTCAGAATGCATTGACAATCTCACCGGTAAAGTTTTATTGCTTGTTTCACCTTCAGGGTTGAAGGATACACAACAGCACTGCGGACAAGGAGTATTCAGATATACTGTCCTCTGTTTGGAGGCAGAAGCAAAGATAAAATGTAAGATGAGGGCTCACGTTCAGCAGCGCTCCAAAGACTGAAGAGGCACTTCTCTCTGGTCCAAGTTATCAGGTGTCCCTACATGAGATGCAGCCTTGCAGAGGTGCCTGTGGTTAATTCTTAAGTCATGTAGGAGCCTCATAGGAAACCTCCATCACTGTAATGTAGCCTTGACTCATCCAGGGTGCAAACTAAGGGCCAGTCACCGAGCACTCTGAGCCCCACTGGCTGTTATAGACAACTGGGGGAGAAATGGAGGCACATAGGAGAGCTGGGGGTGACCAAAAGTGGAATAGCTTTGGGGAGTCCCTTTCACAAAATAGCATGCTTTTGACTTCTACACAAAATCCCCTAGTCTTTTCTGCCTCTAAACCATGACCAAGAAACTCACTGACCTGTTGTGAAACTGCTGCCTCTCTCTCTGGAGAAGCTGTATTGTATTTGCCAGGCGATCGTCTTGCTCTTTCCCTCTTGAGAGGCTTACTCCTTCTCGGGCATAAACATTTTATCCCCTCCTAAACTCTAAGGGTCCCACTGAGACTTGCAGGCAGGGGAGCAGTGGGCAGCAGTAGCTCCACCCAGGCTACCCCCTCTGGTCCTGTCTCCAGGAGCCAATTTTCCTCGAACTTCCAGGTGAACCAAGGCAGACCCACTTTGGCTCACTCCTTTCTTGTAACTTTTCTAAGGAGCCAAAGCAGCCCACCTAGGCTCTCTGCCTGTTGCTTCCTCCACCCTAAGTCTTTCCTTTGTTTCACTGTCTCTGAAGCAATAACTCCTCCTCCCTCAATATGCAAGAGAAAAACTGGCACTTTTAAAACTGAAGCAGCTGAAGGTCACTCAAGTCTGATATTTACCCCCAACTTCTCCAGCCTCTTTGCGGTTGTCAAGGTTACTAGATAATAACAAAGCTCACTTTTGAGCACTCTGTGTATCTGCTATTGGGAAGAAGAAGTGCTTCTGAATGTTAACAAAATGTAGTTATAAATTGACTAATCTAAGGTATGCTAATAACTTACTCTTGGTTGTCACTAAAGTTAAAAATTCTAATTAATTTGGGAAATAATATATTGTTTTAGTAATAAAGGTAAATTATAGAACTGAAGTTTTCTCAGCCTATATTGATGTTTCATACTTTTTATTAGCACCTTAAATAAATAGTTAAGTATCATTTCATAATATATTCCTTAGGTCAAGTATGTTTGACAAGTTTTATAGGGTTTAAATTTTAAAAGACTTTTTCTTAATCTAGAAATGCTTTTGAGGTACTTCAAAGGGTCCCTGAAACAATCTCAAGGATTTATTCTTTCTTCTTACAAAAAAGAAATTTTAGACTAACCAGATTTTTTAATACATCAGAAGCTTTCTCAAATAAAGAAATTATGTAAAAATCTCCAAGAGTCTACAAAGTTCTAATATACTTTCATTTATGATTCTGATGCTTATTTTAGAATGTTGTAACTTGCAGAAAGGACAAGCGAAGTTGCAGAAGGATTGTGTACATTGCAGAAGTGAAAGAGGGTCTATACAAGTTAAAAAGGAGTGTGTAGAGAGAAAGAGCAAAAAGAGAAGGAATTGAGAAAGTGAAAAAAAGGAGAGAAAGGATAAAGGAAAGAGACATACAGGAAGAAAAGATAGGGGAGCAGGAAACTAAAGAAGGGAAGTAGAAGTGAGGGCAACCAGGAAGAAAGAAAAGGAAAGGCACATAGGTAAATGGTAAAGATAATTTTAATAAAAATTGCTTTAAAAATATGGATAGCCAAGAGCTCCCTTTGATTTTCCAAAGCCAACTGTCATTCCCCAACAGAAACCCCAGGTATAATTAGACAGTGGGAAACAAATTAATTATTCAAAATATTATTACAAAAGGCAAATTGCATTGTCTATCGAATTATAATGACTTGTGACCTAACTTGGAATTGTAACAGGGTGCAGTAAGGAGGGGGGCCCTAAAAAAGAATTTGGAATGGGGTCCAGAGCTCAGGGTGTCCAGGAAATATTAAGACGTCCTCACCCCACCCCCACCAGGGGGAAGGGAAAAATGGAACAGGGCCATTGAGAGTTGTTTTGCATAGCAACGGTTTCAAAGCTAACCTTAGGAATGGTCATTTAACATATCTATAACCCTTAACTGGTTTCACAGATATGCTGAATAGCTGTGGCCAAGTTTTAAGCCAGGGAGAAGGGAATGGCTTCTACCCAGGATGTAACTGGGGGCTGGTCCCCTGAGTTACAACACCCCCGTGAGAGCTTGGAGTTGATTGGCTCCACACCATGGGGCCACACTTGCCCAGACTCCCAATGGTAGCCCAGTAAACTTGTAATAATACAGAAATACTGGCAGGTGTAACTGACTGTGGGAGGAGTTGGAAATGGGGCTGCAAATCAGGATGGGCACGGGGATTTAAACCCAGATGTGGCAGCCATTAGAGGTTCAGCCATGCGGCTTCAGCAGAGTAAGGGTCCTCTCTTGCCCAGGTGAAAGAGAGAGAGCCATGTGGTTTCAGCAGAGCTAGGACCCCCTCTTGCAGTCATGAAAAAGAGAGCCATGTGGCTTCAGAGTTAGGTCCCCTCTTGTCCAGCTGAAAAGGGAAAACCATGCAGCTTTTCCAGAATGGAGATCCCTGCGGCCAGGTGAAGAAGAAAGACACATGCTTTTGGTGGAGTGCGGACCCCTGCAGCTTTGGTAGAAGAGGCCCAAGTGGCTTTGGGGTGCTCCCTTTGGCCGCGTGGCCTGGGAAGCAGGAGAGACTTTGACTGGAACTTGGTACAAAGAATTCTTGCCAGCGGAAGGTGCTGCATGACTTTGAATTAATTGGAGATCCTGCCTAGACAGTCAACACAGCTGATGATACCAGCGGCCTGGAAAAATGGACATGTGTTCTTTTCCTGATATATGGTACCCCGAATTGGGACAGGGGGAGAGGGAAGAGCTGTGTGTGTGTGTGTGTGTGTGTGTGTGTAGGTGTATACCCTAAAGGACTTTGATATTTTAATGGGGCATTAGGCCTGAATAGCATTAAATAAACATTTCATTTCCTTTTCACAAATCTCTGGCTTTGAGAGATGTCTTTCCAATTGGCAGCGGACAGATGAGCCCAGTAGGTATTAGTATACTGTCCTGGGGAGGGGCCCCTGTTGTTCTGTAGCAGTTTTTGGGCATCCCTCAGTGGGCCAAATATTGCCCCCCGCCTTGGACCTCTGTTCTGTAACAGAATGACCTACAAATTGTTCTGACACTGCTACACTATAAATAAAAAGCAGCACACATGGGGCTGCTAGGGCTTGTACCAATACATTGGTCATCATACACAATGTCATCTATGTCAACCAAGGAGTTTAGTGGTCAATCAGGGCTAATGACTTAAAAATCTACCACCTACGTAAGGAAGGAGCACACCCAGAGGGCATATAAGTTCCCTTTAAAATCTCCCCCAGGAGAAGACTAAGGTAGAGAAGGAGGTTTCCCCTGAAGAACAGAGAAACACCCAGAGCCTTCAAAAACAAGGCAGGCCAGGTATAGGTTACACTGTAAGGCTAACTATTCTGGAAACCCAGTGTCCAGGAGGGGACGCGTTTAAAATCTTACAAATTTATTCTCCTCAGGGGGCCTCCTGCACACTTTTTCAAATCATGTCTCTAATTTCCAACATAACCAGGAATAGAACAAAGGACGGATACCTTAAGACTTGTGCCACAACTTAGACCACTAGCATTTCCTCACATTCCAACATTTACCCTCTTCTCCCCTCAGTTGAGTTCCTCCAGCTCCCCAAAATATCCATTAAACTATGGGGATCCTGCTCATTAATAGACTCCTTCTCACTGGTCAAAGACAAACTTGAGGGACAAACATTCTCATCCTCTGGAAGTATCCTTCTGTATCGGAAATGTCTGTTCTGGATACTGAGGTCTCAGGTCTAAGGACACCAAGCCCTCAGGTTATGACCCCAGAACACTGGGCTGTCTCACCTTCTGGTATTTCTTATTTCCAAAGGGGAAGTCAAGAGTTCATCCAGGTGGGAACCCATTGGGCTGTCTCCTTCCCAACTGGTCATAATTCTATCCCCAAACTCTAAAGAAGAAAAGACTGGTATTCTTTTGCAACACTATCTGGCCTCAATATTGTTGGGAACAAGAAAAATAGTCTCAGCCCCAAGGAACCTGCATCCCTAGCAAACATCCTGTAAGTAGATTGAAATCTGTTTAGTTTCAAAATTTTCCTCAGTTGAGTTAGACCCTATCCTGTTCCCGCGCACGGGCTCTGTAAGCCAATAGCTAACCACCACATCTGCTTCTGTGCAACGCTTGCTTGCTTGCCTCTATATAAGGACTTAGCTGTAAGCGCTGCGCGCGACTCTCATTTGCAGCCCTTGCGGGCACTGTGTCTCTGGACACTTTGAGAGTTCGCCCCTGTGCAGGTTAAACTTGGCCAATAAAGTAACATCTTTGGAACCCTGAAAGTCTCCGACATTTGTTCTCGCGGTTGGTGGATGCAACAAATATCAGTTAGCTGATAGGAAATCCTGGCCACTACACAAAAGCTTCCAACTGGATGTCTTTTACAAATGCCTAGGCAGGAGGTCAGGAATCTCCTGTGTACAGACAGTCTTTTATTTAAGGGGCAGAGGGGACCTGTGCTACAAATAAAAGCTAACTCCTACCACAGTGCCATCTGGTAGCCATTCCATAGGCACTTCCCCATCCACAACACACTTTCAGGAAAAACTCCTTTAGAAGAGGCACCCTCAGCATTTTCATCACTACTGCCATATCTGGGACATATCCGGGACCTCCAAACCAATTAACAACCCTCAGGAGTTCCATCCCTAAGTCCTCTCCACCAATTAAGCCTTTACCATTTATTGAGGCTGCCAGAGAGTGTGGCCCTCAGCTAGTACATAGTTCCTGCCCCCTTTCTCTTATAGAACTTAAACAGATCAAGGTAGATTTGGGAGGCTATTCCCACAACCCAGATAAGTACGTACATACATTCCAACACCTTACCCTAACCTATGAGTTAACCTGAAAGACCACTATGTTTATCTTAGGGCAGACCTTATCAGGTCTTCAGCAGGAAAGGGTAATAAATAAAGTCAGAAAATTTACTAACAATTTATCTCTATCTCATAACAAATACCCCAGAGGAGAGTCAGCAGTCCCACAGGCAGACCCTGAATGGGAACATAATAACTCCTCCCCAAAATACCAAAGAAATCCCTTTCTAATTTGTATTAAAGCAGACCTCAAGGCAAGGTGACAAAAGGCCATTAACTAGTCCAAGGTATCTACCACCAGTGAAGGTCTGGATGAGAATCCCACCACATTTATAGGAAGACTAAGAGAGGTGTTTATCAAGAACACCAACCTAGATTTAGAATCATATGAAGGCCAAGTCATACTAAAAGATAAGTTTCTAGCCCAATCTGCCTCTAATCTTAAGAGCAAACTCCAGAAGCTTATCCAGGAAGCCAGAGTCTCCTTAAAGAAGATGTTAACCACAGCCAATACAGTCTTCTACAACCAGGATCGGGAGAGATAGGCCAGGGATCAAGGGAAGGAAAAAGGAAGGTTAGACCTGCTCAAATTTCATCCACCCTTGCAGGACAGCCACATCCCACTAGTTCTTCCAGGTCCACTACCAAGGACACTAAGTATGTTATATGTTGAAAGACTGGGCACTGGAACAAGGAATGCCCAGTGGCAAGCCACCTCAGGAACTATGCCATAGGTGCAAGAAGGCCACTGGGCAGCACTCTGTGACTCTGGCCAAAGGGCTCCTAGGCCTAAATTCCCAACTGCTTTGCAGATAGCAACTCAGGATTGAAGCTGCCCGCCTCAGTCAGCCCACTTCAGGGAGGTCATCATTACTGGACAGGGTACTCATGGATTTGGTAGGTAGGGTGGTAACTTTCTTCCTAGATACTGGGGTCACCTACTCTGTTTTTACTTCCTTCTCCAGACCCTTCTCCTCACAATCCTAGTCTGTCCTAGGAGTAGCAAGAAAGCCTACCACCAGGAATTTTCACTCCTCCATTGGGTTACCTCCTTTGGGTTACCTCAGGTGTTGCTTTACATATTCTTTTCTCATAATCATGGAGTGTCCAATCCCTTTACTCCAAAGGAACCTCCAAAACAACAGGACAACACTATCTACTCACGTCGGCCAATAGAGGAGCTTACACTCCTCTTCAAAAAAGAAAAACCTATTGCAAAGAAGAAAAATAATAATTAGCACTTTAGTATAATTGTCTCTATCATATTCCTGAGACTTCAGGTAGGGTCCCAGGCCCTCCTCTGTTAACCAACAATGTTTGTTTTTCTTGTTTTCATATCCCTACTGTACTCAGGACCTCTACCAGGAGAGTAAGAGGCAAGTATAATAGTAAACTTTTCCAATATCATTGCTACTGGAAATCAACTTTCCAATTGCTAGATCTGCCACAGGCAGCCACTTACAATGCCCCCCACACCTCAGTTCCAACCTGCAACCATTTATTGTCAGAGTCCTCCCAAAATTTTCATGAAGCCAGTCTTTTATTAGTAACCTCCCCCTAGTTCCAGGTGGCTTCCCTCGTACCAGTCTCACCCCATTCATTAATCAGACCTATACTTGGTCATATTGAGGTTTTAATGCAAAACCCTAAAAGAATCCTATTGTCATTATTTTATATCCAATAAATGCACCAATAAACTAGAACTAGACAATTTTGTCCCATCTCTAATATATCCAGTGACTTTTTCTAGCAATACTTCTTATACCCTTAATCTGACCTACTGGTATCCACTAAATCGCAGGGAGCAGCTAGGTATCTAGACATTAATTCTCTAAATAATCCCCAGAACACCTACAGCTATTGGCAAGGATAAACTAATATTAACTGGAAACTTGTTTACCAAGTTCCCCAAACACATAGAGCACTCACAGTCAAAGCACCCTCTCTTAAAAGGAGGACCTCTTTCCCCTAACTGCAAGGGAGACCCCTACATGGTCCAACCCTATCAGCCTGGTTTTCAACAACATGTTCTTGGTAGGTGTGTACTTCTCATGGATACCTCTTTGTCTGTGGACACCTCCAAAATAACCTACCTTATAACGGCAGACCTTATACTAAGTTTCACACACCATTATCTGCTCTACCCTACTCATGTGTTGACAACACACAATTTCAAGGCCAGCGCACCTTAGGTTTCTTTAGTGACCAAGAAGTTTTTGTCACTATACACAATGCCACTCGGCCTCAGGATAAAAGGGCCATTGATCCCATTATAGCCAGCATAGGGGCAGCCGTTGGCCCAGCAACTCCATGTGGAGGATTTGTTTACCATGAAGCCACCTTAAGAAAGTTAACAGACAGTATAGCTACTCTAGAAAAAAAGTATTAGCAATGCCCTAAAAAAACTTAAAACTGTCTCTATTCTGTCACTAATGTCATGCTAGATAACAGGCTAGCCCTTGATTATCTTTTAGCATCAGAGAAAGGTTATGCACAGTCATAAACAAAACCTGCTACATGTGCATAGACTCTTCATACCAAGTAGAGAAGGACATCAAAAGGATCTATGACCAGGCTACCTGGCTCTATAACGTTAGAAAAGGGAACCCTATTACCAGTTCAGTATGGGATGCTGTGAAGTCTGCTTTCCCCTCCGTTATCTGGTTTTTATGCCTCCTTGGACCCTTAACAGTTACAGTCCTTCTACTCATCTTTGGACCACACCTCTTAAACTTGCCAAATTTGTCACCTCTAGTATACAATTCCATGTCAACACGATGACTCTTCTGAGATTGCAGCCCATCCCTGCTTTGGGAGAACAGCCAACTGCCTCTCTATCCTAGTCTCGAATCCCATTCCCTTACCTGCCTTAGATCAGGCTGCTGGCATGTTCCGTAAAAAACCCTAACCCTTACCTGCCTAGGGAGGGAACAAGTAACACTGTCCCAGAATTCACTTTATGACCTTAATTAGCCTGAAGTAGATACAGTAATTACTATCAACCCCTGGACCCCCAGGCACCTGACGTCTATCATGGAACAGTAGACAAACACTTCCCTCCACCAAATGCTTGAGGGAGGAATATTATTAGGTAGGATAGATAGTGAGCTAAGGCAAGGAGGAGGAGAGTCCTTGAAATTATATATACATATAATTTCCCCCCACTTCCATGAAGGAAAAAAAGCCTTTGTAACTATATTAATCACAAGGCCTGGAAGGAGAAGGAGGGTAAACCTAGAAGCTGACTGAAGTACATGTATAACTCCTGGAGTTCCAATAGTTGGTGCACTCACGTGAGCTGGGTGCCCACGTGCAACTCTTTTCTCAAGCGTGTAGACAAATTTGCATCTTCATTTTCCAATATACGTGAGGCACTCAGATTAGCTGAGTGCCTGCTCACAACTTCTGGCTCACATATATAAAACAAACTTACTAACAAACTTATTAACAATTTTATTTCCTCTATAATTTAGGGCATTGAGACTAGTTATGCAGAAACTGAAGAAAAATAAACCACTTTGTGCATCTTCCAAGTGCAGAATATTTAATAAACTATAAGTTTTATTATCAAGTTTGCCTTTTATTACCCAATAAGTATGTTCACATATTCATAAATATATCATTTATAGTGCAATATAGTGACTTCACGGGGCGGGGGAGGGAGAAGGAGAGAGGTGGAAAGGAGTAGGGGGGATAAGTGGTAATGGACAGAGACTTGACCTGGGGCAGTGAGAACACAATACAGTGTACAGATGGTGTGTTGTAGAATTGTGCAGCTGAAATCTGTATGATTTCATTGACCAGTGTCACCCCAATAAATTCCATTAAAAGCAAAGAAAAAAGACTAGTTATGGAAAGGGCATTCAGACCAGCTGGGTGTCTGCCTGTAGTTTCATGCTCATGTATGTTTCATAAATAAACATGCTATCTCAGTTCTACTATATGTATTTGTCTCTTGCCTGAAATTTTCTCTTGTGAGCAAAGCAAGAACTGAGGAGTGGGAGCCTTCTGACTCGAGTCTCCCCAATAGCAGAAGCAGCACATCTGATTTTTTTCCAGGTCTTATGAGTCCATCTGTGTATACAAAAAAGGATGGAAATAGCAGAGTTGTTCAATGCAATGACCCTACATGCCTCTCCAGAACCCTTGCAACATCTTAGAACTTTGCTAAGCCCACATTATGCTAGGATATGTTCAGCAAGGCAGTCAAAGATATTGGAGGTGGTCAGACTTATTTCAAATATGCTAGAAAACCAGAAGTGGGGTACAAAAATGGCATTCCCAAATTAGCAGGATTTATGCAAATTTAAAACATTTATACCCTTGGGCCCTGGCCTGCAAGGATCAGTTGTTTGGAGTGCCATCCAGTAAACAAAAAGGTCGTGGGTTTAATTTCTGGTCAGGGTACATGCATAGTTTGAGGATTCAGTCCCTGGTTGGGTGCATGTGAGGCAACTTATTTATTTTTCTCTCTCACATAGATGTTTCTCTCCCTCTTTCCTTCTCTCTCTTTCTTTCCCTCTCTCTAAAATCAATAAGCATATCCTTGGGTGAGGATACAAATTAAAAATTAAATAAAACAAAATTAAATTAAAATATTCATACCCTTTGGGCCAGGATTTCTACTTATAAATACCTATCCTAGAAAAATATTTGTACACCAACACTATACAAATATGGTATTCTGCATTTCAGACTTGTTAAGAGTATAGGTCTCATGTTAAATGTCCTTGCAACAACAGCTCCTCACTCCCCAAAAGATACAAAGAAACTCTGCAGAGTGTTGCATAATCTATTACCTTGGTTTTGGTGATGGCATGATGGGTATTTGCATATAGTCAAAGTCATCAAACTGTATACCTTAAATATATGCAGTTCTTTGTATATCAATTATACTTCAATAAAGCTGTTAAAGTAATTTTAAAAGATTTGGGTCCACTTTATTTTTTTGAGACTTCTGGGACATGAAAATTGAATAAATGTCAGAACAAGTTCCAAAAAAATGAACAGAAACTTTCATAGAACATTGTTTTAAGAATGAAAAATAGGCAGTTATCCAAATGTTAGTCATGTAAGGGTTAACTAAATTATGAAATACTATGCAATAATTATAAGTAAAATGTATGTACTGACATGTGAGATCCATAAGACACTAAAATTTTTTTAACGAAGTTGCAAAACAATATATAAAGCCTGACCCATTTGCAAAAATGTTTATAAATGCTCAGAAAAGGCTTTGGAAATACCACAAACTATTTTATAATATACTTTGAGAAGGCAAATGGAACTGGAGAGGGGATGCTTAAAGGATACTAAAGATATACTTCTTAACAGATTAAACTTTACAATGAAGATATTCTTATGTATTAATTATTTAAAAGACTATAATAAAAATGTAAGAGAGTAAAAATCCTTCTCCGTACCACTTAGCAATTTGGGTTTTTGTTAACCCACAAAGCCAGAAAGTAAAATAAAATACATTATGGATTATAAACATTTAAAAATTTGCATTTTCATTTGATTATACAACACTAAAAGTTTATTCTGTTTTATTGCCACTAAAAATTTTACAGTATTATCTCCTTACCATTAGTGAAGTTGCCAGATTATAAATGCTATTGGCAAATGAAGAAGTTATCAGGTCAATATCCATAAGGTAGAAAGCATTTATCAAACATAAGCTCTACTTCCAGCACTGTATTAGACACAAATATCACCAAGCATCTTGGAATTTCAAAATGTAGAATGTAGTGGCATCATATCTGGGCTGGTCATAGAGTTTCTGAAAAATTATTCCACATAACTCCTAGTTACTGGACATATGTACTTTCAATATTATGATAATTGAGTACTTCAATAATGGCAGTTAACTGCTGTGGTATTGTCTTGCCTCCATTCAAGGCCAGGCAGGTTCACATGGAATTTAGACAGAAGAAAATTTACGGAGTTGTTGGGATGTCTGATATGACTTTATTCTGGGGTGGGGAAGTCCACACACACAGCAGGCCGCATGTCACACCATGGGAAGTCCCAGCTCCCTTATGTATTAGGTGTGCACAAAGCCAACAAGGTGCCAACACTGACCTTCAGTTACATAACAGCTCCATTCTACACATGCGGGCCCTTGCTCAAGGCCACATGAACACTGCCAAACCACAGTCTCCTGGACATCTGGATGAAGGAGCCAGACTGACTCCATTTAGATTAATAATAAAATAAAATCATTAAAATACCATATTGAATAAAACTATTGTCACTATTTTGAATAGGAAGTGAGGGTAAAAGACTTTAAGTACCTAAGGACATATTGTAAATAAGTGGGCCGCATATTTCATCTCTTCTACTCTAACACTATATCTCCTCCCTAACTGTCTGGCAATTTTGAAAGACTTGCATGAAAATGTTAGCCACTCCTGCCCATTTTATTCTTTAAGTTTTGACCTGAAATAGAAAGTCTCAGAAACTATTCAATTTTCTCATCCGGAACATTGCATTGCACATAAATGTTATGAATACCTTACTATAAAATGGGCCATTACATGTATTTCAACTCATTTTTAAACAGTTTAGATTCACTCATTTCTGATCTTCTATTTCTTTAAAATCTTCTAGAAATAGTTCAATCTTTCTTTATACTCTCTGAAGTTTTTCCAGTTTAAGTTTTATTTAACAAGTATTACTTTTAAAACACCAACCCTCCTGAGTAGTTTAGATATTCTATCATTAATGTGAATTACTTTATTGGATCGCTCCCATCCAAGACTCGGAGTTCTCAAAAAATGTAATGTAGATAGAGTAGAGTTGCTGGGTAGATGGATAAGGGAAGGTGAAATAATGACCAAAGGTCATTTTAGAGTATGACAATGGGATAGAACTGACCCAGGAGTCCATCATCAGCTTTGGTCAATAAGGGACAGAGTATGTCAGGATACAGGAAAGATTTGAAGAAATGATGGTGGAAATAGATTTGATTATAAAAATGATGTTGGTAATACCACTGTTGATCATGCCACTGTTAATACTGATGAGCATTTCCAGTGTGCTTAACCAAGAGCCAAGCACTGATAAACCCTTTATCATTATATTATTTACTTATTTAATTTATCCCCACTCTGCAGATGAGAAAATGGAGGCTTAGAGACCTTGAGCAGCGTAAGTAGTTTACATGTTAGTAAATAGAGACAGCCAAAGTAATTTTTAATATTTCTAGCATCAGATTTCATATATATTGGGGCAATTCTCTAAGTTAATTCTATGAACTATGTATTTGTTTTAGTGTTCAAAATATAAATAAAAACCTATGGTGAGATTTCCATTGCTTAAATTGTGTTTTCTCCCATGAGACTCAGAGTAAAGAAGGAACAAATGACCTGTGAAGGTCAAGGAAAATCTGCCTATTGAAGCAATTATGATCCCTACTCAAATGCCTTTCTATTTTCTTACATTTTATGTGAAAGCCTCCCCTCTGCTGCCCTTGTCTAAGGACTCTCCATCACGGCCTTCATCATGGCTCTCCTGCTTCCCTCACTATTATGATTTTCATATGAGTTTTTGGCTCACTATGGCTTTGCCAAAGTGACGTCTATCCTGATGTCTATCATGGAACTATCAGTCCCTGATAGTCTCCTTCATGGAGAGCTTGGACTCTCTATGAACGTCCTGGGAGTTTTTCTCTGTTACCTAACACAGGTGTATCTCAATGTCAAATTCCTAGTGTTGCACACTTTGATTTGTCCAGTTTGAGTCAGTTTTCCATTCCTGGTATAATCAGTTATTATCATGGTCCATGTGATAATGAAGATGCACCCCCTGTGGGCTTGTAACTGGGAAGCATTTTTCCTAAGAATATGAATTTTAAAAATGATTAATATTTTTCAGCACTATGTCTTTGAAGCAATAGATGAAAAAGCCAAACTTTACTGGATAGAGAGGGGGCTTAAGAAATAGGAGAAAACCTGTAAGAATAAGCCAGAAGAGCAAGAGGCTGTGGGTAGTAGGAAAGATACTAAAAGGGGAGGGAAAAAATCACAAGCTCATTTCAATTTAATGTAAAACACAAAGGAGAAACACATGGAAGTAAATGAAAATGATGTCATTTTATGCTGAAACTAAGGCAAGAGCCACAGAGAATTAAGATGTAACATCGCTAAGGGCCAGGTGGAATATCTTCACTAAATGATGAAACTAGTCTCAGATTTGGGTTAGAACTGAAAATTCTATGGATTCTATGAACCCAAATCTAGCTTAATGTAAAAGGTTGTCTTTTAAAAGTTTTCTAGGCGAACTCGGAAATGTGATTTTTATGGTCTCTTTTGCTTTTTCTTTGTTCAGTTCAATGCTATAATTATATTTTAAACTTTCTAGTTATGAAGGAATTTGTTAAGAGAAAGGAAGAGATCACTGTTCCCACACCCATAGACTTTGGATAACTCAAGAGGGGACAGGTGGATGTTATTTAACTCTGCATCCTTAGCAATCAGCACAGGGTCTGTCTTCCACATAAATAAATGCTGAATGATTTTTTTTCATAAATATTTGCTGAAAGATTCCAACCTGAAGCAGACCACCGCAAGCTGCCCGGTGTCTTATTATCAGTCACAGGCCATGTCAAGAGCAGAGATGATTGAGCGATTGGAGCAGGCAGTAAAAAAAAAAATTAGAATAATAAAATTCAACTGCAAGCATGACTTTAGCATTTCTGAACTTATAATAGCATGGCTCAAACTGGGACTAGATAGATTGACTACCATGCTTGGGTCTAACCTTGAACAACTAATGGAGCAAATTTTGTATTCCAATACTATCAGCAACAGATCAAAGGCTTGGTGGTGCATTAAAAGTATTCAGAAAAGTCTGGAAGTAGAACTGATGATGACACAGTGCATGCTCTACGTTTAAGCAGTTGACTCACGTACTCACCCACTACTCAGCACCTAAGATTCCTTTGCTGAGTGATGAACAAATGGGTAGCAATAGGCTATTTTTCTGACACTCTTGCCAAGTAACTAAACCATAAGTACAGTGAAGAGATTGCGTGGGCCAACTAGATATAATGGTGTTGGCTATTTCATAAAAAGGTTTTCCTCCAATTCATGACAACCGTGAATGCAAATACCACCCTTTGATCTGTAGGAAAATCAAAATGAATTGTTAAAGTAGTTTTTTTCTCCAAAATCTTTTACTAACTAATCTCACAGAAATTACATGAAAAAAAAAGATTGTGGACAAGGGAAGCAAGGAAATCCCTAAGTTATTCAGTCTCAGTCTCCACATGTTTTACATTAACTTAAATTTATCTTATAGTTCCCTTAACATTATCTCAAGAATGACCATTTCTCTCCATCTCTAAGCTGACAAGAAAAAATTGCTCTTCAGAGAATATGAGAAATGAGTACATATATTTTTAAGTATGATATTCATATGTATTTAATCCAAGTACAAAATTTAATTGAAATTAAATGGTGTCTGACTTTCTGAGTGCTCATTTGGAGATTTTGATTAATGGCTTACTAAGAAGGGCCACAGGCTATGAAATAACTTGTGATCTTTTATTACTTGGAGTCAGGTGAGATTTCAATTTATTTGAACACCAAATGCCATTCTGATAATGAATGTTAACTTCTAGGGCACCTCACAATTTTCTTTTAAAAAGCCTCCATTTTGTCTAAATTACATGTTTGGCTACTATGTTACTCTTATCTCTTCTGTCTTAGAGTTTGGCTCTAACGCAACTGTTGCAGCTGGACCAAGCTGCAATATTCTTGCCTGGCAAGAACCTGTGGAATTTGAACTCATGCTTTGAGAAAATTTCATTTTCCCTTTATATTAATTGTAGTGTCAGAAACAAAATACTTCCAAGCTACAGAGTAGGATGTTTTTTCCCTCTATATTCTCTCTCTTTGCCCCACTATTATGGAATTAAAACTACAAACGTTAATAAATCCTTTGATATATGTTAGCTTAACATGTATTAACATATATGCTGTTAAACTAACATTGTCATGGAGTATCCTCTAATATACTTGGGTGATTTTTAAAATAATAATACACACAAACCTCTTATCTACAAAGCAGTTACTATAATAGAGGACACATATAAAGCAGAATTTGTGCCCTCATGAATTTTTTCATAAGTTGGTGCACCTTCAGAAATTGATAAAATTTGGCTTCCTTTCCTCCTAGCTCCATACCTATTTTTTGGTTTATAAAAATTCTAGGTTCATACCACAGTCTCAAATCAGCATATATCATGAGAAAATAAAAGATTCCTCTGTTATTTGTTGCCTTATTCACCTAATTACTTTTACATATGCATCTGGTTGAATCACATTCTAAATCCTAGATGCAAAGGAGACCAAGAAATAAAGTTATAGCTTCCTAAAGTATACAAGGGTATTCAAAAAAATAATAGGTCAGCCACAAATGAGAGCCATGTCCATTAACTATCCTTTGCTGCCCAATGTCAACAATTACTTCTTTTATTCAAACTTACAGAACACTATTTTCTCAACCAACATTATGTCACTATCATGTGAATAAAAAACACTTTCACTCTATGTTAAACGAAGCAATCCAAATCTCATTATTTACTACATTTCATTGCTGGTCAGGATTCCTCAGAAATATTCATTCCCCCTCTAATTCCATCATGATCCTGTCAAAATATTTTGTAAGCTATGGACTAAATACTAAGGTTAGCTACTACCTACCCCTCCCTACAACAGGAAAATGGGTTTGGAAGGGTGGTCTAATAAGGTAGTTATGATAGGATGAGGAACCTCTACTGGAAATCCAACTATTTCAATGCAATCTTCTGTTGGGAACATTCTGCCTGGTTTCAGAAACTGTAATCCGCGGTGGCTAAGGCTCAATAAAAAGACCTTGGGACCATAAGCCACTAAGGAGACAAAGCTTATCTCCCTGACAGAGGTGCTGCCTCTGCCAACTTTACTTCACCCTGCCTGGGCCCATGTGGATGACCAGTTTGCCAATGATGAGTAAGATTCCTCAAGGGAGGGATGACCTAAGACAGGCATGGTAATGGGAATCCTCAGGGAAGTACTTGGGGGGCTATACAAAAGAGGGTGATGGACCCTTGCCCCTCAGCTTTGAAATAGCCTGAGTCCTCATTCTGTCTGCAAGAAGTCTCCTAATCTCATGGCTGCCTTACTTCCCCACCCCGACTTAAGCCTAAAACAATGCCTTAAGCCTGAAACAATGCCAGATGTGGGTGGGGCCCTGTGCTGGAAAGGGCAGGTTTCCCGAGGTGATCAGGCTGAAGAAAGAATGCATAAAATCCCACGAAACCTGCTTTGCTAACACCCTCAATTTAAATGATAAGGCTCCAAGCATAAAATGAATTTGTTTCTCCAAAGTTTTATGGACTTTTAGATGTCTGACCCTGACTCTAAATAAGCTCTCATAGTCTTTGAATGTTATCTATTGTTTGATCCTTGCTGCCTGACAGTGATTGATGAGCTTTACTTGTACACTCTGTATTCCTATGCAAATGAGCCCAATAAAAGCCCATTAAGAAAAAGGCTTCTGGCCCTTCTCCTTTGAGAGATCAGCCACCTTCCCTCCCCAAGCAGATCAGGTCTTGGTATTTTCTTCCATGGTGGACAGGGTGGCCCTGCAGGTGGAGCCCCTTACACTGTTCACCTTTTTTCTAGATTTCCAATTGTACATCTTTATTTCTATTTAGTAGAATTTATTTTATTTTGAAAATACAGTCTGTCTTAATTTTTCTAAGTGGGAGCAACTGAAACAGCTTTTCTGTGTTAGAGTCAGGTGGTAGCAAGTCGGGATATAATGGTGGCATCAGCAGTCAATATACCAGACTCCCAAGAGCAAAAGAGACCTGGGGAGGGAGTCACAGGCTGCCTATACATCTAGAGTTGTTTTGTAACATTTTTCTGCTCAAATAGTTGAAAAAAACTGCATTGTTTTAATTATGAAAAGCAGCACCTATAAAAGGAGAGAAATTTTATGAATGTGATAAATGACTCAGATATGTACAAGAGGTAAACTCAAAAGTCACTGAGAAGCAATTTGCAGAGAGAAAAGCAAGAAAAAATTTTAGTTGGGTTACCATCATGTTCAGATTTGATTGAATATGCAGATTAATTGCCTTTTAAAAACTTTATTGAAATAAAATATTCACAAAAGAGAGGAGATATATAATAAATGAACAGCTCAATGGATTTTTGCAAAATGAACACACATGAAACTAGACCTTTCAGAATTCATTTCCACATAAAACTCTCAGATTTTTGCAAACATGAATTAATAAAGTATTAAAAAATTTCAATTATACCTAACATTCAATATTATATTAGTTTCAAGTGTACAGCATAATGGTTAGTCACTTATATAACTTATGAAGCAATCCTTCCAGTAAATCTAGTACTCACCTATCACCATACATAGTTATTATAATATTATTGACTATATTCCCTATGCTGTACTTTACATCCTCATGACTATTTTGTAATTGTCAATTTGTATGTCTTGATCTATTCACCTTCTTCACCCAGCACCCTTAAGCCCCATCCCTTCTGGCAATCATCAGTTTCTTCTATGTATCTATGAGTTTGTTTCTATGTTGTTTGTCCATTTATTTTAGCTTTTCAGATTCCACATATTAGAGAAATATAAGACATTTGTCTTTCTCTGTCTGAGTGTTTCATTTAGCACAATAAACTCTAGGTCCATACATACTGGTGCGGATGATAAGATTTCATTCCTTTTTATGGCTGAGTAGTATTTCATTTCATTATATATATATGCATACACACGTACCACCTTTTCTTTATCCAATCTTCTATCAATGGATAGATACTTAGTTTGTTTCCATATTTGGCTATTGTAAATAATGCTGCAGTGAACATAGAAATGCATATATTTTTTCAAATCTTTTTGGATCCCATTCAAAAATGGGGTTGCTGAGTCATGTGGCAGTTTTATTTTTAATTTTTTGAGGAACATGGGTAATATTTTCCATAGTGGCTATACCAATTTGCAACTCTACCTACAGCACATGAGGTTTCCCTTTTCTCCACATTCTCGCCAACACTTGCTTGTTGATTTATTGATGATAGCCATCTTGACAGGTGTGAGGTAACACTTTACTGTGATTTTAATTAGCATTCTAAGATTATTATTGACACTGAGCATCTTTTCCTATGTCTATTGGCCATCTGCATGTCCTTTATGGACAATATCTTTTTAGGCCTTCTGCTCATATTTTAATTGAATTTTGTTTGGGATATTTGGGGGGGAGTGTGTTAAATTATATGAGTTCCTCATATACTTTGAATATTAACCCCTTATCATATATATCATTAGCAAATATATTCTTCCATTCAGTAGGCTTTTTGTTTGGTTGATAGTGTTCTTTGCTGTGCAAAAACTTTTCAAGCTGATGTAGTCCCATCTGTTTGTCTGTTTGCTTGTTTCTTTGCTTTGTTTTCTTGGCCTGAGGTAATATATCCAAAGGAGTCAAAAAAAGAAATTACCAACAGTTATTCTTTGATAAGAAATTATCAAGGAGTGCACTGACTATGTTTTCTTCTGGGGATTTTATGTTCTTACATTTAAGTCTTTAATCCATTTTGAGTTTATTCTTATGCATTATGTAAGAAAGTTGTCTAGTTTCTTTTTTTTTTTTTTTTGGCATGTATCTGCCTTGTTTTCCCAATACTATTTACTGAATAAACTGTCTTTGCAAAATTGTATATCCTTGTCTCCTTTGTCACAGATAAATTGATGATATAGATGTGGGTTTATTTCTATAAATAAAAAGGCTCCCTGTTGTGTTGTATTGATCTATGTAGTTTGAAATAGGGTAACATGATATCCTGAACTTTGTTCTTTCTCAAGATTGCTTTGGCTATTGGTCATTTGTGATTCCACATAAATTTTAGAATTATTTATTCTACTTCTGAGAAAAATGACATTGGTATTTTGACAGGGATTGCATTGAAACTATAGATTATTTGGGGTAGTATGGGCATATTAATGTTATTAATTCTTCCTAACCATGATCATGGTATATGTTTATATGTTCCCATTTATTAGTATCTTCTTCCATTTCTTTCTTCATTGTCATAATTGTTCAAGTACAGGATCTTTACCTCATTGGTTAAAATTTTATTTTAGGTATTTTTATTTTTTTATGCAACTGCTAATGGAATTGCTTTCTTATTTTCTTATTCTGATAGTTTGTGATTGGTGTATAAAATTCTTATGCTGCTCTTTACTGAATTCACTTATCACATCTAATAACTTTTTGGTGGAATCTTTAGAGTTCTCTCTTTATAGTATCATGTCATCTGCAAATAATGACAATTTTGCTTCTTCCTTTACAATGCGAATGCTTTTTATTTCTTCCTTCCTGTTTTATTCTGTGGCTAAAGATCCCAGTACTATGTTGAATAAAAGTGGTAAAAATACACATCCTTGCATTGCTCCTGATCTGGAGGAAAACAGTTTTAGCTTTTCTTAGTTGAGTATAATGCTTGTGAGTTTGTCATACACAGTATTTGTTATGTTGATATATGTTCCATCTAGTCTCACTTTGCCTGGAGTTTTTTTGTAAATAAATGCTAGATTTTGTCTAATGCTTTTTCTGCATCTACTGGTATGAATGTACAATTTGTATGCTTAATTTTGTTTATGTGGTGTATCATGTTAATTGATTTGCAGATATTAAACCAATCTTGCATCCCAAGAATAAATCCCACTTGATTATGGTGTATAATCTTTTCAGTGTATGGTGTATAATCTTTTCAGTGTATGTTCAGTTTGCTAATTTTGAGGATTTTGTATCTATATTTGTCAGAGATTTTGGCCCATAATATTCTTTTTTTGTAATGTCTTTGTTTATAAAATCAGGGTAATTATGGCTTCAAGTGAAATTGAAGCATTTATTCTTCTTCATTTTTTGTAATATTTTCTAAAGGGTAGGTGTTAATTCTTCTTTTAATGTTTAGCAAAATTCATCTGTGAAGCCATGTGGTCCAGGATTTTTGTTTCTTACAAGTTTTTTTATTATTATTCCCAATTTGATTTTGTTAGGAGTTATTGGTCTGTTTAGATTCTCTTTATCTTCTAAACTCAGTATCAGAAATTATATGTTTCTAAAAATTATTCATTTCTTCCAGGTTGTTCACATTTGGGAATATAATTGTTCATAGAATTTACTTACAATCCTTTGTATTTCTGTGGTGTGTGTTGTCATGATAGGGAAAAAGCCCCCTCCCGCTAGCCTAAGAATGCCACAGAGTAATCTAACTTCCGCATCTGCTTCTGTAACTTGCTTCTGCCACGCAGCCACAAGAGAGATCCAGCACCTCAGATATCCCCGAATAAGGAAATACACATAACTTCCGCATCTGCTTCTGTAGCCTGCTTTTGCCACATAGCTTGGAAAGAAAGACAGGAGTAAGACCCCTGCCACTGTTCGGGGCTCAGAATTTGGAGATCACTCTCCTCTGAGCCCGTGCATGTAATAAAGATCGTGCTCCTGAACCCCTCGGTGTCTGGTCCCTTCATTTTTCTGTAACAGTCACTTCTCTTTCATTTCAATTTTATTTGGGTTCTGTCTTTTTCTCTTTATCAGTCTTATTAAAGGTTTATCAATTTTGTCAATCTTCTCAAAGAACCGGCTATTGGTTTCATTGATATTTTGTATTTTTTAGACTCTATTTATTTTGCTCTAATCTTTATTGTTTCCTTCCTTCTAATTATACTGGGCTTTATTTGCTTTTCTTTTTCCAGTTCCATTAGGTATGTGCTTAGATCACTTACTTGAGATTTTTCTTAATTTGGGGGATAGGCCTCTATTGTTTTAAATTTACCTCTTATAACTTCTTTGTCTCTATCTTATAGATTTTAGGTTATAGTGTTTTCCTTTTTATTTGCTTCAAGGTATCTTTTGATTTCCTCTTTGGTTTTGTTGTTAAACAATTCATTGTTTAGTAGCCTGTTTAGTGGCTTCTACTTGTATATTTTATCAATTTTCTTCTTGTAATTGATTTCAGGCTTCATATCATTGTGATCAGAGTAGATGATTGGCATAATTTGTCTTTTTAAATTTATTGAGACTTGTTTTGTGGCCCAACATGCGGTCTATCCCCCAATTTTTTTTATGTGAACTTTAAAAATATATATATTCTGCTGTTTTGGAGTAGAACGTGTTTTTTTAAATATCAGTTAAGACCATCTTATTTAATGTGTCTTTTAAAGTGGTTGTTCCCTTGCTGATTTTCTATATCTAGATGCTTTAGCCTTTGCTGTAAATCAGGTGTTAGATAAAGTTCCTAGTGTATCACTGTAAATAATCTCGCCCTTTCTATGTCCATCAGTATTTGCTCTGTGAATTTAGTTGCTCCTATATCAGGGGTGGTAAATGTTTACAGGGGTTATATTCTTATATTGAATTGTTCCCTATATTATTATGAAATGTCCGTTTGGTCTGTTATGCCATTGGTTTTAAAGTCTGTATTTTGAGGGAAGATGGCAATGGAGTAGGACGAAGCAGATTCCATTTCCCCGTACACATGGGAGAAAATCCTAGCCTATCTACAGAGAAACAGCACAAACAGCCAACAGTTCCCCAGCATATATGAAAATAAGAGACCAGAAATTCTAACCAACACTGAAAAACCAGACGGTAAGGGGACGGCAGCAGGACAGTAGGGTCTCAGGGACCTGAGCAAAGACAGGAGCAGCAGCGGCCTCAGCCTGCACCAGCATCCGGCGCCCATGCGTCTACCATGGACTCTTCAGGAGCCTCAGGCCTTCCAAAGGGTAGTTGGGAGAGAACTAGGTTATCAGCTCCCTCCTTTCCCAGCCAAGCAAGGCTGAGTGCCTAAAGAGACCTGTTGGCTAGAGTTTGTAGAGTTTGTAGAGTTTGTACTAAGGACAAAGGGCCAAGATCAACCTTGGACTCTGTGTTCACCAGCTTGGGAGATTTGAGAGGCGCAGTGTTGGGCTCTGATTCCCATAGTCACGGGTATGGCTGGGGGTTTAGGCTGCGCTGGGGGACAGGCTTTCCTAAGGAGAAATTTTTTGGAAAGTAAACTGAAGGATTTCCTGGCAGAAATCCAGAGATTGGGCGGAAGCATGAATTCCCCCACAGAACTGGGAAGAGCCCATGTCAGATACCTCAGGACCTAGGCAGCCTGGCTGGCATGCCCCCACACCCCAGTCCCACAACAAGGACCCCCAGGGAAAGTGCTCTGAAGAGGAACTGCATCCCCTTCATGGGATACTGGGGAGAGGCGGCAGCTTAGCTCTTAGGAGAGTGTTACCAGAAAGACCACAACAATCGCCCCTCAGCCTGCTACATCCAGAAAAACAGTTTGCCCAGTTTGAAACCAACAGGAGATTTCTTTAAAGTAATCTTTTATCTTTTAAATTTTATTATTGTTGTATCTTTCAATACTTCTTTCCTCCCTTTTCTCTTTTCCTGTTTTATTTCTTCCTCCTTTCTTTCCAAACTTGTCACATTTTCCTCACTTCTCCTGCCCTTTTTTTTTTTCCCCGCAACTGACACAAACAACTTAGAACTGCTAAAAGACCAGTGTTGGACCCAAGGACAGCACATCCCAACAGTAGAGACAGTAGAGACAGAGAGACAAATTTCACTTTGCTATAGCAGAGAAGCCACAAGTTGCTGCATATTTGTATGATGATTATTTTTTCATTATTCTCACTTCTTTTATATTTTAATAGTATCTTTGTATTCCTCCTCTTTCTGTATAGGCTTCTTGGCCTTGGCTGGTTATATTGTATCATTTGACAGGTTTCCCCCGTTCTCTCCTCCACAGTGTATTGCTAATTTTCTATACTTCACGCCACTTGTTTTCCTTTAGCACACTACCCAGAGTTCTATACCCCCTATTCATGTTATGCAGATCACACAGAGTCTGCCATATGATTGTTGCTCTAATATTATTGTAAATAATAGCTGTTCTATAGAACTGTAAATACTTCACAACACATCTCCCGGATCTTAGCCCACTTCACAGTCTCCGGAATTCTATTACAGTAGTGATTAACTCTATTTACTCACACATCACACCTATTTACTATCCTTTACTCTCACCTGACTGCAGAATCTGACCTCCCACAACCTCACTGCTTTCTAGTTCCAACTCACAACCCTTCCCTCCCAAAAAAGAAACTTATCTTTTCTCCGTCCTTTCTGAAAAGTGGCAAGTTGGGTTGAAGATTGTGGTTAACATTATGTATAGGCTAAAGATCTTCTATCTCTTCTGTACCAGCTGTGACTGTAAATATCATAAAATACTCTCCCACTGTCATAAAACATTTTGCCTCCCCCTTGAACAGGAAACACACACAAAAAGAAGAAGGTGGAAGCAGAGAACACCAGGATACCCGAAGGAGACTGCACCACTGAATTTCACAGGTATTCTACCACAGAAGATCACACCATAAACCCAGGGAGTCAGAACACCTCAATTTAAGAAGCTGAGGCTAACAAGAAGAGTATCACAAACAATGGGAAGACAAAGAAACAATCCCCAAATGAAATGAAAAGAGGAAGCCTCAGAAAGAATGTTAGAGGAAATAGAGGCAAGTTAACTGTCAGATATTGAATTCAAAGCACTGGTTATCAGGAAGTTCAAAGAGCTCACCATGAGCTACCAGAAACTAGAGGGGAGCTACAACGAACTCACCGCAACCTACATCAACATGAAAAAGGAAACAGAAACTATCAGCAAGGGCCAAGAGGAAATGAAGAATACAATTTCTGAACTGAAGAACACAGTAGAAGGAATCAAAAGCAGGATCAATGAAGCAGAAGATCAGATCAGTGAGTTGGAGGACAAAGTAGAAAAAAACTCACAGAAAGAGCAAGAAAAGAAAAAGAGGCTCAGAAAGAATGAGGAAGGATTAAGGAGAATACAAGACAATATAAAACATAATAATATCTGAATAATAGGGATACCAGAAGGAGAAGAAGAAGAACCAGGGATAGAAAACCTATTTGAAAAAGTAATGAGGGAAAACTTCCCTAGTTTGATGAGACAAAAAGTCACACAAATCCAGGAATCACAGAGAATCCCAATCATGAGCAACACAAAGAGGCCCACTTCAAGACATATCATCATTAAAATGGCAAAATCCCAAGATAAAGAGAGAATCCCAAAGGCAGCAAGGGAGAAAAAGGAAGTAACATGCAAGGGAGCCCCAATAAGCTTAGCTACTGCCTTCTCAATGGAAATGCTCCAAGCAAGAAGAGAATGGCAAGAAATGTTCCAAGTAATGAGAACCAGAGGCCTGCAACCAAGGCTACTTTACCCAGCAAGGCCAATCTTCAATCAAGATAGAAGGCCAAATAAAGAGCTTCCAAGACAAAAGAAGTCTGAAAGCATATGCCTCCACCAAACCAGCTCTGCAAGAGATGCTAAAAGGACTGCTTTAAGGAGAGGAAGGAAGAGAGACAGAGAGCAACGCAGGTACAAAAATGGCAATGAGTAAGTACCTATCAATAATAACATTAAATGTAAATGGATTAAATACTCCAATGAAAAGACATGGAATAGCTGAATGGATAAGAAAGCATGGCCCACACATATGCTGCCTATAGGAGACCCACCTCAGGACAAAAGACCTACACAGACTGAAAGTGAAGGGCTGGAAACAAATTTTCCAAGCAAACGAACAAGAAAAGAAAGCTAGGATAGAAATACTCATAGCAGACAAAATAGACTTCAAAAAAGGGCCATAAAGAGAGACTCAGAAGGTCACTTCATAATACTCAAGGGAAGAATCCACCAAGAAGACATTAACATCGTAAATATATATGCACTCAACCTAGGAGCACCCAAATGTATAAAGAAAATCCCAGAGGACTTCAAGAAAGATATTGACAGCAACACAATCATAGTAGGGTATTTTAACACTCCACTGTCAAAAATGGACAGATCTTCCAAACAAAATATCAACAAAGATACTGTGGCATTGAACAACTCCCTAGGTGAAATGGACTTAACTGCTATATATATTCAAATGTACATGGAACATTTTCAAAGATGGATCACATGATGGGATACAAAAAAAACCTCAACAAATTCAAGAAAATTGAAATCATAACAAGCATCGTCTCTGACCACAAGACACAGCATCTGGAAACCACCCCAAAGAAAAATACCCCAAACACTCAAAATCATGGAGATTGAATGGCATGCTATTAAACAATGAATGGGTCAAGATTGAAATTAGGGAAGAAATCAAAAAGCTTCTGGAAACAAATGAAAATGAACTCATGATAACCCAAAATTTATGGGACACAGCAAAGGCAGTCCTGAGAGAGAAGTTCATAGCAATACAGGCTTACCTAAAGAAGATAGAAACATTTCAAACAAACAACCTAACCCAAAGCCTGCAAGAACTCGAGGAACAACAACAAAGACAGCACAGAGCCAGTAAAAGGAAGGAAATAACCAAAATCAGAACTGAATTAAATGACATAGAGACTAAAAGGACAATTCTAAGGATCAATGAATCCAGGAGCTGGTTTTTGCAAAGATAAACAAAATTGACAAGGCTTTAAGTAGGCTCATCAAGAAAAGAAGAGAGAGGACACAAATAAACACAATCAGAAATGAAACAGAAGAGATTACAACTGACACCACAGAAGTAGAAGGGATTGTAAGAAATTACTGTGAAGAGCTGTATGCCAAGAAATTTGAAAATCTAGGTGAAATGGACAAATTTCTAGAAAAATATAGTCTTCCAAAACGCAATGAAGAAGAAGTGGAAAACCTGAACAGACCTATAACACCAGATGAAATTGAAGCAGTAATCAAAAAACTCCCATCACACAAAAGCCCTGGACCAGATGGTTTCACAGGAGAATTCTATAAAGCATTTAAGGAAGAACTAACCCCTATTCTTCACAGACTATTCCAAAAAATCCAAAATGATGGAAGACTCCCAAACTCTTTTTATGAAGCCAGCATCATCCTAATTCCAAAATCAGATAGAGACACAACAAAGAAAGAAAACTTCCGACCAATATCACTGATGAACATAGACAGTAAAATCCTTAACAAAATATTGGCAAATCGCATCCAACAATACATCAAAAAGATCATACACCACGACCAAGTGGGATTCATTCCAAGGATTCAAGGATGGTTCAATATTCGCAAATCAGTAAATGTAATACATCACATAAACAAGAACAAAGACAAAAACCCTTCTATTGATCATACCAATAGATGCGGAAAAAGCTTTTGATAAGGTACAACACCCATTTATGATAAAGGTACTCAGCAAAGTGGGAATAGAGGGTGCATTCCTCAATATAATAAAGGCCATATATGAGGGACCTACAGCCAACATCATACTCAATGGGCAAAAACTAAAATCTTTTCCACTAACATCAGGAATAAGGCAAGGTCATCCACTTTCACCACTTCTATTCAATATAATATCGGAAGTTTTAGCCACAACGATCAGACAAGAAGAGGAAACAAAAGGCATGCAAATCAGAAAGGAGGAAACAAAACTGTCATTGCTTGCAGATGACATGATAGTGTACATGGAAAATCCTATACTTTACCAAAAAACTGCCCGAACTAATAAATGAATTTGGCAAAACAGTGAGTTACAAAGTTAATATCCAGAAATCAAAGGCATTTTTATATGCCAACAATGAAACAGCAGAAGCAGAAATCAAGAAAAAAATCTCATTCGATATAGCAAAAAGAAAAATAAAATACCTGGGAATAAACCTAACCAAAGAGGTAAAAGACCTATGTGTAGAAAAGTACTCAAAACTGAAGAAAGAAATTAAGGAAGACACAAACAAATGGAAACATATACCATGTTCATGGACTGGAAGAATTAACATCATCAAAATGTCCATAGTACTCAAAGCAATTTACAGATAATGCAATACTTATTAAAGTACCAATGGTATATTTCACAGACATAGAACAAACACTTGAAAAATTTATGTAGAACTATGAGAGACCCCGAATTGCAGCTGCAATTCTGAGAAAGAAGAACAAAGTAGGAGGGATCACAATACCTGATATGAAACTGTACTACAAGGCCACTGTAATCAAAACAGCCTGGTACTGGCACAAAAACAGGCACATAGACCAATGGAATAGAACAGAGAGCCCAGAAATAAACCCAACTCTCTACAGTCAATTAATATTTGACAAAGGGGGAAGTTACATAAAATGAAGTAAAAATAGCCTCTTTAACAAATGATGTTGGGGGAACTGGACAGCTACATGCAGAAAAATGAACCTTGAGCACCGACTTACACCATACACCAAAATAAATTCAAGGTGGATTCAAGAATTAAATATAAGCCGTGAAACCATTAAAGTCCTAGAGGAGAACATTGGCCGGAAAATATCAGGTATTTCATGCAGTAATAATTTTCTGATATGTCCCCTAGAGCAAGGAATATAAAGGAAAGAATAAACAAATGGGATCTCATCAAAATGAAAAGCTTCTGCCTGGCTAAAGAAAACGGTATTAAAATAAAAAGAGAGCCAACTCTATGGGAAAACATATTTGCCAATGATAACTTCAGACAAAGGTTTAATCTCCAAAATATACAAAGAACTCACATGAATTCACTCTAAGAAGAAAACTAACCCAATTAAAAAATGGGAAAAGGACTTGAACAGACACTTCTCCAAGGAGGACATACAGAGGAATCAGAGACACATGAAAAGATGCTCAATATCATTAGCTATCAGAGACATGCAAATTAAAACCACAATGAGATACCACTTTACACAGGTCAGAATGGGTATCATAAGCAAAGCAACAATCAACGAATGTTGGAGAGGTTGTGGGGAAAAGGGGACCCAGGTTCACTGTTGGTGGGATTGAAGACTGGTACAACCATTATGGAAAACAGTATGGAATTTTCTAAGAAAACTAAAAATGGTCCTGCCTTCTGACCCAGCAATTCCACTGCTGGGATTATATCCTAAGAACCCTAAAACACCAATCCAAAAGAACATATGTCCCCCAGTGTTCACAGCAGCACAATTTATAATAGCCAGGAGATGGAAACACCCTTGGTGCCCGTCAGTAAATTAATGGATCAAGAAATTACGGTACATATACACAATGGAATTCTATGCAGCAGAAAGAAAGAAAAAGCTCCTACCTTTTGCAACATCATAGGTGGAAATGGAAAGCATTATGCTGAGTTAAATAAGCCAGGTGTTGAAGGAAAAATACCATATGATCTCACCTTTAACAGGAATGTAAACAACAAAACAAACAAGCGAGCAAAATATAACCAAACACACTGAAATAGAGAACAGGCTGACAGTGACCAGAGGGGTGCGGGGAGGGAATTTGAGGGGAAATAGAGGAGGGATTTAGAGGAACAAATATAGAGGATACATGGACAACAACTAAGAAGGGTGGAAATGGGAGGGAGGGGGGAGCATGGGGTGGGGGATTGGGATGGGAGCAATAGACAAAAACTGTACTTGAAAAATAATTAAACTGAAAAAAAGACTTTTCTATTTATGTAATTTCTTCATGCCTATGTAAAGAAAACATGGACCCACATACATGTACATATAATATGCACATATTGTGCATGCATATAAATGCACACATGCCTTTATATGTGTGTATTTCTATTTTACGCATATTCATTACATATTAACATGTGTATATACATATATGTAAAGTCAGACTGTTTTATCATTTCCATGAAACAAAAAACTTCTGTTTTATAATTTATTTAAGTCACTATCTGAGCTTAACCTTGTAAGATTTGGAAAATATTTAGAAAACTTATTTGAGCCATGAAGTTAACTTTTGTGAGGAAAGCCAGGTTGAAAGCAATGCTGTTTCCACATTTTCTAGGACTTTTTGAAAGACTACATACAGATATGTATTAAGCCAGTTGTGATTATTGGGCTATCTTCACTCATGTAAAAGTATCTAGTTTTCTTCCATATTTCTGTGTGTCTCCTTTGGTATTTTCCTTTCTGAAAAACAGGCTATATTACTGGGCACATTTTAATAGCCCAATTAGTCATGGATGTAGTGATTCATCAGTTTGGCTTAAAAAGTGAAAGCAGCCTTGCCCTTCCTTAGTGTTAACTGTTTGCAGCTCCCTTTTCTCCCCTCTGAATCAGACCTGTATTTGAGTAATCAAGAAAGAACTGTCTGTCTTGTGACCTTAGAGGCTGGTGAAATGGAGCAACTGAGTGTTTTTGGCATAGGAAAGTTAGCAGAACAATGCAAATCTGTAAACCAGTGAGCGCTATGCTTGGCTGCTTGCTCTGAGCAGACTTGAATGCCACACAGTCCTGATTTCCAGCAGGATTCTTCATCCTCTGCAGAAAACTAGTTTAACATAAGCAAAATGGATTTTAAATTTTATAAAAAATAATTCTTAAGCTCTCTGCATTTTATTGAATTCTCTATAATCTATTAAGACCTGCAGTCTTTCCAAAAGGAGTATTCTGAATCCTAGTATGATAAGAGCCAGTAAGAGACAATTTCATTTCATGGATACCACTGGGGGGGAAAACACATCAAATACCCATACTGGGGAATGAATGAATCAAATTTAGATGGGAAATTGGACCACACAAATGGGGTGCTACAACCATTTCAAAGATGAGTGAGAGGAGTGATAATCAGTGAACCCAAGAGTTTTTTTGAATGAAATGACAGATCTGATGACAATGATGCTAAAATAATCTGGTGGAAGCAAAGAATTCACTTATAATGGATTCACTCATCTTATTTTCCTGTTACTCAATGGGGGTTTAAAAGATACCAGTTGGAGGAAGTCCAGATATCTAATTTTAAGGACATCTACCAATATTTGATGTTAAGGACATCTATTAGACTAGTTACAAGAGAGTTTCTCCTTTCCCCTCTCTCATTAGGGGTACACAGGAAATCATTAGAAGGCCAGATAGAGGTATAAACTATAATGCAGCAAAACATCCCAGTGGACTTCTCCCTGCTCTGTGTTTAACATTCTTGAAATGCGTGCCCCATGTCTTGATGTCTTTAAACAACCTACAATCTTCTTTTGCTTGCTTGGGGAAGCTTGTTTCATTACACAAGCTTCAGTACACAAAAGATGTGTACTGATTACACATCTTTTTTGACCAGTGTTCCCAAGTGATCTTATTTCAGATATAGTTTGGTGACAGTTATGTGTGCTGTTCTAATGTTTTTCTAAAAGAAAATTAACTTGGAAGTAGAGTCACTAGTAAAATTAACATAGGAAAATGTACTCTGTAAATATAAAAATATGAGCATTATTAAAGGCCAAATTGTAAAAATACCAGTTATTTCTACTAGAAAGCAGGTACAATAGAATGAAGACATATCTTGCATAGGACAATAGAAGAACCTCAATTTGAGAAATTTGAGGCACAAAAATTTTTAAATAATTACATTAGAGAGTATTACATCTCTGGTTACTTAAAAGACAATTTTATGTATAAAATGAAACATAAAACCTCATATGAAGAGAATAAAAATTAATGTTATAAAAATGAATGAACTGAGGGAAGATGGTGATGGAGTAGGACGGAGAAGATTCCATTTCCCCTACACATGGGAGAAAATCTTGGCCAATCTACTGAGGAACAGCAGAAACAGCCAACAGTTCCAGCCCATATATCAAAATACGAGACCAGAAATCATAAATGACACTGAAAAACCAGACTGTAAAGAGATGGCTGCAGGACAGTAGGGTCTCAGGGACCAGAGCAAAGACAGGAGCAGCAGTGTCCTCAGCCTGTGCCAAGCGCCTGGCGCCCAGAGCCTGGTGCTTCTACCAAGGGCTCTTCCGGAGCCCTGAACCTGCCAAAGGATCCTTGAGAGAGAACTGGGTTATCTGCTCCCTCCCTCCCCAGCCAAGCAAGGTTGGGTGCCTGAAGAGACCTATTTGCTAGAGCTTGCAGAGAGGGTGCTGAGGACAAAGGGTGGAGATCAGCCTCAGATTCTGTGTCCACCAGCTCAGGAGAACTGAGAGGCGCGGTGTGGGGCTCTGACTCCGATAGTCACCGGTTTGGCTGGGGGCTTAGGCTGTGCTGAGAGGCAGGCTTGCTTAAGGAGAAATTTGGTGGGAAGTAAACTTAAGGATTCTCTTGCTACAGCCGCTTGGTCTGCTCCACTCCAGCCTGGCAGCGAACTGGAAGTTGGAGGGGGGGGGGGGTTGGAGTTCCCCCACAGAAAAGGGATGGGTCTGCACTTGAACCCCTAGGACCCAGGCAACCTGGCTGGTAAACATGGGCGCCCGCCCCCCACCCACAACCAAACCAACTGCAATGACTCCGGGAAAAGACTGCTCTGAGGAAGACCTAGAAGTCCTTCCTGGGACACTGGGGAGAGGCGCCTGGTTGGCTGTTAGAAGAGCATTCCCAGAGAGACCACAACAATCGCCCCTCAGCCTGCTACATCCAGAAAAACAGTTTGCCCAGTTTGAAACCAACAGGAGATTTCTTTAAAGTAATCTTTTATCTTTTAAATTTTATTATTGTTGTATCTTTCAATACTTCTTTCCTCCCTTTTCTCTTTTCCTGTTTTATTTCTTCCTCCTTTCTTTCCAAACTTGTCACATTTTCCTCACTTCTCCTGCCCTTTTTTTTTTTCCCCGCAACTGACACAAACAACTTAGAACTGCTAAAAGACCAGTGTTGGACCCAAGGACAGCACATCCCAACAGTAGAGACAGTAGAGACAGAGAGACAAATTTCACTTTGCTATAGCAGAGAAGCCACAAGTTGCTGCATATTTGTATGATGATTATTTTTTCATTATTCTCACTTCTTTTATATTTTAATAGTATCTTTGTATTCCTCCTCTTTCTGTATAGGCTTCTTGGCCTTGGCTGGTTATATTGTATCATTTGACAGGTTTCCCCCGTTCTCTCCTCCACAGTGTATTGCTAATTTTCTATACTTCACGCCACTTGTTTTCCTTTAGCACACTACCCAGAGTTCTATACCCCCTATTCATGTTATGCAGATCACACAGAGTCTGCCATATGATTGTTGCTCTAATATTATTGTAAATAATAGCTGTTCTATAGAACTGTAAATACTTCACAACACATCTCCCGGATCTTAGCCCACTTCACAGTCTCCGGAATTCTATTACAGTAGTGATTAACTCTATTTACTCACACATCACACCTATTTACTATCCTTTACTCTCACCTGACTGCAGAATCTGACCTCCCACAACCTCACTGCTTTCTAGTTCCAACTCACAACCCTTCCCTCCCAAAAAAGAAACTTATCTTTTCTCCGTCCTTTCTGAAAAGTGGCAAGTTGGGTTGAAGATTGTGGTTAACATTATGTATAGGCTAAAGATCTTCTATCTCTTCTGTACCAGCTGTGACTGTAAATATCATAAAATACTCTCCCGCTGTCATAAAACATTTTGCCTCCCCCTTGAACAGGAAACACACACAAAAAGAAGAAGGTGGAAGCAGAGAACACCAGGATACCCGAAGGAGACTGCACCACTGAATTTCACAGGTATTCTACCACAGAAGATCACACCATAAACCCAGGGAGTCAGAACACCTCAATTTAAGAAGCTGAGGCTAACAAGAAGAGTATCACAAACAATGGGAAGACAAAGAAACAATCCCCAAATGAAATGAAAAGAGGAAGCCTCAGAAAGAATGTTAGAGGAAATAGAGGCAAGTTAACTGTCAGATATTGAATTCAAAGCACTGGTTATCAGGAAGTTCAAAGAGCTCACCATGAGCTACCAGAAACTAGAGGGGAGCTACAACGAACTCACCGCAACCTACATCAACATGAAAAAGGAAACAGAAACTATCAGCAAGGGCCAAGAGGAAATGAAGAATACAATTTCTGAACTGAAGAACACAGTAGAAGGAATCAAAAGCAGGATCAATGAAGCAGAAGATCAGATCAGTGAGTTGGAGGACAAAGTAGAAAAAAACTCACAGAAAGAGCAAGAAAAGAAAAAGAGGCTCAGAAAGAATGAGGAAGGATTAAGGAGAATACAAGACAATATAAAACATAATAATATCTGAATAATAGGGATACCAGAAGGAGAAGAAGAAGAACCAGGGATAGAAAACCTATTTGAAAAAGTAATGAGGGAAAACTTCCCTAGTTTGATGAGACAAAAAGTCACACAAATCCAGGAATCACAGAGAATCCCAATCATGAGCAACACAAAGAGGCCCACTTCAAGACATATCATCATTAAAATGGCAAAATCCCAAGATAAAGAGAGAATCCCAAAGGCAGCAAGGGAGAAAAAGGAAGTAACATGCAAGGGAGCCCCAATAAGCTTAGCTACTGCCTTCTCAATGGAACTGCTCCAAGCAAGAAGAGAATGGCAAGAAATGTTCCAAGTAATGAGAACCAGAGGCCTGCAACCAAGGCTACTTTACCCAGCAAGGCCAATCTTCAATCAAGATAGAAGGCCAAATAAAGAGCTTCCAAGACAAAAGAAGTCTGAAAGCATATGCCTCCACCAAACCAGCTCTGCAAGAGATGCTAAAAGGACTGCTTTAAGGAGAGGAAGGAAGAGAGACAGAGAGCAACACAGGTACAAAAATGGCAATGAGTAAGTACCTATCAATAATAACATTAAATGTAAATGGATTAAATACTCCAATGAAAAGACATGGAATAGCTGAATGGATAAGAAAGCATGGCCCACACATATGCTGCCTATAGGAGACCCACCTCAGGACAAAAGACCTACACAGACTGAAAGTGAAGGGCTGGAAACAAATTTTCCAAGCAAACGAACAAGAAAAGAAAGCTAGGATAGAAATACTCATAGCAGACAAAATAGACTTCAAAAAAGGGCCNGTATTATGAAGTGACCTTCTGAGTCTCTCTTTATGGCCCTTTTTTGAAGTCTATTTTGTCTGCTATGAGTATTTCTATCCTAGCTTTCTTTTCTTGTTCGTTTGCTTGGAAAATTTGTTTCCAGCCCTTCACTTTCAGTCTGTGTAGGTCTTTTGTCCTGAGGTGGGTCTCCTATAGGCAGCATATGTGTGGGCCATGCTTTCTTATCCATTCAGCTATTCCATGTCTTTTCATTGGAGTATTTAATCCATTTACATTTAATGTTATTATTGATAGGTACTTACTCATTGCCATTTTTGTACCTGCGTTGCTCTCTGTCTCTCTTCCTTCCTCTCCTTAAAGCAGTCCTTTTAGCATCTCTTGCAGAGCTGGTTTGGTGGAGGCATATGCTTTCAGACTTCTTTTGTCTTGGAAGCTCTTTATTTGGCCTTCTATCTTGATTGAAGATTGGCCTTGCTGGGTAAAGTAGCCTTGGTTGCAGGCCTCTGGTTCTCATTACTTGGAACATTTCTTGCCATTCTCTTCTTGCTTGGAGCATTTCCATTGAGAAGGCAGTAGCTAAGCTTATTGGGGCTCCCTTGCATGTTACTTCCTTTTTCTCCCTTGCTGCCTTTGGGATTCTCTCTTTATCTTGGGATTTTGCCATTTTAATGATGATATGTCTTGAAGTGGGCCTCTTTGTGTTGCTCATGATTGGGATTCTCTGTGATTCCTGGATTTGTGTGACTTTTTGTCTCATCAAACTAGGGAAGTTTTCCCTCATTACTTTTTCAAATAGGTTTTCTATCCCTGGTTCTTCTTCTTCTCCTTCTGGTATCCCTATTATTCAGATATTATTATGTTTTATATTGTCTTGTATTCTCCTTAATCCTTCCTCATTCTTTCTGAGCCTCTTTTTCTTTTCTTGCTCTTTCTGTGAGTTTTTTTCTACTTTGTCCTCCAACTCACTGATCTGATCTTCTGCTTCATTGATCCTGCTTTTGATTCCTTCTACTGTGTTCTTCAGTTCAGAAATTGTATTCTTCATTTCCTCTTGGCCCTTGCTGATAGTTTCTGTTTCCTTTTTCATGTTGATGTAGGTTGCGGTGAGTTCGTTGTAGCTCCCCTCTAGTTTCTGGTAGCTCATGGTGAGCTCTTTGAACTTCCTGATAACCAGTGCTTTGAATTCAATATCTGATAGTTTACTTGCTTCTATTTCATCTAACAGTCTTTCTGAAGGTTTCTCATTTCCTTTCATTTGGGGATTGTTTCTCTGTCTCTCTGTTGTTTGTGATACTCTTCTTGTTAGCCTCAACTTCTTAGTTGATCTGTTCTGACTCCCTGGGTTTATGGTGTAAATTTCTGTGGTGAATGCCTGTGACATTCAGTGGTGCAATCTTCTTTGGTTATGCTGGTGCTCTCTATTTCCACCTACTTTTTTTGTGATCAGTTGGAGGAGGAGGCACAGTGATTTATGACANCCCTCTAGTTTCTGGTAGCTCATGGTGAGCTCTTTGAACTTCCTGATAACCAGTGCTTTGAATTCAATATCTGATAGTTTACTTGCTTCTATTTCATCTAACAGTCTTTCTGAAGGTTTCTCATTTCCTTTCATTTGGGGATTGTTTCTCTGTCTCTCTGTTGTTTGTGATACTCTTCTTGTTAGCCTCAACTTCTTAGTTGATCTGTTCTGACTCCCTGGGTTTATGGTGTAAACTTCTGTGGTGAATGCCTGTGACATTCAGTGGTGCAATCTTATTTGGTTATGCTGGTGCTCTCTATTTCCACCTACTTTTTTTGTGATCAGTTGGAGCAGGAGGCACAGTGATTTATGACAATGAGAGAGTATTTTATCATATTTACAGTAACAGCCAGTAGAGAAGAGGTAGAAGATCTTTATTTTATATACATTGTTAACCATAATCTCCAACCCAACTTGCCACTTTTAAGAGAGGATGGACAAAAGATAAGTCTCTTTTTGGAGAGGGAAGGCTAGAGAATTGGATATAGAAAGAAGTGAGTTTGCAGTCGGTCAGATTCTGGGGTAAGGTGAGAGTAAAGGATAGTAAATAGGTGTAGTGTATGAGCAAATAGAGTTAATGAATCCAGTAATAGAATTCCAGAAACTGTGAAGTGGACTAAAATGTGTTGTGAACTATTTACAGTTGTATAAACAGCTATTATTTATAATAATATTAGAGCAACAATCATATGGCAGACTGTATGTGATTTGTCTGAACAGGGGTATAGAACCTTGGTAGTGTGCTAAAGGAAAACAAGTGACATGAAGTATAGAAAATTAGCAATACATTGTGGAAGAGAGAACAGGGGAATTCTGTCAAAGGATACAATATAACCAGCTAAGTCCAAGAAGCCTATAGAAAAAGAGGAGGAATACAAAGATACTATTAAAATATAAAAGAAGCGAGAATAATGAAAAAATAATAATTATAGAAATATGCAGCAACGTGTGGCTTCTCTGCTACAGCAGAGTGAAATTTGTGTCTCTGACTCTACTGTTGGGAAGCCTCTTCTTTGGGTCCAGCTCTGGTCTCTTCGAAGTTTCAAGTTATTTGTGTAGCTTGTGGGTAAAAGAGAAAAAAGAAAAAAAAAGGCAGGAGAAGGGAAGAAAAAGTGGTAAGTTTGGAAAGAAAGGAAGAAGAAATAAAGCATGAGAGAAGGAAAAAGAGGGAAAAGTATTGAAAGATAAAACAATAATAAAATATAAAAAAATAAAAAAGATTACCTAAAAAAATACTCAAAAAACATGTCTTGTTGGTTTTAAACTGGCCAAATCGGTTTTTCTGGCTGCAGCAGGCTGAGAGGTCTTTCTAAGAGCGCTCTTCCAAAAGCCAAACCAGGGGCACCTCTCCCAGTGCCCCATGAGGGGGATCTAGGACTTCCTCACAGCGCTGTTTACCCAGGGGTTACGACTGTGGGCTGGTTTGCAGGGCGCCGGTGCCTGCGGACCAGGCTGCCTGGTTGCAGGTTCAACAGCAGACCCTTTCCAGTTCTGTGGGGCATCTCCAGGCCCTCCTCCCAACCTCAGGTTCGCTGCCAGGCTGGGTGGGGAGCAGACCAGGTGGCTGTGACTATCGGAGTCAGCGCCCCAAACTTTGCCTCTCAGTACTCCGGGGCTGGCGACCGCAGAGTCCGAGGTTGATCTCGGCCCTTTGTCCTCAGCACCCTCTCTTCGAACTCTAGCAAACAAGTCTCTCCTGGCACCCAACCTTGCTTGGCCGTGAAGGGAGGGAGCTCATGACCCAGGTCTCTCCCAAGGACCCTTTGGCAGGCCCAGGGCTCCCAAAGAGTCCGAGGGAGATGTACCAGGAGCTGGTCCAGAGCGCTGGGAGATGACGCAGGTGCGCTTGACACCTGCCAAGGCGTGCTGGGCACTGGGCACTGGGCGCCGGGCACTGGGACCTGAACTGTCACTGGCTGAAGTCCCTGCTGCTCCTGTCTTTACTCTGGCCCCTGAGACTACGCTGTACCGCCACCGTCTCCCTACCATCTGAATCCTCCATGATCATCACTATTTCTGGTCCCTTATTTTCCTATATGCTGGGGAACTGCTGGCTGCCTGTGCTGCTTCTCCGCTGATCAGCCAGGATCCTCCCCCATGTATGCAAGGAGAAGGAATCCACTCTGTCCTACTCCATCGCCATCTTGACCTCTCAAATACAGTAAGCAGAAAACTCTAATATAGTGAGAATAGCTCAATATTGGTTATTCATGGGTTATTATGGAAACCAGGGAGGAAATCTTAAGGGAGGGGAGCATATCAGGGAAAGTGATAAGTGAGCTGCTCTTATAAAATCAATCTGGTAAAAGAGTAGAGGTAAGCGTGGCAATGAATGGAGAAAATTCTAGTAGAGGAGACAACATAAATCAAAAAAGGCAACACAAATCAAAAAAGGCAAGAAAGAAACAGCAAGAGATGTATAAGGAGCAAAAAGAGTTTGACTCAGGTAGAGTAGGGGAGGCAAACAAGGTCTGTGGACCAAGTCAAGGCTGCTACCGGTTTTCATATGTCCCATGAGCAAAGAATGCTTTTTGCATTATTAAATTAAAAAAATAAAAACAAAAAGATTATTTAATATGTTTTGTTTGAAAATGATACAAAATTCTAATTTCATTACCCATAAATAATTTTTGTATTGGAACACATGTAAATAGTGACAATGGCTGCTTTTACTCTGCAATGCAAAGTTGAGTGGTTGTGACAGAGTGAATGTGTCCTCCCTGCTTTGCAGTGCTAGTTGTGCACCACAAACAGCAGTGAAGTAGCTACAACTGGGTAGTGTTTTCAGTGCCACACACGTTACCATATTGTGATCTGTTACATTATGATTATTACTATTAGTGTATATCTGTCATGTTAAAACAAGAAAAGTGGCTCCAAACACAAAACCGTGTTTTTAAGGCACAGTGGAGTACATTGTTTTGTTATTGAGTCTGATGGCACAGCACTTTGTTTATAATGCAATGACATTAATTTGCTAATAGAATACAATATATGCCAATATTCTCATACTATGAAGTTGCCACAGTATTCTCAACTTACAGGAAAGCAACATTTAGAAAAATTAAAAAACTTAAAATAGAATATCTTATCAAAGCAGAATTTCCACACAAAAATTAAAAAATCAAGAATGAAGCTGGAACCAAATTAAGCTTTGAGCAGTTTACTTGTTAGTCAAGCAAGGAAAGCCATATACCAATGCTGAGTTCATCAAATCACATTCGACTGCAGTAACTGAAAACATGTGTTGAGAGACAATAACTTAGTCTAAAATTATTAGCCTTTCCACAAGAACAGTTGCTTGAAGACTTAAAAACATTAGGAGCAACATCAATTGGAAAACTATGCAAAATAATTTCAAGTGGTTTTCCTTGCCTTTTGATGACTCAAGAGTTAATAGTGAATTTGAAGTGACAAAAGAAGTAGCTTGTATGGACAGTCTGCCGGAGCAACTATAGAGGAGGACATTTTAAAAGAATTTGCGAAAACACTAATTCAATTCAATACGAAGTAGAATATGCTAAGATGTGTCACAACAATAGTAGTAAGAATATGTACAAAGCAGAAAGAGGCCTATTTAACAATTATTAAACTTTTAAAACTGTAATATGTTTATTCATTGTTATATTAATCAGTAAGTACTTTGCAGAAAATAGGTAAGTCTGTCATGTGCAATTGATCTAGTAGTATCAATGGTAAACTGCATTCACTTTCATGGACTTAATTATTATTTCCAAAAATTTTTGTCACAAAAAGGAGCTAAATAACCTGACTTGCTACCATACAGAAGTTCAGTGTCTTAGAAATGGTAAAATTTTATTTAAAATTTTGGAGCTAAGGGCCGAGACTGATTTTATTCTGAATAAAAAAGAACCACTACTATTAAATGCTGACTGGCTTTGGAAATTAACATTTGCAGAAGATGAATATATTTCTTAATTAATTTAATCTTAAATTACAAGGTAAATTAGTGCTTATGTGTGAAACTTATACTTCAGTAATTGCAGTAACACCTAATGTTATTTGAATCACAAGAAATGTTAAGCTACTTTATATACTCCTTTGCTCTCAAAAGTTAAGAAAATAAGCTAGATATTCAACCCAATACAAATTTACCATGGAGATATATTCTGACATGAACATAGAGATGCATAGGTTCTTTTGAATTGGTGTTTCAAGATACTTTGGGTTTAATCTCAGCAGTGAAATTACTAGATCAAAAGGCAATTCCACTTTTAGATTTTGGAGGAAATTCCACACTGTTTTCCACAGTAGTTGCAACAGTCTGCAGTCCCACTAACAACAGTACATGAGGGTTTCCTTTTCTTTGCATCCTTGCCAGCACTTATTTGTTGATTTGTCAATGATGGCTATTCTGACTGGTGTGAGGTAATATCTCATTGTGTTGGGAACTGCTCTGCCTGGTTTCAGGAGTTGTAACTACCCCTCATGGCTAAGGATGAGTGAGCGACCTCCAGAATGCAAGCCACTAGAGAGACAAAGCTTGTCTCTGGCAGCAAGTGCTGCTTCTGCTTCATCCCCCTTCCCCCAAAGCATGATCGATGATCTATGACAGGTAAGACCCCCTCGGGGGGCAACCTAAGCCAGACATGATCACTTGGGAGGCCATCATGGAAGGACTCGGGGGGCTACAACAAAGAGGGAGTGATGGACTCTCACTCCCAGCTATTCTGACATAGCCCAGTCCCCATGTCCTCTGGGAGAAGCGCTTCCTGGCTCTAATCCACTTAAGCCTGTAACAGAGAAGATGGTGCAACATTTTACCAGCTAGAGTCCAGGTAATCTGACAAGAGAAAGAATTCCTAACAATCCTGTGAAACCTGCTTTGCTAAGAATGTTTTTAGTTAAATGTTTTTATTTTCCCATAGTTTTATAGCCTTTTAGTTGATAGACCTTGCTTTAGAAGAAGCCCTAATGGTTCTGTGTATACTCTCTACTATTTACTGCCTAACAATGATTAATAAGTTGTACCTGAATTCCTGCACAAAAGAAAAAAAACAACAATAAAAGCCCATCCAGGCAAGGGTACACGGCACTCTCCTCTAGAGAGAGTGCCCTGCCCCTTTCCTCCAGAGGACTCGGTAGTCCGTGTGAATTTGTCTTGATTATCCATAACTCCGCGGGCACTGCTGGTCAGTGCATGTGTCATCATTGTGATTTTATTTTGCATCTCTCTGATGGTTAGCAATGTTGAGCGTCCTTTCACATGCCTATGGGCCCTCTGTATGTCCTCTTTGGAGAAGTGTTTGTTCATTTCCTTTGACCATTTTTTAAATTGGATTGTTTGTTTTCCTGGCTTTGAGTCAAATGAGGTCTTTATATATTTAGAAGATCAAACCCTATTCTGAGGTATCACTGGCAAATATGTTTTTCCATATGATTAATTTCCTTTTAATTTTGATGATGGTAACTTTAGTTATGCAGAAGCTTTTTGATTTGATGTAGTCCCATTTGTTTATTCTTTTCTTTATTTTACTTGACCTAGAGGATTTATCGGCAAAATATTACTGTGTGTATTACCTGAAATTTTACTGCCTGTGTTTTTCTCTAGGTCTTTTACTGCATTATGGTTTATGTTTAAGTTTTTTATCCATTTTGAATATTCTTCATTTCTCACTGGCTCTTATTTATAGTTCTTATGTCATTTTTCATGCCGATATAGTGAACTGGCCAAAAAATTTGTTTCATTTTTCTCCATAACATGGCTCCAGTAGTGCTTAGCTGTCTTTAAATTCATTGGAAACAATTTTCTTGGATTGTATCATGACAACTCATATCAGCGTGCACTTAAAAAAATCAAAACTGGGGGATTTTTGTGCAGCCATTTTAATATGGAAGATGGAAAAATATGTGGCATATTCTGCTTTCTTAGTTCAAGAAAGGTAAAAACAGCCCTGGCTAGTGTCACTCAGTGGATTGAATTCCAGCCTACCAACCAAAGGGTTGCTGGTTTGATTCCCACTCAGGGAACATGGGTGGCATGCAGGCCAGGTCCCCAGTCGGGGCATGCAAGAGGCAACCACACACTGATGTTTCTCTCCCTGTCTTTCTCCCTCCCTTCCCCTCTCTAAAAGTAAATAAATAAAATCTTTTTAAAAAGACAGGTAAAAACTGAAATGCAAAAAAGCTATGTTCAGTGTATTGATACTGATAAATGTATCAAAAGTGGTTTGTGAAGTTTCATGCTGGAGATTTTTCCCTAGACAGTAATCCACAGTCAGGTTGACAAGTTTAAGTTGACAGTAATCAAACTGAGACGTTAACTGAGAGCAATCAATATTATATCATGTGGGAGATAGCAAACATACTCAAAATATCCAAATCAATAAAGTCATTGGTGAAAATGAAAAAGGTGCCTTTCATTTTATAGAATAATCCATATGGGCTTTTTGGACAACCCAATAGTTCCCACTAAGTTCCTTGCAGGCCCATAAAGTTCCTTGTAGTTCTCTTTAAGTTCCTTGAACATCCTCAGAACCATTACTTTGCTCTCTATGTCTGATAAATTATTTGCCTCAATTTCATTTAGTTATTTTTCTTGGAATTTCTCCTTTCCTTTCATTTGGGTATTGTTTCTTTGTCTACTCACTTTAGCTGTCTCTTTGTGTTTGTTTCTATGTATTGGATGGATTTGATTTGACTATCAATCTTTGTGGGATGAACTTATGCAACAGGATTCCTGTGGGACCCAGTGGTACAGTATCCATGATCTCCTGAGCTGGATGCCTTAAGAATGTCTCTTGTGTGGGTTATATGTGCTCTTCTATTGTAATTAGGTCTTAATTGTTATTGGCTCATTTGTGTTGGGATCTCCCCTCTGACTGGCAGACTACAAGTATGTTTTGCAAGTTATTCTATACGTGTTGATAAAACAAAATAAAACAAAAACAAAATAAGCAAGGAACAAACCCCAACAAAAAATAAATAAATAAAAAAACAAGAGAACAAACAGTAAGAAAAAAGAGAAATAGTATTGTAAAAAAAAAAATGAAAGAATGTGAAAAAACTGAGAAAGAAAAGAAGACCAAGAAAGAAAAGCAAAAAATTTATAAGCAGGGAGAAGGGAAAGACACAATAAAAATGAGGAATAGAAAGAGAAAAAGACTCAGAATGAACAAAGATAAAGAATAAAGACTTCTGGCCAAGATGCAGGTGTAGATAGATACATTTTGCCTTCTTGCACAGCCAAAAGAAGGACAACAAATTTAAAAACAAAAACAAAAAAATAATGAGAAGTGCCAGAAAATCAAACTGTATGGAAATCTAACAACCAAGGAGTTAAAAAAGAAACATTCATCCAGAACAGTAGGAGGGGCACAGACAGGAAGCTGGGGCAGAGAGGACTTGCAGCAAAGAGGCAGCTGGAACAGAGGATGCAGCAGCTGGTGGACTGGATTGTCTCACATTTGTGTGTGGATAAACCAGGAGGAACTGGGAAGGAAGACAGACCACTTAATGCAGGATTTCAGCACGGAAATAAAAGCCTTGAAACTTCTGACTGAAAAAACTTGTGGTGGTTGAGGCAGCAGGAAAAACTCCCAGCTTCACAAGAGAGTTTGTTGGAGAGACCCACAAGGTCATAGAATGTACACAAAACCACCCATGAGGGAATCAGCACTAGAAGGGGCCAAGTTGCTTGTGGGTAACAGAGGAAGTGACTGAAAACCAACAAAGAAGCTGACCAAGCAACATTGTTCCCTCTCAGACCCCTTCCCCACATAGAGCACCACAACTCAGGGACCTCATTTGCCCCACCCTGTCAAATACCTAAGACTCCACCCCTTATGCATAAAAGCTATGCCAGGACCATGAAATTTGCCCCAAATGAAAGAACAGATAAAAGCTACAGAAAAATATACAACTAAGCAATGAAGAGTTAGCCAATCTACCAGATGCACAGTTCAAAACATAGGTAATTAGGATGCTCACAGAAATGGTTGAGTATGGTCATAAAATAGAGGACAAAGTGAAGACTATGAAAAGTGAAACAAAGAAAAATGCATAGGGAACCAACAGTGAAGGGAAGGAAACCAGGACTCAAATCAACAATTTGGAGCAGAAGGAAGAAATAAACATTCAACCAGAACAGAAGGAAGAAACGAGGATTCAAAAAAACAAGGAGAGGCTTAGGAACCATTGGGACAAATTTAAACATTCCAACATCTGAATCATAGGGATGCCAGAAGGGAAGAGGAGGAGTAAGAAATTGAAGACTTATTTGAACAAATAATGTTTGTTCAAAATAAACATTTGAACAAACTGGCAAATGAAATAGACTTCCCTAATCTGGCAAAGGAAATAAACTTCCAGGAAGTCCAGGAAGGCCAGGAAGCCCAGAGAGTCCCAAAGAGTTGGACCCAAAGAGGAACACATCATCATTAAATTACGCAAGGTTAAAGATGAGGAATCTTAAAAGCAGCAAGAGGAAAGGAGAGAGTTACCTACAAAGGAATTCCCATAAGACCATCAGCTGATTTCTCAAAAGAAACCTTACTGGAAAGAAGTATTCCAAGTCATGAAAGGCAAGGACCTACATCCAAGATTACTCTATCCAGCAAAGTTATCACTTAGAATAGATGGGAAGATGAAGTGTTTCCCAGGTAAAGGAGTTCATCATCAACAAACCCTTATTATATGAAACTTTAAAGGGACTTATCTAAGAAATAGAACAAGAATAAAAACTATGAACAGTAAAATGACAAAGAATTCATAACTATCAACAACTGAACCTTAAAAAACAAGGAGAAAAACAATGAAAACAAAAACTAAGCAAACAACTAGAACAAGAACAGAATCAGAGAAACGGACATCACATGGAGGATATTCAGTGGGGAAGGGGAGGGGAAGAATGGGGGGGTGAAAGGTACAGAGAATAAGAAGCATAATGGGTAGGCATAAAATAGATGGGGAGAGGTTAAGAGTGGCATAGGAAACAGAATTCAAAGAACTTATATGTATAACCCATGAACATAAACTTAGGGGGGAATGCTGAATGTGAATATTTAAATGCACAAATATTTTTGTGTATTTAAAATTATTTTGTTGATCTAATATCTTATAATAACAATTAGAGGATCAACTTATATGAGTTTTTAAGTTTCTTTTACTCATCACCAAATATTTCTTAGGAAAATTTATGTTAGTTTAAAGTCTACTATCAGTATTTAACCACACCCTTGTTGTAATATATGTTATATTTATAAAAGTCCTTAACTTAAGAGGCAAAATAAGCCCTCAAACTTTATAATTTTGATTTCTTGTTTTTATAATGATGCTAATATTTTTAACAATGAATTTTCTTTCTAAATTAACAATGCCACTCACCTATTGGGTTATTGATTTATAAAGCTATAATTCTTTTTTTAAGATTTTTATTTATTTATCTTTGGAGGGGAAGGGAAGGAGAGAAGGAGAGAAATATCAATGTATGGTTGCCTCTTGTGCGTCCCCTGCTGGGAACTGGCCTGCAACCCAGGCATGTGCCCTGCTTGGGAATCGAACTATGGTCGTGTGGTTCGCAGGCCCATGCTCAATCCACTGAGCTACACCAGCCATGGTACTGATTTATAAAGCTATAATTCATGATATTACATTTAAAAATTTCAGGAGGTGCTTTAAAATTTCCTTTTTTATTTTTTAATAAAGTTTTTATCCTCATCTGGGGACATTTTTTTTCATTATTTTTAGAGAAAGAGGAAGGGAGAGACAAAAACATCCACGTGAGAGCGGAACATAGATTGGTTGCCTCTCATGCCAAGAATGGGGATCAGCATTGGACCAGGTACTGTGCATGTTGGACTGGGGGTCACAGGTGCCCATGCCAGACCAGGGATCAAACCACAACCTAGGTATGTGCCCTAACAGGGAATCAAACCTGCAACCCTTCAGTTACAGGATGAAGCTACAAACAACAGAGCCACACTGGCCAGGGCTAAAATTTCATTTTACATCTACTAGTTATTTTTGACCTTTAAAATTTTTTAATTTCATACTATAAACTTCTTAGTCTTTTATTCATGTATGTTTTGTTTATGCCAATTAGTTAAGAAAAATACCAATTCTGCAATGAACTCTTTCAGACAATTTAAGACAAGGAGTATTTCTCAACTCATCTGTGAGTCCTGAATTACCCTAATTCAATATCTATGTATATAAATAACCCACGGACAAGGACAACGGGGTTGGGGAGGGTTGAATGTGAAAGGGGAGTAGGCAGGGCAGGGGAGAGCAATGGGGGGAAATGGGGACAACTGTAACTCAACAACAATAAAATTAAAACAGATGGTAAATATATGGTTAAATATTTAAAAAATCCAGACAGATCAAGGAAAAATAACTACACACTGATATCCAAAACCTTAAGAACATTTTAGCAATGTTCTTAAAATTCAATAATACATAAAAAAGATATGCCATAAATAAATGGGATGCAAGGCAAGGGACACGTGAAAATCAATCAATGTAATTCATCATATTAAAAAACAAAAAGTCATCAAATCATCTCAGTAGGTGCAGAAAAACCAACTGATAACAAAATTCAGCCATGATTTATGATAGAAAGAATACTTATCATTAATTTAGGAATAAAAGGGTACTTTCTTAACCTGATAAGGGCATCTATTTAAGAAAAACAAAACAAAATAAAATAAAACATAGCAAACATGATACTTAATGGTAAAAAACTAAATCTTTCCCCCTGGTGTCAGAAACAGGGCAAAAATGCCTGCTCTCATGCCTCCTATTCAACACCACACCCAAGTTTTTAGATTGACTACACAGACAATCCCAAAAAATCTACAAAATAGCTATTACAACTAGTAAATGACATGAGTAAGCTGGCAGGATACAAAGTCAATACACAAATGTATAAATCATATTTTATATCTATTAATGAACAGTTAAAAGTTGAAATTTTAATACTGCACATTTATACTTAAAGCATCAAATAATATGATGCTTTAATTATAAAGCAAAATTATAAAATACATACAAAAATCTGCAAGTTAAAAACTATAAAACACTGATGAAAGAAGTAAAAAAAGAGCTAAATAAGTGGAAAAATATAGTGTTTTCATAGATCAGAAGACTCAGTATAAGTAACATGTCAATTCTCCCCAAAGTGACAGATTTAGTGAAACTCTAATCATATCCCAGGAGGTTTTTCAAGACTGGAAAATTTATGGAAAGGCAAAAGAACTAGAACAGCAAAACAACCTTGAAAAAGAACAAAGTTGAAAGACTTATACTTCTTGATTTTAAGATACGGTAACGTGGTATAAATAAAAGAATAGTTATAGGTCAATGAACAGAATCAGAATCCAGAAATAAATCTATACATACATGGTTAATTGATTTTCAGAAAAGATGCAAGGCCAATTCAATGCAGAAACAACTGGTGGTGAAATTATTTGATGTCCATATGCAGCGAGAAAGCATGAGAGAGTGAAAGCAAGAGCAAGGAAGAGAGAGGAGAGAAGGAAAAAGAAAGGAAGAAAAAAAGAGAAGCCATATCTCACATTAAAAAATGAACTCTAATTGGATCAATAACTAATGTGAAATCTAAACCTATAAAATTTTTACAAGTAGGCACATGAGAAAATATGAGTTAAGCATAAGTTTCTTAGCTATGACATGAAAGCTATAATTCCTAGAAAAAAGATTATTTATACTTTAACAAAATTAAATCCTTCTCTTTTTTCTTTATTTTAAATTTAATTATCATTCAAGTACAGTTTTCTGTCTTTTACTCCCATCCCAGCCCACCCCCCTAGTGCTTGCCACCTCCCTCCGATTTCCACCCCTCTTAGTTTTTGTCCATCTCTCCTTTCTGTTTTTTGAAAGACATGCCAGAGAATGGGAGAACATGTACATAAATCACATAACTAATGAGGACTTATATCAAAGACATACAAAGGACTCTCAAAACTCAGTAATAAAACAAAAACCCAATACAAAACAAAATATTTTGAATTGACACTGCATCAAAGATTATATGACATAATTACACAAAAGGAGATTCAACACTATCAGTTACAAGAGAAATACAAATTAAAACCACAGTGAAATACTACTATGCCTGTTGTAATGGTTAAAATCAAAAGAACTGACAGTACCAAATGTTGATGATCATACAGAGCAGTAATTTTCAACCTTTTTCATCTCATGGCACACATAAACTAAAATTACTAAAATATATATTTCTTCCAATCGAACAAAAATTAGGTATAATTTTGATTGATTCACATTGGACAGTTATTGTTGTGTTGGCTATTGTCATTTATTTTTGACAATCTAAGGGAAAAGAGGTCAGTGCCCCTGACTAAATAGTCAGGTATTGCATGATTTAAGAATTCTTAAAGCAAACCAGTTGAAAATCACTGATATAGAGCAACTAAACCTCTCCTATATTATGGTGGGAGTGCAAAATGATATGGCCACTTTGGAAAACAGTTTGACAATTTTATAGAAAGGTAAGTATTTACTTACAATACAATCTAGCAATCCCATATCAAGGGTAAAAGTTTTATTTACATGAAAAAATATATAACATTTTTATAACAGCTTTATTTGTAATTTCCAAAAACTGCAACATCATAAATGTCCTTTCACTCGTGATAGGATAAACACCACAAATGTCCTTTCACTCTGGCACATCCATATACTGTATTTGGATACTTACTATTCAGGAATTGAAAGAAATAATTACTGATAGCATGACACTAACAAGTACTAAATGCGTTTTGCTAAGTGAAAAAAGCCAGGCTTAAAAGACTGTATACTACATAATCACATTTATATGACATTCTGAAAAAAGTAAAATAATGGGTACACAAAGCAAATTAACAATTGCCATGAGTTGGAGATAAAGCAGGGAGCTGGCTCCAAAGGGACATGGAAAATATTTTGGGTGATGAAACTGTTACATATCTTTATTATGGTGGTGGTAACACACACACACACACACACACATATACAACTTACACAAAAAATGTAAAACTGTTGTCAAAAGTATATCTTATGAAAAGTAAAAATAAATTAAAAGGACACCAATAAATAATAAAAATAAATAATTATTTAACATATATGAATTGCCACAGCTTATAACAAAATCATAAAATTTGGTGGATTAAATTTTTACTATTTTACATTTTAATTTGCTGTAATATGGTAAGCTATCTGGGACAAACTTCCACTAAAACAGATAATAATCCTGAATAATATATATTCTTAAAAATCATTGATGAATTGGAAAGGTTAAAAGGCAATCTCAGCACTAAGTAAAAATAGGGATCTAGTCAAATTAGTAGACTTCTCCAGCCTTCTTTTATTCTTACGATATTTGATAATTAGGTTGAATTTGATTTAAAATGATTTAGCCCCTTGAGGCAAAAGAAACAAAAGATAAAAAGCCCAGAGTTGTTTATAAGAGCCACATTTGAAACCTAAAGATTCAGAAAATTTGAAAATAAAATGGTTTTTTAGAAAGAAATAGACACTAGACAAAATCTAAGCAAAAGAAAGGTAGTAGGGTATTAGCATCACTCTACATCAGCAAATTTCAACCAGTGTGTGCAAGAGATACTGGTGCCCCACAAGAATTTTAAAAACCTGCATTGCCTAACTATTTACTCAGGGGCACTGACTTTATTCCCTTAGATTGTCAAATAAAAAAGTGATAACAGCCAACACAACAATAGTTTTCCCATGTGAATGAATCAAAATTATGCCTATTTTTATCAGATCAGCAAAAAAATACAATATATTTTCTGGTGTGCCACAGAATTTTGGTAGTTTATGTGTGCCATGAGATGAAAAGGGTTGGGACTCGCTGCTCCAGATAGATTTAACAGCAAAAGCATTAAGAGAGATTAAAACAGTCACTAGATAATGTTAACAGATTTAATAACTCAAGAAGATATAACAGCTTTTGAAATTTTGTACCTACCAATATAGCCTCAAAATATGGTAATCAAAACTTGAGAGAAAAACAGGAAAAAATAAATGCTCAACAGTAATGGGAAAATTTAATATAGTCTTCTCAAAACTAAAGAACAGTTGATAAATTGAAATAAGATAATATTGATGATCTGAAAAATATAATTAACAAAAGTTAATTGATGAACATATCTACACCACTATACCCACCTGCTGCAAATTACAAAAGCTTCTGAAGTGTACATAAAACATCCTATAAAATTGACCATATTCTGGTCCAAACATATTGTCAACAAAGTTCAAGGAATTGAGTCATAGAGGTCCTGTTCTCTGACTGTAATGAAATTTTGCTAAATTTCACAACAAAATGATATCTAGGAAAAACTATATGGTTGGAAGGAAATCACTTCTAAATAACCCATGGGTTTAAAAATAAAATCATAATAAATATTTAGAACTGAGTCATAATGAAAGTACTACATTAAAACTTATGTGACAAAACTAAATTGGTTCCTTTATTTCTTTTCTTTTTTTTATTGTTGCTCAAGTACAGTTGTCTCCATTTTCCCCTGCTACTCTCCCCCAAACCCCAACTCTTACCCTCAGTTCTTAAGTCTCAATTTCTATGGTATTAAAAAAGGACAAAAGCTAAGAATGAATGCTAAGCAATCATCTAAAAAGAAATAAACTGAAAAAAGAAAGAGCATAAATTATTTTTTTAAATATAGAGAAAGATATATATGTAAAAAAGTCAAAAGACCTTTGTTGAGATTAATAAAGTAGACCAATCTCTGATGAGACTGATAAACAAAAGCATAGGGCACAAGTAGTCAATATTAGGAAGGAAAAAGTAGATGTAGCTACCTTTTTGCAGTCATTACAAAGATAATAAGAACATACTAAAATAAAATTGACAAATTCCTCAGACAATGTACTAACTGAACTAACTGAAAATGAAATGGGAGGACTTCCGCCAAGACGGAGGTGTAGGTGGAAACACTGTGCCTCCTTGCACAACCAAGCTTAAAGACAACAAAGTTTTAGTAAACAAAAACACAGCCAGGACACAGAAAATTGAACTATACAGAAGTCCGACAACAATGAACCATTCAACCAAATCAGTAAGAGGGGTGGAGCCAGCAACAGAATGGGGTCAGGCATGAACGATCCCCCAACCATGGCATGTAGGCAGCCATGGGCGAATCCCAGGTGTGGGGTAGCAATGGGCAGACCCAGTGAGGGCATAAGGCTGCAGGCTGACTGCAGTCACACATTCACTTGCAGATAAACCAGCAAAGGAGTGAGCAGTGAGACAGACCACACAGGCCCCAGTGGCGGGAAGCAGCAGAGGAGACCGCCATTGCCCCTCTTTGACCCCACCCCCACATAGAGTGTCACAACCCAGGAACTGAGTTGCCCTGCCCTGGTGAACATCTAGGGCTCCCCTCCTCATATGTAACAAGTGCGAACAGACCAAAATATGGCTCAAGAACTCAAAGCTCCAGAATCAATAACTCTAAGCAACCAAGAAATAGCCAGCCTCTCAGATGCCCAGTTCAAAATACTGGTGATCAGGATGCTCACAGAACTGGTTGATTTTAGTCACAAATTAGAGGAACAAATGAAGGCTAAACTAATTGAAATGAAGGGAGGTGCACAGGAAACCAATAGTGATGGAAAGGAAACTGGGACTCAAATCAAGGGAGTGTACCAGAAGGAAGAAAAAAATGACCAAACTGAAAAATATGAAGAAACAAGAATTCAAAAAAATGAGGAGAGGCTTAGGAACCTCCAGGACATCTTTAAACATTCCAACGCCAAAATTATAGGGGTACCAGAAGGGTAAGAGGAAGAACGACAAGTGGAAAACTTATTTGAACAAATAATAAAGGAGAACTTCCCCAATCTGGCAAAGGAAATAGACTTCCAGGAAATCCAGGAAGCTCAGAGAGTCCCAAAGAAGCTGGACCCAAGAAGGAACACACCAAGGCACATCATAATTACATTAGCCAAGATTAAAATGAAGGAGAGAATTCTAGAAGCAGCAAGAGATAAGGGGACAGTCACCTACAAAAGAGTTCCCATCAGACTGTCAGCGGATTTCTCAAAAGAGACCTTACAGGCAAGAAGGGGCTAGAAAGAAGTATTCCAAGTCATGAAATCCAAAGAACTACAGCCAAGATTGCTTTATCCAGCAAAGCTTTCATTTAGAATGGAAGGACAGATAAAGCGCTTCTCAGATAAGATCAAGTTCAAGGAGTTCATCATCACCAAGCCCTTATTATATGAAATGCTAAAGAGACTTATCTAAGGAAAAGAAGATGAAAAATATGAACAGTGAAAGGACAGCAAACTCACAGTTATTAACAACCACACCTAAAACAAAAGCAAACCAAGAGGACAGCTAGATCAAGAGCAGAACCATAAAAATGAAGAACACATGGAGGGTTAGCAACGACGGAGTGGGAGGAGGAGAAGTGGGGAGAAGATACAGAAAATAAGTAGCATAGACGGTAGGTAGAAAATAGACAGGAGGGAGGGCAAGAATAGTAGCAGAAATGTAGAATATAAAGAACTTGAGACACATAATCATAAACTAAAGGGGGGAATGGTGGGGGAGGGAGGTTGCAGGGGGGAGGGGAATGAAGGGGGAGAAATAGAACAACTGTAATGGTGTAATCAATAAAATATTTAAAAAAAGAAATGCAAAACCAGCAATATTCTGGAAGAGTTAGAGAAATTGCATCATTTTGTAAAATTCTTTTCAAAATAACAACATCAAACAAGCTTCACTACTGAACTATAACCAAATTTGAGGGAACAAATATTTGCAGTGCTATGTAAATTCATCAAAGAATATAAAATAAGAAATACTATCTAACTCTCTAATGCTCTCCAAACTGATGTCAAAATCCAAGGATAGCATGGGAAAGAAAATGACAGGCTAACTCCCTCATTAATCTACACACAAAAATCCTAAACCAAATATTAGCCAAATGAATCCTGCAGTATATAGTAAAGCTATTTTACATTATGACCCAATTGGTTTGTCGCAACCATGTGAAGTTAATTTACAGCAGAATATCAGTTCATGTAATTCATTACATTAACAGATTACCCATGTAATTATCTCAATAAATTCAGGAAATTTATTTGATGAAATTCATCATGTATACATTATTAAACAAAATCTTTTAACAATGTTATTAGATAGAAAATCAACATAAAAATAACATTGTTTACACAGTACAACAAACATTTAGAAAATAAAATTAAAACAAATCTCTGAAAATACAAAAAAGTAAAACATCCAAGGGATAAATCAATAAAAGATATATATAAAATGTTTTGATAGAATTGTAAAAAGACATAAAATAAAAATAATGGCATATATACCACATTAATAAATTACAAGATGGCCTATTGAAAGAGATTTAAAAATGATCCCTATTTCTTTAATCACATTTGGTTTGCTCTCTCAGAATTTGGCGCATAGTGACATATTTGAACTAGATAGTTTGAAGTTTAAAAAAAAACATTTTCCCACAGAGTTTATTTATATTTACTCACCTCAATAAATTATTATTATATCAAAGTGAGTGCTTACACACACTATGGGCCATAGGTGTGCATTTATTCAAAGATTTCAGGGGTCAAATTTTGCTGTTATGCTGTGTAACATCAGTTCTATTTTTGAAGTTTAAAAAATTAATTTTAATGTTCACATTAGGTACTAAATTGTTTACTTTGTCTATCCATGTATCCTACATTCACCAGATAATGGTCTCTGTATATCCAATACTTAATCATAAATTGAAATTCATTTTATAATTCTTACACAAGATATGTTTTTAGTAACAACAGAAAGTATCCATTTAAAAAAATACTATGTAGCTAACAAAATCCAGGAAAATAATGAATTACTTATACAGAAAAATGGCAAACAGTTATAGGGAGCATTCTTCATGCAGGGATATGCTGCACACTGCAGGCTCACTGTCCCATGTCCTCTCCACAGCAGTTGCATTTGGTCCTTGCCATTGTGATCCCATGTACAGACCAGGAAGTAGAATCATTGAGTGAGTAACTTGCTGAAGTTTACTTAGCTGGCTGAGCTTAGAATTTGAGGTCATACTTTCAACATAATTATACAGTCTCTCAGGTTAATATATGGACAGAGTTAAAAGAGGGTATGTGTGCCTTTACATGTGAAAAAGGAAGTTATATTGAGTGTCTTAGGAATCATGGGGTGAATAATTAATTTTATTTCACTAATTAAAAAATTATGTTTATACAGCACTTTTGGGTAGCAAATTACCCTCTACTGAAAGAATTGGGCAAAAGTTATTCCCCAATAACTTTTGGTAGTTATTTAGGAAGACAAATATATTGTTTCTCTAAAGCTTGAATTTGTAAAAAGTGAAAGATTTATGCAATATGAAGAGAAACCAAAGTATCTAAATCTTGAATTTGGAGTTAGAATATAGATCCAAAATGAAAGAGGAGGCCAGAAACTCTAAACTTTAACCACAACTTTATGAGGCAAACAGGATTCCTTTGAGACTTCATGTTAAGCTATTTTCAGTAGGTAGTACAAATATTTTGTTTAAAATGCTATGAAACACAGTTAAAACATTTCCTAATAGGGTCATGAAATAAGCAAAAACCAATTTGCCCCTCTGCCTGTGACATTATTATTGTACATAAGAAATCAGTGTTTACTACTATTAATTTTTTATGACTTTGGGTTAATAAATGTGGATGTGGTGAAAACAAACTTTGATAAGGAATAAATTTTCTAATTTAATGAAAAAAATACTTGCCTTGGTCTTAATTCATTAGGATGGCAATTTGTTTCTAATATTAATTTTCATTTCCTTTTGTGTTATTTAAAACAGGCTGTTACCTTTTTATTTATTTTATTTTATTGAATTGACTTTGTTGTGGTGACATTGGTTTACAACGGCATATGGGTTTCAAGTGCACAACTGAACAAAACATCATCTGCTCAATGTTTCATGTACTCATCACCCCAAGCAAAGTCTTCCATCCCCATTCTCTTCACTTTTGCCAACATCTACCTACTCCCCAGCTCCTTTTCTTTCTGGCTATCCCCACACTGTTGTCTGTATTTGTGTGTCATATATACATGTGTGTATGAATACATATATGTAAAATTATGAGATATATGATATACATGGGTTTTTTTGCTTAATCTCTATACCTTCTTTCTTCCAGTCCCCCAACTTTCCTACTCTCTGACAGCTGTCAGTCTGTTTCAGATATCCATGCCTCTGTTTTTATTTTGTTAGTTTATTTTATTCATTAGATTCCACATATAAGTGAGATTATATGGTATTTATGTTTTTCTGACTGGCTTATTTTACTTACCGTTAAAATCTCCAGGTCCATTCATGCTGTTGCAAAAGGTTAAGATTCTTTCATTTTTATGGCCAAGTAGTATTCCATTGTGTAACTATACCATCCACTCATCTACTGATGGGCACTTTAGGCTGTTTCCACATCTTGGCTATTGTAAATAATGCTGCAGTGAATATAGTGGTGCATATATTCTTTTGAATTAGTGTTTTGGGTTTCTTCAGGTATATCCCCACAAGTGGGATCTCTGGGTCATAAGGCAGTTCCATTTTTAAATTTTTGAGGAAATTTCATACTGTTTTCCACAGTGTCTGGAACAATCTGCATTCCCACTAACAGTGCACGAGAGTTCCATTTTCTCCACAACGTCACCAGCACTTGTTGTTTGATGTTATTGATGGTAGCCATTCTGACAGGCATGGGATAATAGCTCATTGTGGTTTTAATTTGCCTCTCTCTGATGATCAATGAAGCTGAGCATGTTTTCATATGTCTATTGTCCATCTGTATGTCTTCTTTGTAGAAGTGTCTATTCAGGACTTTTGCCCATTTTTTAATTGGATTGCTTGGAGAGCAAGATAATATTGAACTCTAACAACTTATGGGTAATCTCCTAGAATTTTCGTTACTTAAATAGCTTAAAGTTGTGAAGTGACTGTAATACTTTTCTGCCTATAAAAAGCTATGGGGGCGACTTTCCTTGCAAGTCCCCCCATGTGCCACGGATGAGAGTAAACATGACTGAGACATGATCTGACCTTCTTGGGGAGGAAAGATGGCTGATCCCTCAAAAGGGAAGGGTCGAGAGCCCTCTGCTCAAGGGGATTTTATTGGATTTGTTTGCACAAGAGTACAGGTAAGGGTCAAACAATAGATAGCATTCAAAGAACTGTGAGGGCTTATTCTCAGTCAGGCTCAGATAGCTAACGAGCCATAAAACTTGGAGGAACAAACTTCTTGCTTGGACCCTTATCATTTCAATGAGAGCATTGTAAACAAAGCAGGTTTCACAGGATTTTTACATATTCTTTCTTATGCCTGATTTACCCCGATACCTGCCCTTTCCAGCACAGGGCTGCAACCGCCTTAATGGGTTAGAGCCAGGAAGCACTTCTCCCAGACGGAAATGGGAACTTGGGCTATGTCACAATAGCTGGGAGAGACAAGGGCCCATCACTCCCTCTTTGTCGCAGCCCCCTGAGTCCTTCCATGATGGCCTCCCCAGTGATTGTGTCTGGCCTAGGTTGTCCCTCTCTGAGGGGTTGTACCTGCCATGGACATCAACCATGCTTTGGGGACAGGGAGATGAAGCAGGGGCAGCATCGGCTGCCAGAGACAAGCTTTGTCTCCTGCGGCTCACATTCCAGAGGTCACTTACTTAGCAATGGGGGGCAGTTACAATTCCTGAAACAAGGCAGGGTTGTTCCCAACAGAAAGCATAAGACTAGATGCAAACTCTACAAAAACAGTGGAGTTCCTCACCCTCTATTCTCTGTGGCTGCCTTTCCCCTGGTTTCTTCTCACACCTTCAGAAGTACCTAGTGTCTACTATCACAATTTGCTCATTGAAAAGGTCTGATTTTTATCAGTATTTTTATCTTAGTGAAAATCAACACTTCTGTACATTCTCTGCCTAAATGATTTTTATGTAAGCCTTATTTATCATATGACATGAGAAGTATTATCCTCCCCCATAAAAAAACATTTGAACATCAGAGATGAAGAATAGATATTAGTGAAGGTACATGAGTGGCCTTGAGAAGTATTTTTGTGACTACAAATTGATGCATAGCTAGTCCTGAAATAAACTAAACTGCATGAAATAAATGAATCTGAGGCACTTGAATAATAGAATCTTCAAGCTAGATGACACCTAAGAATTTATTGTATTCTTCTGATGCAGACACCAACCAGCAGTATCTGTGGCATTGTGGATGAGACAAGCCAAATTCACAAGGACTACTGCGTCCTGTGGAGGAGAAGGGATGGCACAGACACACTCTCAAGGGAATAGTGCCTCAAAACACCTTGACCACTCTCTCAAGAGGAGAGTGCCCCAACCCTTGCCTTGACAGGCTTTTATTGGGTTCAATTTGCACAGGAATACAGAGTGTATAAGTAAAGCTCATCAATCATTGTCAGGCAGTAATGATCAAACAATAGATAACATTTAAAGAACTCTGAGGGCTTATTTTCAGTCAGGGTCAGATAGCTAAAGGGCCATAAAACATTGGGGAATAAACTCAATTCATGCTTGGATCCTTATCATTTAAATTGAGGGTATTAGAAAAGCAAGTTTCACAGGATTTTATGCATTATTTCTTAGGTTTGATTGCCCCAGGGAACCCGCCTTTTTCAGCATAGGGTCACACCCACATCCAGCATTGTCTCAGGCTTAAGTCAGGCAGAGGAAGTAAGGCAGCCAAGAGATCAGAAGACTTCTTGCAGACAGAACAAGGACTCAGGCTATGTCAAAGCTTAGGGGTGAGGGTCCATCATCCCCTTTTCTGTAGCCCCCCAAGTTCTTCCCTGAGGTCTTCCTATGACCATGCCTGTCTTAGGTTGTCCCTTTCTTGAGAAATCTTACCCATCATTGGCTAACTGATCATGCACTGGGGGCCAGACAGGGTGAAGTAAAGTGGGCAGATGTGGTGCTCCTGCCAGGGAGATAAGCTTTGCCTCCTTAGTGACTTAGAGTCCCAAGGTCTCTCACTCAGCCTTAGCTGTGGCGGATTACAGCTTCTGAAACCAGACAGAGTGGTTCTCAACATCTCCCCCTTTTTTGTTTGTGAATGCCATTGTAGTTGTTAAGTCTGTGAAAACTACTATTCACTATTTCTGAATGCAATCTCGAGAAAAGAACCTCCATATACATCATAAAGCATAAATAGCGATTAAGACAAGAAGGCACCCAAGAACTGCCATTACCCAAACTCATAAATTCAGTCCATCAAATCAGTTCTTAGGGTTCAGCCATTGTTGATTACCATGGAGGGTCTGGAACACTTTCTGCTCAGTAAGGCCTTTGATGTCACTGAGCTGCTCGTGGAGCTCAGGCTGGACCTGATCAATTTGTGCTTTGAGATTGGTAGAGAAAGCCCCTCTTAGGCAATGTTGAATCTCACTCCAGGAGTAATGGCTGGAATTCCACTGGAGTGGATTATTGCACAACATGGTGAATCCAGGATCACAGGTCACCTGTTGGTGGTGGGTCACTAGTGAATCCTAGCACTCGCCGATCCAGTTGAGTGCTGATTCAACTGCAAAAAGGCAAGTCAGGATTTCTTGATCAATATGGGCCTGTTGAATCATTTCTAAAGTAACATTATGGGGCACTGAGGGGTTGTTTCCCTCTGCAGGAGGCTCTTGAGCCTCAGCCCCTGTCATTGGGCCAGGCCCCATCCTCTTTTGTTGGAGGACCCAGGCCTGTGAGTGACGGAGTGAATGTCCATGTTCCTTCTGGTTGTTCAGTGTCAGCTGGGCCACCTGGCCTGCTGGTTGATCAGTTCTTGCCTCCAGGTTGGGGATCTTGGTGTCTATCCTGCTCATGATATGGCCTTACTCTTTTGGCTGGCAGCCAGACAGGACCTGTAGGGATAGAAACACGTACATACCCTCTTCCCCATGTTAAGAGATCTACAGGTCCCTGCCAAAAGCCATCTCCCAGCAGATCTTTATATAAAACCCGAGGATCATATGATTTTGGCTCTTTCTTCTGAAAATATTTTTCAATTGGAGTACAGAGTAATTCATCACAATTTAGAAAATTATAGGTAAACATGGCTAACATAATCAAATTCTTAATCAAATTAAGACTCATGACTCCCCTTTTTTGTTTTTTAAGAAGATTTTTAAAAGTATAATGATGAAGAAGATGGCAGCGGAGTAGGACAAAGGATTTCGCTTCCCTTCATGCCCAGGAGAAAAACCAGGCTTCTCTGCAGAGGAGCACAGCGAACACCCAACAGGGACCCAGCATATGGGACGGCAGGACCCCAGAAAGTATAGCGGACACTGAATGAACAGAGGTTGAGGAGAGGAGATGGACCTCAGATCGACAAGGTATGAGGGAACAGCGCAGAGGCTGCACGCCCTCCGCTGGGCAGTGACAGGGCCCTGGCTGGGCCGCCTTGATCTCTGAGAGCCAAGGGCGGGCAGCAACAACAACCCTGGGAGAGAACTAGTCACCGGCACCCTCTCTAACCAGCAGGGTGCAGATTGGAAAACACCAGGAGAGATCGGTTTGCCTGTAGTGGCAGAGAGAGGAGAGGGCATTGGGAAGCAAACCTGAGAGCTCTGATAACCTGTGGAGTCAGGCTGTGGTTGCCAGTTTGGGGAACTGAGCGGCCCCGGCATTCCCAGTAGCCTGAGCTGGCGTTCCCACAGTCTCAGGGAGATTCAGGTTACTGGAAGTGCCCCTGGAAGAGCACCAGTCACCAGCTCCCTCCCTACCCAGCTGTGCGCAGACTGAGAAGCACTGGGAGTCCGGTTGTAGTTATCAACTTGGAGATCTACGAGTCCCCATGCATTCCCGGTAGCGCGCATTCCCGGGTGGTGGGCACTCCCAATAGGGGGAGACTCAAGCTGGTGCTCCCACAGTCTCAGGGAGCTGCGGGCTACTGGCAGACTGAGAAGCACCGGGAGTCAGGCTGTTATTGCCGGCTTGGAGAACTGAGAGTGCAGGACTTGAGCCTGCGCTCCCACAGCCTCGGGGAGCTGCGGGCTACTGCCAGGGCCCCTGATAGAACGCCAGTGGGAAACTGAGAGCACGGGACTTGAGCCTGAACTCCCACAGTCTCAGGGAGCTGCGGGCTACTGGCAGGGCCCCTGAAAGAGTGCCAGTTGCCAGCTCCATCCCTACCCAACTGGGCTCCAACTGAGAAGCACCGGGAGTCACGCTGTGGCTGCCGACTTGGAAGAATTGTGAGTTGCCCACTGTGTGCAGCCACAGCACTGGGAAAGGTCCAAAACCAAGCCTGCGAGACCAGGAAAGTCTGGCTGGGAGTGCATGCCCTCACACCAGGCCAGAGCTGAGAAGCCTTGGGAAAAACCTGCACTCAGCGGGGCAGGGGAGAGTGGCGCCATTCTGGATCTTGGGAGGGCACTGGCGAGAACAACTAGGTTCACCAAGATGAGAGAAAGGCCACACTAATAGCCCTCCAGGCTGCTGCAGCTAGTGAGACCAGAAGAAAAGGTTTGACCAGCTGGAAACCAACAAGAGGAGTAGTGGAAGAGGAGAACACCAAGATACCTGCAGGAAACTGCACCACTGAATCTCACAGGCATCTTACCACAGAAGTTCACACCATAAACCCAGGGAACCAGAACAGATCACTTTAAGAAGCTGAGGCCAACAAGAAGAGCAACACAAACAACGGGAAGACAAAGAAACAATCCTCAAATGAAAGAAAAGGAGGAAGTCGCAGAAAGAATGTTAGATGAAATAGAGGCAAGCCAACTATCAGATATTGAATTCAAAGCACTGGTTATCAGGAAATTCAAAGAGCTTACAACGAGCTACCAGAAACTACAGGGGAGCTACAGTGAACTCTCTGCAAACTACACTAACATGAAAAAAGGAAATAGAAACCATCAGTAAAGGCCAAGAGGATATGAATAATAAAATTTCTGAACTGAAGAACACAGTAGAAGTTATGAAAAATAGAATCAATATGGTGGGAGATTGTATAAGTGAGATAGAAGACAGGATAGAAAGAATCTCCCAGACAGACCAACTAATGGAAAAGAGAATCAGAAAAAAGGAGGAGAATTTAAGAGAAATGCAAAACAACATGAAACGTAATAATATCCGAATAATAGGAATACCAGAAGGAGAGGAAGAAGAACAAGGGATAGAAAACGTACTTGAAAGAGTAATAACGGAAAGTTTTCCTAAGTTGAGGAGAGAGAAAGTCACACAGATTCAGGAATCCCAGAGAGTCCCAATCAGGTGGAACCCAAAGAGGCCTACTGCAAGACACATCATCATTAAAATGACAAACCTCCAAGACAAAGAGAGAATCCTAAAGGCAGCAAAGGAGAAAAAGGAAGTAAGATCTAAGGGGGTCCCAATAAGGTTGACTACTGACTTCTCAACGGAAAAATTCCAAGCAAGAAGAGAACATAGAACATATTTCATTCCTTCGACATGAAATATTCCAAGTCATGAGAAACAGAGGCCTACAACCAAGGCTACTGTACCCAGCAAGGCTCTCAATCAAGATAGAAGGCCAAATAAAGAGCTTCCAAGGCAAAAGAAGTCTGAAAGCATATGCTTCCACCAAACCAGCTCTGCAAGAGATGCGAAAAGGACTGCTTTAAGGAGAGGAAGGAAGAGAGACAGAGAGCAACACAGGTACAAAAATGGCAATGAATAAGTACCTATCAATAATAACATTAAATGTAAATGGATTAAATACTCCAATGAAAAGACATGGAATAGCTGAATGGATAAGAAAGCATGACCCACATATATGCTGCCTACAAGAGACCCACCTCAGGTCAAAAGACCACCACAGACTAAAAGTGAAAGGATGGAAACAAATTTTCCAAGAAAATGGACAAGAAAAAAAAAGCCAGGGTAGCAATTTTCATATCAAACAAAATAGACTTCAAAAGAAGGGCCATAAAGAGAGACCCAGAAGGTCACTTCATACTACTCAAGGGAAGAATCCACCAAGAAGACATTAACATCATAAATATATATGCACCCAACATAGGAGCACCCAAATATATAAAGAAAATTCTGGAGGACCTCAAGAAAGATATTGACAGCATCACAATTATAGTAGGGGATTTTAACACCCCACTGTCTAAAATGGACAAATATTCCAAACAAAATATCAACAAAGATATTGCAGCATTAAATGACACCCTAGACGAAATGGACCTAACTGATGTATATATAGAGCCTTCCATCCCAAAGAAGCTAAATACACATTCTTTTCAAATGCACATGAACATTTTCAAAGATAGATCACATGATAGGACACAAAACGAGTCTCAATAAATTCAGGAAAATAGAAATTATACCAAGCATTTTCTCTGATCACAAGGGACTGAAATTGGAAACCAACCCCACAGGAAAATACCCAACACACCCAAAAGCATGGAGATTGAATGGTATGCTATTAAACAATGAATGGGTCAAGATTGAAATTAGGGAAGAAATCAGAAAGCTTCTGGAAACAAATGAAAATGAACTCACAACAACCCAAAACCTATGGGACACAGTGAAGTCAGTCCTGAGAGGGAAGTTCATAGCAATACAGGCTTACCGAAAGAAGATAGAAACATTTCAAACAAACAACCTAACCCGACGCCTGCAAGAACTCGAGGAACAACAACAAAGACAACCCAGAGCAAGTAGAAGGAAGGAAATAACCAAGATCAGAG